>NC_134531.1:146315281-146626218 GCF_050624435.1 Tenrec ecaudatus | reverse complement strand
GTCATGCCTGACTACTCCTTACTTTTTCTTCAATTCCCTTTTCCAACCTGCCTGAGTTTACTTCCAAATATCACAAGTGAATTCATGTGTCTCCATTATCACCCCATGTACCTGTGCCCGCTTCTCTGTCAGTCTCTGCACAGAAGCCTAAAGGATCACTACAAATGCTGTTAATTGTGCGTCCCTTTGTTTAAAATCCTCACAAAACAAAGACCCAAACCTCTAAGCTGGACTAACAAGACTCCCATCTTGCTCCTGCCTGCCTTTCTCCATCTGTTCCAACATCCCACCGCTCTTGGCAGTACTAACTTCATCGAATTTCTCGGACTGTGCCAGACAATGCCCCCTTTCCATTAGCAATATTTATCTTTTTTCATAGGTAAGTATACGGTCAATTCCCACCTGTGTGTCTGTGGGGTCTATGACCTAGCAGCTCGGAGCCATTCAGTGTGTGCTGAGTGAGTAACTGTCCCTGTGGAATGCTGGTGCTCCCCTGAGAACACCCCTTCCCCTTCCTAGGCTGGGCACAGGGCAAATTGAAGAACCAACCCCCACAGCTCAAAATGCCTCAGGGCAATAAGGACTGGAATAAATTTCTTATCTGGGACCTCTACTGGAGTAATTATCCCCAGGAGGAAGAAAAAACAGAATTAAAAAAATCCATTCATAAGAGCTATAAAACCATTATCAAGGAAACTTGTTCACTGCCATTGAATTGACTGACTCATAGTGAACCTATAGGACAGGGTCGAACTGCCCTTGTGTGTTTCTGAGATTGTCTTTCTCCCATATCAAGGAAGAAATAAAAATTTAAAAACCAACAAAGGGCATGTCAGACCTAGGTGAGGAGATCATCAAGCTAAGCTTATGAGTGACAAACCCAAATGAAGAGATGCCATGTTAATGAAAGGAAGGCCATATGGCGGACATGCCAGCCTTCCCCATTCACTTTGTACATCACATGTCATTCCAATCAAAACCAAATAGTCTTCCACAGAAAATGACATCATCATAAGAAAACTCAGATTGAATAGTAAAACATGGAGGATAAACAAGAAAAGTGCTGGAAGCAGGGGTGCCTACCCTACTGGATTCCTGATTGTACCGCATGTACATATGGGACCTCAGGATGTGCCTTTACCAATCAGTGGGGGAAGGGAAACCCAATCAATAAATGGTGCTAGAACTGTCCAAAGAAAATCAGAACCCTATCCCAAATCGTGATCAAATGTAAAATTCAGGTGGAAGAATAGAATGCGTCTTTTAAAGACTAGAACACAAAACATGAAGGAAAGATGAATAAATAGGGCACTCACAAACTTCTACCCCTACTGTACTATTAGTATATTTGCAAGGCTGTAAAACTGACAATTGGTGTGCAGAATATACAAAGACTTCCTATAAATCAGTAAGAAAAAGACAGCCCAATAGAAAAATAGTAGACTAAAAGAAGTATGTACAAACAAGTCACAAAAAAGCCATATCACCAAAATTTTAATAGTTTTATGTTCAAGGCCTCTTGTAGTTGGGGAAGGCACAGTAAAAGTGAGCTATGATTCACAGCTCTCTCAGCTTCTAGAGTCTAAAAGTCTACCGATTAGAAAGAAAGCAGGTAGGAATCAGGCCACACTAGTTGTTTATTCCAGTAACCAGCTCGGGGGGCCTGCAGGCAGCCCTTGGAGGCCACAAAGAACCTGGGTCTTGGCTGCTCAGTCCAAGCTGTCCAGGAGGCAGCAGCAGCAGAGGGCAGCCCAGCACGCTGCCAAGGCTGCCTGACACCCGGTGTCTTCTCTCTTCCTTTCCCGTTCCAGCACGTACACTGAGTGGGAGGGGAGGGGGTGAGGGAGAGAGAGACCCAGTCAGAGGGGAGGCTATTGTTCACATCCCCCCTCGTCTCTCCACCATGAGGCAGCTCCCACGCCCAACTTGTCCATGACTACACACCCCTCCAGTGTCTCGGCACACATCAGGTAGTCACTCAGCACCTCTCGAATGAGTGAGGACATCGACCTAGCAGCTGGCACATCACTGTTTCCTGCTGCCTCTTTATCCCCAAGCTGATTGGGAAGCCCAACCCAGCGCCTCCTGTGAAACTACTTCAGGTGACCCATTGGCAATGGAACCCTTGCCCTCAGCCCCGTCCCTGTAACCTGATGTGGCAGACACTGGTGGAAGCTGTACACACGATCTCATTTAATCCTCACAACCATGCTGTATCATGATCACCAGTTTATAATGTTCTTACAGTGTTGTAAGCTGGCTAGCACCTCTCTGAAAGGGAATCTGGGAAAAGTAAAATTTGTGTGTGTGGTGTGTGTTGTGCAGAAAATCTGCACCTAGAATTTATTCAACAGAAATAAAGGGCCCGGTGTTTGCTGTGTATACAGAGGAGGACTGTTGCTGCTGAACAGGCCCACACGAGCACCAGCCTCAGCAGTGCCTGTCAGCTGCAGATTCACACAACAGAATATTAAACAGCCATTAAAACGAACTAGGTGGTTCCTTCTACACTGCTAAGCCATTAAGTGAGGAATAAAAGAAGGCATGTAAGTGTTTCATTTTTTAGTTGAACAGTAAAAAAGGATGCCCACATATACAAATACACACAACTTTCTGAAAAAGTACAAGAAACACAAGGGTCAGGGTGTGGGGAGGCGTTCAAGTTTCCACTGTTTTCTGAAACCCACGCTGGCCTGAGCTAGTGCTCGCCAGTCCTTGCTGGGAGGAGGGAGGCCAGGGCAGTGTGGGCACACCTGTTGCACTAGCCCAGATACTCCCAGGGAAGCTGGCACTGAGCCAACCTGGACTCCGACCCCCCCCCAGAGATGCTGGCCTCTATCCCCCCACTGTCTTCCTCCTCTCATCATCAGACACCCCGGTGCTGCCACTGTCGTTCTTACTTCCCCAGAGCCTGAATCGGCCCCTTCTGACCATCAGGTATGCTGCAAGGCCCACTGTGACTTCCCTCTGACTCTGCCAGGCAAACCTGAGTTCCCATCAAACCAAGGCTCCTTCACCATCAGAGAGTGCTCGAGACGGCGACAATTCCCAGGGCAGAGCTCCTTTAAGTAAAAAACACATAGCCATGCTAGGTCTCACACAGCTCAGAGTCCCAATCCCTAGAAACACCAGGGACAGCACTTCAGACTTTCTCAACGCTAGGCCAGCCTCTTCTGCCCGCCTAGGGTGAGTGCTCAGGAACCCAGCTGAATGGAGCCCCTGGAGGAAGAGCTTGGTGGAGACCCCAAGAGAGCAGACACAACTTCTGCCTGTGGATTCCCACAGCCACCCCTCTGCAGCCTTCCCTGGCATTAAGTATCTCTCTGACTAGCCCTGGCTCCTTCTCTCCCTGCTCAGCCTCAATGAGGGTGAACGTGGCATTTTCCTTCTCTGCTCAGCCGAGCCTCTCCCTGCAGCTGCTCTCCCCTCCGGCTAGCCCATGGCGTCAAGAGCCTGCTTGTGGGCGTCTTCTGTGCCTACCCAGCTGACATTGACAGCAGTCCTCTAAACAGCAGCCTCCAGGAGCCTGACGCCAGGAGAACTAGACGGTGTCCGGCGTCCACTACCAGCTGCTGGCCCTCCCTGGAGAGGGAGAAAAATGTGGACTAAAGCTCAGACTCATGAAAAGAAGACTAGTGGACTAGTTGCATAGAAGCTGGAGGAATCCCCAAGATGGTGACCCTTAGTCACCCTTCAGGTCTGAAAATGAACTCACGGCTCAGTTTGGAGTCCAACAATAGAGAGGTCTAAAGGGGAGCCATAACACTAGGGAGGTGCACACACCCACCTAGACCAAGCACCAGGATGAGATCAAAGGGCAGCATTTCCTCAGCGGGTTAGGAAAGAGGGATGGAAACGGGTCAGTTACAGCGAAAAGACTGTGATGAAAGACCATGTGCATGAACTGCTGCTGTGGCAAACAGGCGGTTCGCTCTGTCGAAGTCGACCTGATTAAAATAAAAAGTGACTTCACTTTGTAAACCACGTGACTGGGGGCCAGAGAAGCCTGCCTGTGGACGTGGCACGGAAGAAACTGTGCTGGCGGAACAACAGCACTCTCCCGAGCAATTCCCAGCAGAACTGTTAGCTTCCTAGTAAACGCCATAATCGTGGAGGCCATTTCAAAACAAAATCCGTATTGCCCACCAGCCCTGGGCCTCCTCTCCACACTGGGCATTGTCAGGGGGCTCACCCTTGCCTTTGTCCTGGAAATACCCCCTCCACACCAGCAAGACGGTCTCTATCACTATCACATGAGTGCCTGAAGAGCCCTACACAGAAGGCCCCATTTTGTGGATGAGAATATTGCCTCAGACATACGGTTAAACCGTACGGCTTGCCCACGGTCAACTACAAACAGCTTGACCATCTAAAGCAGTGGTTCTCTGTGGGTTGTGAAGTAGCAATGAAAATGATTTTATGGTTGGGGTCACCACCACGTCAGGAACTGTATTCAAGGGTCACAGCATGAGGAAGGTTGAGAACCACTGCCTTAGACTGTTGCTCAGCTCCCAGGGACCCACGGTCCGTATCTGACAACCTCCACACCCAGCCCTATCGCCGGGGCCTCACGTAACCAGTCTCGCTGCCTCGTGAGATGTGGGGCACCCTCCCAGCCCCACAGGAAGCCTGCTGCTCGGGCAGCACTGTCCTCCAGCACAGCTCCTTTCGGGAGACCTAGGGGCAGGCAGGACCCAGGTCACCATTTCACATGAAGCTGGGAGCGTAATCCTGGGCCGTGCATGTGTGGAGGACAAGGGCTTTGCTGACTGACAATCTCGAGAGAAGTCTAAGTCTTCGTGGTGAAATTCCTCAGTGCCCGAGCACCAAGGCCTGTGTCTGGCAGTTACCAAACTTTGGGTGTCTGTGGGAAGGGAGTGAGGACGGTTCTGCGGTGTGGAGGCAGGAGCAGAGATGGAGCTTGGCTGGCCCCTCAACAGTGGTGAGCAGGGCCATGGTGGGCAGGGTGTGCACGACACGTCTCTCCAGTAGGCAGACTGCCCATGTATGTGCAGGAGACCACACACACTATGGCCCACTCCCCCACTCACAAAGAGCCATGCACAGTGGGCTCTGTCCTGAGAATTCCTGTGTCCCATTCCCCAGCCCTTTTCCTTAGCAGAGGTGAGCTCTGCTTGTTCTGAATCCCTCTTCCTAGGTCAGTAGGAAGGTACAGGTGGGGGCAAATCGGGGGGCATTGGTTCCCATCAGTCTCTGGTGAGGAGAAGCTCAGAGAGAAGCAGGGAAAAACCCTTAACTACCTGTAGGGGATGCCCCAATTCAGGTCACAATTCCCAAGGACACCTTTTCCCAGTTTAGTGGGAAGCACCACAATTAAGATTTCAAAATGAGATTTTAATGAGACAAACCAAACTGGCCTCACCTAGAGCCTCATCTACTCCTTGGCCATGTAACTTTGGGCAGACGACAATCGCTTCTTATCCTTAGTCTCTTCCTCAGGAAAATACGGGTAACACTAGTCGCTTCTACACCGCAGGGTTGCCGGGGAGATGAAGAGTGGTGAATGTGAAGGCTTGCTACCGAGCTCGGGACATCCTACAGCTTTCCATGAGCGCTCACGGACACGGTGACTGTGATTCAAATGACCGTGACCCTTCAGGCAGGCAGGCAGAAAGACGGGGCTCACCTGAACTCCGGAGAGAGGCTTCTGAAGGAAACCCGAAGTGGGAGGCAGAGCCACAGACTGTTTTAGGAGGAGGGGCCTGCAGGACCTGCGAGCTGTGCCAAGTCGCCACTGAGAAGAGGAGGAAATGGACAGAGCCTGGCTTCTGTCTCCAGCAAGCACCAGGGAGGGAGAATGTCAAATGGTCATTCAAGGGTGATGGCCAGGAACCCAAGGCCCAGCCTATCAACAACCTCCTTGGTGCAGGCACACAGTCCCTGTAAGCTTTCCTTTGACTTCAACCAACCAGAGCTCAGGTTCAAGGTCGAGGAGACATGGTCACATCTTTAGGAAATAGGACTCTGAGAAGCTCAGACAGGGCCAGGGCTGAGCAGCTTCTGGCCAGGGAGCAGGGCACTCATGCCCAAAGGCTGGGCTGCAGGCCAGGGCCATACACAGGCCTGCCTCCTGACTGCCAAGCCCTTTGCCTAAGTGACAATCCACTGATCTACTGCAGCATGGCACCCTAGGCTTTGGGGCCACTCTCCCAGGGATGCCTCATAGTGGGTTTCATCACACCAGCTGGGCGGCCCAAGTCCTCATCCTCTAAGGAAACTGTGAGCAGAGCCACCTTTCAGTCTGGCTGCACTGCACCTGAACAATCTCTTCCTGACGGGAATGGCACACCCAGCCCTGGGGCAGAAGGATGCCCACTCTACTTCAGAAATAGCTGCCTGATGCATTACCAGGTCCCTCCAAGGGCTCAGACCAGAGATCCAGCTTGAAGTTGGGCTGCAGGGTAAGAGGCTCCTCTCAGGCCCCACACAACTCCCATCCTTGGGGAAGCATCTGATTTGCTGTCTGGCAGACTCCTCCCTACACCCTCCAGCATCCAGAACAAACCCAAATAAAGCAGTCAACTGGGAGAAGAGTGGCCTCATTCCTCTCTCTCCTCCCCCTCCTTCCCTGCTTGGGCTGCAGCTCTGCCCCTGACTTGGTGGTCCCTTTCACCTCTCTGGACCCCAGCATCTCATATATAAGAACAGGGATGGATAGTATTTCTGCATAAGACCTCAAAGAGGTGAAACTGTGTTGGCAACAAACACATCACTCAATCCCTTCTTGGGCACATGAGGGTGGCAGGAGAAGGCAACCACCGTCCACCCTAAGAAAGCTGAGCAGCAAAGCCTCGGACATTGTCTTTGTCCTCCTCCCTGTCAGCCTGTCACCTACCCACCATAAGGGGGCTCAAGGAATCCCCTCCAGTCCAGCAAGGATCCTTCTAACTGCATTCCTGCTACCGCACTCCCATTACAATCATTTGAAAACAGTCTTAGAAATAGCCAGTGGTCAAGAAGAAGAAGAAGAAAGAGCACCGAGGTGGAAGGCCAAGGCATTTAGAAGGGAAAGATAGACTACAGAGCCTGAGACCAGAGCCACTGCCAGGAGTAGCCTTCCCCTGAGACCCTTCTCAGCAGAGTAGAAGTGCCCGCTGTACACCTTTGCAGGCAGACTGTCACGGCTTTCTCCGGTACCGTAGCTGGCGGGCTGCAACGGTCGATCTGTGATGGTGCCACCAAGCCTGCTTTAGGCCACAGGGCAGTGCGTGTTAGCTAGTGCTTCGAAGACAGACCTTTGGTGGAAGAACAAGAAAGAGGCTTTGCTTTTGGCAGGGAGGTCTTCAGGTTAACCTCTGTCATCAGAATAGAACCAAGAACATAGATAGGTTTGCTCTATTTCAGTTTTTTCTATATGCCCTAACTAGACTATTAGTTCTTTAAGCGTGAAGTACAGGTCTTCTCCAGGTGCTGCCCCACAGGACCTGCGTCACAGAGACGGGTGGTGTGGGCTGGCGGGAAGCCAGGAGGAAGCAGGGGTGAGTCAACACACCACACAAAGAGCCTTCTGGCCAGGGAGTCCCAGCCAAGCACCAAGGGCCACAGTGGGCAGTGGCAGGCTCCCTGCCCCACTCAAGGGCCATGGGGTCCACAGTCTCAGTTCTCACCATGTCATGGGCTCAAAGACTTTGGGGGCACTGGTGACTGTTCTTGTTCTTTGTGTTTCTTAGTGTCCTTGGCCATGCAGAAGAAGCTTGAGTGCACTCATTTGTGGGTTTGGAGAATTTCAAATGAATCAACACAGAGAATAACCATAATGACCACCTGGACAAGAGTTTCACAACCAGCCACCTCCACTTCCTAACTGATGGAGCAAATACAGAAGGACACCAGCTCAAGGAAGTGTCCCCAGGAGAGGCCAGCTGATTCCATCAAAAGCCCACAGGCCCCAAGTGTGCAAACCTTCCCAATCAGAGAGCCCAGGCCTGGTTCTTAGCTGGAGTAGAAAAACCCAATTCCAAATGCTACAGCAGTTCGGAAATGGTATATTTTACTCTCCACAGCAAAAAATGTACACGAAATTCTAATAATTCAAAGCTGTGTACGAGTTGGATGAAAGGAAAGCCAGTTATAAAAGGCAGCAGACAAGAGAGACAATGCCATGCCTATACAGAGCTGCACTGAGTGGAAAACAAGTGGTCTTAATGGCCTCGCTTGTCAGCAGGCTCAAGATTTCATATCCCGAAGTGGTGCCAGGTGTGGGGCAAAGTCAAAAGACCAGTTCAATCTGGGTCAGGTAAGAGGAGGTCAAAGTCAATAGGAGCCTGTGCATCCTGAGAGCAAGTAAGCCTGGAAAGGGCCACCGCCTGGTGTCAATGCTACCATCTGGGGGAGAGGGCCCCACAACTATGAGGTGGCGGCCAACTGACCAGGGGCAGTCAATGAAAGGTGATATGTGAAACTGGAATTGTAACATGTTGTGGAAGCCTATCAAATAGCAAGAAGTATGTTATGAGAGCTCCATGGTGGTTATGTGGGAGTCTAAAATTAGATAATGCGTAGGCTTTTGGTCTGCAAATCCAGCCTCTGTGAAGCCCCACAATCTTCAATCCTCTGCTTATTCCTAAGGGCTGCAGGAACCACAACACGCTGTGAGGAGGAACAGAAGAGCAGAGCTTTGTAGCAGATGTCACTCTGTATGCATGAGGCTCAGGACGCTGTGTTCCAGCAGCAGCTTCAATTCTCTTTGGTTTGGTATCGTGATTTAATTTTGCAGTTGCCTGGGGTCAGCCTGGACATCAAAAAATTAAGTCCACTCTTCCTGTCGGAGTACCAACCACCTTCCCATATAACCCACCTCCCCAAAGACTCTTCTAGATGGCTCCAGCTCTCACTCCAGAAAATGTGCTGGAGGAGGAAGAGGCAGATGTGCCTGACACTTTGCTTAGTCACTCTCATCTCACAGGCTCACTTATCTCTCTGACACAGCCAACCCTGCCGGGGAGTCCAGAAAGTACACCATTGTCCCTGACTCAGGCATCTCCCAGAGTGCTTGGAGAAGAGACAAGGAACTCTCCGAAGCAGCGCCCGACGCTTTGACAAATGGCACAGTCAGTAACAAACACAACTAGAATTCAGAATCAGGACAGATTCTTTCAATGAGTTTAAGGAGTAAAGAATGTCGTTCCTTGTTGCCAATCTTAACTGCCCTGTCCTCTTTCTTGTCCTTTGCACTGCTACAAGAAAATCGAAGGGAAAAATAGCTAATGAGAAGTTCCTTAGGAAATGGGCACCACCTTAATTGGCCCTGGCCACCGCTGCCAGCCTCACAAGCTCCAAATGATAGGTCGCCATGGCCTGACTCCCCCGGCTCCAAGCACAGGAGGCGTTGGTGGCGATCAATGTAAAACCCATCATTCCATATGCTGCCAAGCAACAGGAAAAATGCATGGATCTAGGGAATCAAGGAAACAAGCAAGAGAGAAAATGTGGATAGTGGAATAGAAACAAAATGACTCGGACGCCACAAGCTCCCAGTGTCGGTAAGACTAGTGCCATGATTTTAAGGAGCTCTCGGGGGTCTAATGAGCTGTGCATTGAGTTGCTAGCTGCAGGGTTGGCAGTTTGAATCTACCAGTTGATTCGAGGGACAAAGATGAGGCGATCCATGCCAATAAAGATTTAAAGTTTTGGAAACTCAAAGCAGTAGTTCCACTTCATCTTGTAAGGTAGCTATGAGTTGAACTGACATGGTAGCAGTAAGCTTTGGCCATCAAATTTTTAAAGGATAAATAGAAATCAGGGAAATAATTCTTGTCTTGTTCCTTCTGGCACTGAGTTACAGAAGGGAAAAAAAAAACAGTAGGTTACGTTTAGGGGACTCGCCAAAGGGGTCAGAAGTCAGCATGGAGGTAGCTGCTGAGTTGTACTGATTGGTGCCCGGGCACAGGCAGGCACAGGGGCGCTGTTATCGGCAGCACTCGTCTGACTCATTCTCTGAGCCCCAGCCCTAGCACTCTCGCACAACTGGGCCTTGTTGCATTTTCTAGGAAGGCAAACAATGCTATATCGTTTTTACTAATCACAAAGAGTGTTTTTATCTTAGGTACACAGACCACAACTGGCTCTTACAGGTTCCAGATTCCGGATTACTGACTAACAGTTCCAACATGTATATTTATATAAAATGCCCCAAGTTGTTTTCTTCCTCAACTGTCAGCCTTGATTTTTGCGTCAATAAGTACTGGTGTTTCCACTTGAAGTACCCAAGGTTGAGTCTGGGTGTGGGTGGGTTTTGAGGTCAGGGATAGGGCAGGAGGACCAATCTCAATGACGTTGGCGAGAAGGTGACTCGAGGCAAACTCACTCACAAGGGCTGTCCCCTTTCTCTACTTACTGCAGCAAACTGCTACCATTTCAGAGAAATACAAGTCATTCTTATAGATTTGAAAAGAACTGTATGCCTGGGCACTACCAAGTTATTCATGGAAATTCCTAATGTTTTTTTTTCCTGATGTTTTATAACACTGTCACAAGTCAGCACCCACCCCAAATCCAATAAAGTGTTTGAACACCACCACCCTACCCACTAAGATGTGCTATTTAGCAAATGTGAGGCTAGAAACTTTTGGAGTGGAGAAAGGGAAACAATTTCTTCCGGCAACACCAGCTTGGGCCAGCTTATCATGGACGTCAGGTCAAAAACTTTCCACCATCTTGGCCAACCACCCTTCTGGGGAGCACCAGACTCTGCCTACCTGCAGGAAAGAGACGGGCTACTCCTCACCATGAAAAACGCAAGGTCGGGAATTGAAAGGAGTGAGCTTTGGAGATGGCGCCTACAGTGGGCCGAGGCCAGAGGGACCTGGTTTATTTCCATCCCTTGCGCAGGGGTCAGCTGCCTAAGGCAGTGGGTTTGTCTTCACTCCATCAGTTTGGAGACCCAGGAGACAGAAGGGTAGAAGGGAACTCTGTACGTCCGCAGGCCCAGCACACAGCGCACTCCAGGTAGGGTATACCCTGGTCAGTGTCTGTAGCACTCTGTCGTCATCGGCAAAGGAGCCGCTCCTAAAATTGCAGCACTCAGTCACGGGGCTGCGCACCAAGAACCACAGTGGGCGGTGTGAAGGGCGGGCACATAAGCTGGACACCAGGGCTCCAGCCTTAATGCCACGTTGGAGGTGTGACCACCTCTTTCACCAGCTTTCGGTTTTCATCATCAAATAGAAGTCATCCTCAAGAAGATGGACAAAGTCGGAGGGCTCACTTTACCTGACTTGAAAACATACTACACAGCACCCGTGGTCAAAACGGCATGGTACTGGTATAATGACAGATAATCAGACCAATGGAAAAGAACAGAAATAAAACCAGTAGCATAGAGACAACTGATCTTTAATAAGGAAGATCAAATGGGAAGTGGATGCCCTCTTCAACAAGTGGTGCTGGAAAAAATGGATCTCTACATGCAGAAAAATGAAGCAAGATCCTTACCTCACTTCACATACAAGAACAAACTCAAGGTGGATCGCAGACCTTAAAGTAAAACCCCAGACTATTAGGGCCATCAACAAAGGAATCGGGACAAACCTGAGAACCTTGGCACAGGGAATACATAGGCTAACTGCAATCGGGAAGGACCCACACAGAGAAGAAGCTGAGACTGACAAATGGGACATACTGAGGAAAAAACACCGTGTGCATCAAGACTTCACCAAGAAAGTAAGAACCCACAGACTGGGAGAAGATCTTTAGCAGTGACACCCCAGACAAAGGGCTTATTGCTAAAATATACAATACCCTAATAGCCTGCAACAAGAAAAAAGGAGAGAACCCTCTGGGGAGGTGGACAAACGACCTAAATAGAAGTTTCACCAGGGAGGAAACCCAAATGGCCAGTAAACATATGAGAAAATGTTCACAATCATTAGCCATCAGACAAATGCAAAGTAAAAAAACTATGAGATACCACCTAACACCCCTGAGAAGCCCAGGTCAAAAATCAGAAAGCAACAAATATTGGGGGAGATGTGGTGAAACAGGAACTCTCATCCACTGCTGGTGGTCTTGTGGATACGTACAGGCACTGTGGAGAGTCATCTGGCGATATCTAAAACAAATGGAAATTGAGCTAACTTACAACCCAGCAAGCCCCCCTATCGGGCATATACCCAGAAGAATTAGGAAATACTGACCAGTCATCTGTGCCGCAAAGATTATTGCAGAGAAATTCACAATATCAAAGATCTGGAAACAACCTAAATTTCTATTGATAGGTGAGTGGATTAGAAAATTCTGGCACACAAAGGGAAATCCTTGAACTAACTACAAGCTTTTCTTTCTTGTTGTGCTTTGTTTTGTGTGTCTTTTTGTTATGGATATGTTGTTGCTGTTGTTGTTTTGTTGTATATTGTTGCTTGGTTTTGCTCTGTCTTGTTTGTGTGCATGTTATTATCTCCGCAGATCTGTCTAAATAAGATAGGCTGGATGAACAGTCAGGAGGAGAAAACAACGGGACCGACAGGTCCAGGGGGACATGGGAGAGGGGGAGGTGGGGGGAAAGGTAGTGAGGTTAACAAACCCAGGGACAAGGAAACAACAAGTGATCCAAATCGGGAGTGAGGTGGATGTGGGAGGCCTGGTAGGGCATGATCAAGGGTAATGTAACCAAGAGGAATTGCTGAAACCCTGGTGGGGACTGAGCATGATAGTGGGACAGAAGGAAAGTCAAGGGAAATAGAGAAAAGAGCTGGGAGACTAAGGGCATTTATAGAGGTCTAGATAAAGACATATACACACATGCAAATAAATTTATATATGAGGATGGGGAAATAGATCTATGTGCATATATTTATAGGTTTAGTATTAAGGTAGCAGAAGAAGGACGTTGGGCCTCTACTCAAGCATTCTTTCAATGCAAGAATACTTTCTTCTATTAAATCAGCATTCTGTGATGCTCACCTTCTCTACACAACCGCTGAAGACAAAGCCGGTGAATAAGTAAATGTGGTGAAGAAAGTTGATGGTGCCCGGATATCAAAAGATATAGTGTCTGGGGTCTTAAAGGCTTGAAGGTAAACAGGCGGCCATCTAGCTCAGAAGCAACAAGCCCACATGGAAGAAGCACTCCAGCCTGTGCAATCACGAGGTGTGGAAGAGATCAGGTATGAGGCATCATCAGAACAAAAAATCTTATAGTGAATGAGAGGGGTAGTGCGGAGTGGAGACGAGCCAGTCAGGGTGCAATATAGCAATGTTGAAAAATACAACTTTCCTCTAGTTCCTAAATGCTTCCTTCTCCACTCTCACTATCATGATCCCAATTCTACCTTACAAGTCTGGTTAGACCAGAGGATGGACACTGGTACAGATAGGAACTGGAAATACAGGGAATCCAGGGCAGATGATCCCTTCAGGACCAGTGGTGTGAGTGGCAATACCAGGAGGGTAGACGGAGGGTGGGTTGGAAAGGGGGAACCGATTACAAGGATCTACATGTGACCTCCTCCCTGGGGGACGGACAATAGAAAAGTGGGTGAAGGGAGACGTCGGACAGGGAAAGATATGACAAAATAATTTATAAATTATGAAGGGTTCATGAGGGAGGGGGGAGGGAAGGGAGAAATGAGCTGATGCCAGGGGCTTAAGTGGAGAGGAAATGTTTTGAGAATGAGGGCAATGAATGTACAAATGTGCTTTACACAACTGATGTATGTATGGATTGTGATGAGTTGTATGAGCCCCTAATAAAATGATTAAAAACAAACAAAAAAGAAAATTCTGGCACATACACACAATGGAGTACTATGCAACCCTAAGAAACAGAGATGAATACATGAAGCACATTGTCTCATGGGAAGAGTTGGGAGAAATTATGCTAAGCGAAGTTAGCCAAGCACAAGATGAGTTCACTGAGGTAGGTCCAATCAACACAGTGGAAACAGAAGAAAAACTATTTAATACATAATTTATGGTTTGAAGGACAGGCACACAGGCAGGAGACAAAGCTAGCCAAATGATGCATACAACAAAGAAGGGGAAAAGAGGAGCAGTGGGTAGGAGAGGGAAAAAAAGTATGGTGGGGAGATGAAGGCATTGTGAGAAATAGGGCATTAATCCACCATGGAGATGATATTGTTTATGTCTCCATAGGAAAGGGAGAGAGGGACCAGACCTCAACCTGGTGGGCCAATTCTTGAGGGCAACATACTGGCATGAAGCAGTGAACTAACGAGAGTTCTGCAGAGCCAGCCCCATGCCGGCTATGTTGACCCCCCTCCCCAGAAGATGCACTACAGATACAGCCCGGGAAGTGGCAGGTCTGTCCAAACCACACTGCAGAAAACTAAGAGGAAGAGAGAGTGGACAGCATCCTGGCCCACCGAGCTCTGAGAATGAGCTCAGAGCAGCCAAAGCACACAGAGGAATGTAGGGTTGCCCTTACCACAAGACACAATGTCTATCCCGGCGTGGAGTAGGGAACCAGTGGAGAGGTCTGGGAGACTGGCCCCAGCACCATAAATTAAGTGGATTCCTGCCCCTCCCCCGAAAAGAATTTGTTCCAAAGGACGACATTGACTCTGCAGCTCCAGGAGATGGACATATCTGATCAGAGCACACGGGAGCAGATGAAGGGGCAGGAGGAGAGAGTGGAACACAGCCTGGCCCACCAGGCCGTGATGATGATGTTCCTGAGTAGAGCAGCCAGTCCACAGAGAGAACAACATGGCTGGCCCCACTATGAGACATGATGCCCCTCAGTGACCAATGGCGCTACAGGGGACAGCATCAGAGACACAGTGTGCGAATTGCACCTGACCTGATCCCACCACACCGAGGCAAAGCACTGGGGGAGTGCAGCAGAACAGCAAGGGAATGGAGTGGCAAGGTCCCCAGGGAATGCTGAAAGTGGACTTTGGGGCCAGGGCGTGGTGCCCCAACAAACTGGACTGGAAAACACTCCTAAGGGGCAACAAACAATCCTTGAACTAACTACAAGCTTTTCTTTCTTGATGTGTTTTGTTTTGTTCTTTGTCAGTGGTTTGTTATTGTTGTTTTGTTGTCTGGTTGTATACTGTTGCTTTGTTTTCCTCTGTCTTGTTTTTGTGCATGTTATTGTCTCCACAGGTCTGTCTAAATAAGACAGGCTGGATGAACTATCTGGAGGAAAACAACGGGACCGACAGTTCCGGGGGGGACTTGGGATAGGGGGAAGTGGGGGTGGTGGTGGTAAGGAAGTGGTGTTAACAAACACAGGGACAAGGGAACAACATGGGACCCAAAATGGTAGTGAGGGGGAGTGGCAGGCCTGGTAGGGAATGATCAAGGGTAAGGTTATATAAAGAAGAGGTATAGCTGTAACCCAGGTGGGGACGGAGCATGGTAGTGGGACAGGAGGAAAGTCAAGGGAGATGGAGGAAAGAGCTAGGAGTCAAAGGGCATTTATAGAGGTCTAGACAAAGACATGTACATGCAAATATATATATGAGGACAGGGAAATAGATCTACGTGCCTATATTTATAGGTTTAGTATTAAGGTGGCGGAAGGACCTTGGGCCTCTACTCAAGCACTCCCTCAATGCATTAATACTTTCTTTTATTAAATTGGCACTCTACGATGCTCACCCTCCCGACACAACTGCTGAAGCCAAGGAAGGTGAACAAGTAAATGTGGTGAAGAAAGCTGATGGTGCCCGGCTATCAAAAGAGATAGTGACTGGGGTCTTAAAGGCTTGAAGATAAACAAGCGGCCATCTAGCTCAGAAGCAACAAAGTCCACATGGAAGAACACACCAGCCTGTGTGATCACGTGGTCCCGAAGGGATCAGTTATCAGGCATCAAAGAACAAAAAATCATATCATTGACTGCACACCTCCATGATACGATCGCTGAAGACAAACGGGTGCATAAGCAAATGTGGTGATGAAAGCTGAAGGTGAACAAGCGGCCATCTAGCTCAGAAGCAATAAAGCCCACAAGGAAGAAGCACACCAGCCTGTGCGATCACGAGGTGCCAAAGGGACCAGGTATAAGGCATCATGCAAAATAAATATATATATATATATATAATATATATCATAGTGAATGAAGGGGGAAGTGCAGAGTGGAGACCCAAAGCCCATTTGTTGGCCACTGGAGATCCCCTCACAGAGGGGTTAAGGAGAGGAGATGGGTCAGTCAGGGTGCAACGTAGTACCAATCAAGAACACAGCTTTCCCCCAGATCCTGGATGCTTCCTCCCCCCAACTCCCATGATCCAAATTCTACCTTGCAAGACTGGATAGGGCAGAGGTTGTACACTGGTGCATATGGGAGCTGGGAGTACAGGGAATCTAGGGTGGATGATACCTTCAGAACCAGGGGTATGAGGGGCGCTACTGGGAGACTAGAGGGTGAGTGGGTTAGAAAGGGGGAACTGATTACAAGGATCCACATGCGACCTCCTCCCTGGGAGACGGACTGCAGAGAAGGGGGGGGGGAGGGAGACTCCAGATAGGGCAAGATATGACAAAATAACAATTTATAAATTACCGAGGGCTCATGAGGGAGCGGGGAGCAGGGATGGAGGGGAAAAAAGAAAAAAAAAGAGGACCTGATGCAAAAGGCTTAAGTAGAGAGCAAATGCTTTGAAAATGATTAGGGCAAGGAATGTATGGATGTGCTTTATACAATTGATGTATGTATATGTATGGATTGTGATAAGAATTGTATGAGCCCCTAATAAAATGTAAAATAAATAAATAAATAAAAATTTTAAAAGGACACAATGTCCCCTTATTGATCCAGAAGGTAGGGGCAGCACTGGAGACACAGTGCAGGAATTCTGCCCAGTCTGACCCCCCACCCCCACACCAGGGCATAACATGAAGGGAGCACAACAGAGCATCAAGGGGAGCAAAGTGACAATAGCCCCGAAGGACTTCTGAAAATAGACTTCGGACTCGGGGATGGGATGTGGGGTGGGGGCAGGGCTTGGCATTACACCAGACTCATTCAGAAAACATTCATAAGGATCAGCAGACAGACCTGGAACTATTCATAGGCTATTTTTTCTTCTCTTTTTCATGTTTATCTATAAAAGAAAGGTAGGATAAAGGTAGGAGAAAACAAAGGACTTATGGTTCTGGGGCACAGGGGAGAGGAGGGGAGGAAAGGGAGCCAACAATCCAAGGGACAAGGGAACAGGAGATCTAAAATCGATGGTGAGGAGGGCATAGAATGCCTGGTGGAGTTCGATCAAGTGCAATGTAGCCAAGAGGAAATACAGAGAGCCTAATGAAGGTCAAACATGATAGTGAGACAGGAGGAAAGTAAAGAACTAGGAGGCAAAAGACATTTATAAAGGTATAAACATAGGCATGTACATATGTAAATATATTAATATATATTGATAGGGATATAGGTCTATGTACATATATTTGTAAGTTAAGTATTAAAGTAGCAGACAGACATTGGGCCTCTACTCAAGTCCTCCCTCAATGCAAGAACTCTTTGTTCTAATAACCTGGCATTCTGTGATGCTCACCTTCCTACCAGATCACTGAAGACAAACTGGGTGCATAAGCAAATGTGGTGACGAAAGCTGCTGGTGCCCAGCTATCAAAAGATATAGTGTCTGGGGTCTTAACGACTTAAAGATAAACAAGCGGCCATCTAGCTGGGAATCAACCAAGGCCACGTGGAAGAAGCACACTAGCCTGTGTGAGCAGGAGGTATCAACAGGTTCAAGTATTAGACATCAGAAGACCCAAAACAAACATTAATGTGAATAAGGGAGGGCAAAGTGGAGACCCAAAGTCCATCTGTAGACAATTGGATATCCCCTCACACAAGGGTCACAAGGAAGGGACAAGTCAGCCAGGCTGCAGAATAACACTGATGAAGCATACAACTTTCCTCTAGTTCTTTAATGCTTCCTCCACACCCACTATCATGACCCAAGTTCTACCTTACAAATCCAGCTAGACTGGAGCATGCATACTGGTACAGATAAGAGCTCTGGACGCACGGAATCCAGGGCAGATAAACCCCTCAGGACCAATAATGAGAGCAACAATACCGTGATGGTAGGGGGAAAAGTGGGGGGAGAAGGGGGAGAAAAGGGGAACTGATCATAATGATAGACATACAACCCCCTGCCCCCAGTGGGATGAACAATAGAAACATGGGTGAAGGGAGACAGCACACAGTGTAAAATATGAAAATAAATTTTAAATTATCAAGGGTTCAAGAGGATGGGAGGGGAGGAGAGGCAGGGGGAAAAAAAGAGGAGAAAGACTCAAGTAGAAAGAAAATGTTTTGGAAATGATGATGGCAACATATGTACAAATGTACAAATGTGCTTGATACAATTGATGTATGGATTGTTATAAGAGCTCTAAGAGCCCCCAATAAAGTGATTTATTTTAAAAACCACCTAAAGTAAACACCCATCAGTCCTGACTTAAATAATTGAACAAATAAGTAAGGGGGGGAAATCATAATAGTACTGATTTAGAGTCGCTATGAGTAAGAACTGATTGGTTGGCAGTGAGCAATTCCCTCATTAAGCTGGTCAAGGACTTACTGAGCTAACCCATGCAGGCCAGTGCCTGGTACACGGTGCTCAGCAAGCTCTCTGTGTTTGTTCGCTTCGTGACTGCTCCCCAGGCAGAGGCTTGAGGGGCAGTTGCTGAGCTACACAGAAGCACCATGGGCCCTATATAAATGTTGTAGGAGGTCCAACCAAGTCCCACTTCATATAATGTTTTTGGGTCTTTCTGAAGAACCAAGCTAGAGAAATTGGGTAAAAGAGGAAGCTATTTTTCGAAGATACAGCCTGAGACCAACTCTGTGTAGATGCCAGACTGCTGGGCAACAACTCCTGAAGGCAGAGCCCTGCCTCCCACAATGCTCACAGCCACACAGCTACTCCATGAGCGACCCCACGGCAGCAGCAGGCCAGATGTGCTTCCACCCCCACGCCCCACCCCCACCCACCCCCTCACTTCCTTTCTCCTCTGCCTGCACAGGGTCACCTTCCTGTGCAGGGACTCCTTTGAGGCTCTAAAATCACCCCTGGTGGCTGATCTCGGCTCCTGATTCTATCAGGAGAAACGTGCTGAGGACCCCAATGTCACTCAGCACAGTGCATACCACAGCAGAGGGCTCTCAATAACCCTGGCACGCAGCAGCTACAAAATGAAAGAATGATTTGCCTTCTACCCTCCAGCTCACCAGGAAAAGCTGTTTCTACCCTGCCTTGTAATCCAGTTGTAGACAAGGACCTAGCTGCCTACTTGTTGTCTGGAAAAATAGGACTATTAAGAATAGCACGAAGACTCTATTAGCTTGAATTCTTACTTTTAACAGATCAAACCTTTCTAAAAACATCTGGGCATATTCCAAAACGTCCAGAAAGGAAATCGCTGAGCCTGAGCCCTGGTCACAGGTGAGGGTTGAATTGCAGTAGGAGAGGGCCTTGGAAGTGGGCTAAGCAGCCAAGGCATCAGCTAGGCCAGGGGAGTGGGCCCCGCAGGCACAGCACACCTTCCCCCAGGGCCCTCTGAGGACCCTCTTTCAGATCGGCAGCCACGGCCCTAAGTAGCTCCTGGTTACCCACAGGCTGCCCAAAGGTACTTGGGCAGGGTTTTTTCTGGGGAGGTTGGGGAAGAATAGAGTGGAATACTAATCTTTCTTCTTAAACTTCCCATGACACACACACACGCAAAAATCCATTTTTACCAGCAAAGATCAACTCAGATACAATCTCTAAAACCCCCCAGGCCAACAAGGTCTTCCCAGGCTACCAAAGAAACCAACTTCCAGGATAAATCGAAAAGGTTGGAGGGAACCAAGTCACTAATAAAATAAATAAGTAAATAAAATTCAACAGAACTGTTTTTCCCTAAGGAAAATATAACTGAAAAGCATCGAGATCTTTCCCAAGCCTGCTCGGGAAGAAAACTATCCACATCACCACACATGCCCAGGTACAAGCCCAAGCACAAGTGTGTGTGAGGGGGAGGGGGCTCCACTCCCCTCCCTGCCCCAGCATCAGAAAGCACCTAAAATCTGGAAGGCAGAGGCTGAGCCACAGAATCTCAGTCCGGGAGTGGGCCACTTTCCCAGTCAGGACCCCAGCAGAGCAGACAAGGCAGTATGTGGTCACAGGAGGAAGGAGCACTGAACCGGCTGGAAGAAAGCAGGAGCGGGCAGCAGCGATGGTGTGTGAAAATCAAGAGGGCTTCGGGACTGCTGGCACAAAGAAGCAAGCTTCCTGACTGCAAGATCACGAGACCTTCCATAAGACATTTTAGGAAAGTAAATATTTCCCGCAAGAGAGATCCAGTGTCTCGGGGAGCCAAGGCCAGTCTGGAGCAACACAAGACCAGAGCAGGCTACTCTAATGATGCCACCATGCACCCACTGGTCCAATCTGTGTCTCACTACCCCTCTACACTGCCCCAACCCCACAGCCTGTCAGCCCTGCCTCACAATGGCCATTGTCATCTCCATCTCCAAGATCATAATTAGAGAGTCACTGGATTCAAGGATTCTGCTTAATATACCCAGCTGTGTCTGCCTAAGTAACTGCTCTGTGGCTCAGGTTTCACACTAAAAAATGGAGCCAACAGAGTACCAACCTCCTAGGACTGTTACATGAGTTGTGTGAAGTCATCTTTAACATGCAGTTAGCACACGATCGGTGTTGGTCGGGCAGTGACTCAGTGTCGGGCTGCTAACCAGAAGGTCAGTGCGTTAAACCCACCAGCTGCTCTGTGGAAGAAAGGTGGGGCAGTTTGATGCTGCAAAAATGACAGTCTTGTAAAGCCTATGGGGCAGTTCTGTTTGGTCCTACAGGTTCACTGAGTCAGAATTGGCAGTGGCATGAGTCAATGGCATGGATAAGGGAAAGCTAAATTAATAAAAAGGTAAATGGAAAAGTAATTTAAAATGGTGGAGCTTTCTGATGTATTGAGACTTTTCAAAAGGCAAGAATAATTTGGACCAGGGGCAGTCCAACATGAAGTAGCATGTGTCTGACATTAGAAATGAAGACCTCCGTGAAATCGACTCAGTGATCCCTGTTCCTCAAGACTTGCACATTCCCCCACCCAAAGGAAACAGATACAAACCAAAGATTATCAACTGCTACCCAGGTGGGAGGGAAGAGAAAAGGGAGAGTTTTGTTTGGGGAATACTGAGTTTATCTTATGGTAGGTAGTAAAATGTTTTTGATGAGAATAGCAATGAGGGCGGCACAACATAAAAACGTAATCAATGTTACTGAGTAGTAAAACGTGGAAGGTGCCGAATCTTGGGGGAGTGAGTCACTGGGCCCGGAGGATCAGGACCATGGTCTCTGGGGACATAGGAGGCAATTGGTATAGCATAGCTCACAAATACAATGGTCTACATCCTGCTTTGTTGAGCAACAACTGGGGTTTACAAAGCTTGTGAGCGGTCATCTAAGGTGAACGATTGGTTTCTCCCCAGCAGGGGAAAGAAGAACAATGAAAATCGAAAGACACATAGAAACAGTCTGACGGACTAGTGGGCGACTCAAAGATTAATCTTCACACAACTCTGATAACCTTGAGAAGAATTGGAATTCCAGATCACTTCTTTGTGCTCATGAGGAACTTGTACACGGATCAAAAGGCACTTATATTAACAGAATAAAGGAAAACGGCATGGTTTAAAATCAGAAAAGGCATGCATCGGGGTTGTATCCTCTCACCACATCTACTCAATCTGTATGCAGAGCAAATCATTAGAGAATTAGAACGGGACATCAGGTTTGGAGGAAAGCTTATCACCAACCTGCGATATGCAGGTGACATAACCTTGCTTGGAAAGTGCAGACTTGAAGCACTTGTTCATAAAGATCAAGGATTGCAGCCTTCAGTATGGATGATGAATCAATATAAAGAAGACCAAAGTCCTCACAACTTGAACATTATAATAAATGGAGAAAAGACTGAAGTTGTCAAGGATTTCGTCTTGCTTGGATCTATAGTCAATGCTTATGGAAGCAGCAGTCAAGAGACCAAAAGAAGGGTAAATCTGCTGCATAAGACCTCTTTATAGTGTTGAAAAGTAAGAATGTTACTTTGAGGACTTACGTGGCACCTGACCCAAGTCAGGGTATGTTCAATTGCCTCAAATGCATGTGAAAGTTAGACATTGAATAAGGAGTACTTAAGAAGAATCAACGAGTTTGAATTATGCTGGCAAAGAATATTTGAAGTGCCATACACTGTCAAAAGGATAGACAAATCTGTCTTGGAAGAAGTACGGCCAGAGCTCCTTAGAGGCAAGTATAGTGAAACTTCATCCATACTTTGGATACTTTGTCAGGTGAGACTAGGCCTTGGAGAAGGGCATTGTACTTGGTTAAATGGAAGGGCACTGAAAACTAAGAGGCCCTCAACAAGGTGACTGACACCGTGGCTGCCAACAGTGAGCTCAAGCATAGGAACCTTTGTGAGGAGGGTACAAGATTGGGCAGGGTTTCGTTCTGTTGTGCACAGGGTTGCTATGGGTCGGAATGGACTCAACAACATCTCTGAGACCAGAAGAACTATATGGTGCCCAGCTACCACTGCCTGACTCCTCTAAAAAGAATCACATCAAAAAAAAAAAAAAGGATCACATCATAAAGTCCTGGATAGAGTGGGAGAAAAATGTGGACAAAACCCCCAAATCATAAGAGACCAAGCTTACTAGTCAATAGCGACTGGTGGGATCCCAAATACTATGGCCCTTACTTAGCCTTCAGGTATGGAAGTAAACTCACCCCTTGTGTGGCAGTTACATAAACTGGTGTCAATTTGAGAGAATTACGAGGGGGGTGGAGTCTGGCCTACCAATCAGATAGAACTAATGAGGCCTCTGTATGGGCATGGCCTTACCCTGAGGATTCTGGGGATTGTTATGATTTCTTCCGTGGAGTGGGGAGACACTTCTCTTTCTCGTTTCATACCCTTACCCTTGGAAACTCCTACTGACAAGGCAAACTCCTTGGAGTTGTTCTACTGACATTACACTGATAGATTCTGTGCCCTGACCTGGACAAGCTACATGGACCTACCCTGATACAACCAGACCTCTGGAGAAGCCACATAGAGACCCCTGCCAGCACTGAGATGTTTCTACCACCACTGGATCCAGAAGACTTCCAACCCACTGGCCTGTGAACTTTCTGCATTCGGCATCATTAGGGAACTGCGTGTCTCCCTACCCTGGATTTAAGCCATGAATTTACTCTCAGTTTCCTGCCATACAAACTGCCCTGAGGTTTTACTGCCCTTTGTCTCAATTCCCGCCAGAGGGTGGCTGCCTTGACCCTTGCTAGGATTGGTGCTCTTTCACTAGCAGCTGCTATGCTCATTGGTCAATACATGACTGATGGCATCTCCCCCCAGGCTCTCCAGGAATGCTTCATTAGCATACTTACCTGTTTGATCAGTTGCCTGCCATTTCTTCCTTATTTAGAGATGCACAACTATTGGCTACCTCAGCTGTACCTTATTTTACATGTGACGTAATGGTGTCAGCCCTTCGCTGGCTATTTAAACCTCTGCTCTCAGCTCAATAAATGAGGCTTGATCAGGTTCCTGTCTTGCCTCCATTTCTCGCGCCCTTGCCCATCTTCATTCCCAGTCCCTCTTTCAGGTATCCACGTTAATGTCCCGCGGGACGGGACTTGATCTGGACTGGGTTGGGATACTTTCTTAATGTACAATTACCCTTTATATAAAACTCTCTCTTACATACCTGAGTCTCCCTGGATAGGTTTCTCTAGTCTACCCAGACTACACACCCCTGTGTTAGAATAATTAATTATTTATGATCAAAAGGGCAACATTTATCCAAAGAGCAAGTTTAGAGGACTAGGAAAGGAGGGATGGGCACAGGAAAGGAAAGAAGGAAGGGGGGCAAGTGGTGGTTCACTGAGGGGGTTGCAATGAGTGAGTTGAAACAAAAGGTGTAGAATTGTTAAATGTAAAACTGATCATCTGCTCTGTAAATTTTCACCTAATTCACAATAAAAGGTTTGAAAAACTGCTGGGTTGATGGATGTTTTGTTGTGTATTGTGCTATCACAAAACAGAGAGAGAGAGACTTGTATATTTCAAGGAGACAAGTTATATTGCAGCTGAGAAAATATGGGTGGAGCTTGATGAATGAAAAAACAAACAAACAAAAAACACCAACCAACACTTTTATGTAACATTGCATTAATAGTAAATATAATCTCTGGCCAGTCTAATATACTAGTTAAATTTCAAAAAGGGCTACATCATAAAAAATTAACAGACTAAAAATATTTATATTAAAATGTTAATAAGTACTATCCCTGAATAGGAAATTTTTGTGTAATACTTTGTACAATGAAAAAATTTTTCTGTAATTTATCGTTGCTTTTTAAAAAGCAGCCATGTTTCTCTGTGTGAGGACCCAGAAGCAGAAGCTCTGGGATCTTAACAGAACTGACCTCAGTAGTGTTTTGGAGGGAGCCACCTCTTCTGGCCCACTGATAATTCTGATGTGGTCATCTCACTTGTTATTCTTTTCTGGGCTAAGTGCTCTTATTCAGCAAAAGTCGACATCAATCCTTGTCATCTTCATCTCCAGTATTACAGTTAGAATCATTCTATGTCGTGTCCTGATTTTTAGAGCATCTCAATTCTGGGGAGCCCCAGTTTAAGCAGAAAATAGATGAAAAAGCAGATACCAAATGCCACCAGTGTCCTCAGTGACTTCCTAAAACCCAAGGGAGGTTTCAGAGAATTAAAAAGCTGTCTGTTTTCAAGAGATTCCTTCCCAAGGTTCCCCTGTGGCTAACCACACACCAACCACTGGGCAGACAGTGCTAGATGCCTGTGGGCACCAAGCCACAGCAGCAGCTGTCTGGCTAGAGCTCTACTGCCATGTGCAGAGGTCCTGGACCTGCAGCCCTCCAATGCAGCTGACCCCTCTCCTTGCCACTGGAAAGGGGCCAGACCCCTCCCTCACAGACTACAGCACAGGCTTGCTCTACTGAATGAAAGTAGACAGGGAGTGGCCTCCAAACTATTATCTTGGCTTTCATCCTTCAGAAAGGAACCTATTCTATTCCAGCCCCAGCTTCTCTACCTTTTTGTCCGAGCAGTCATCATCTCTTGTCATTGTCTATACCAACCTTACTAAAGGTGGCTTCTGAGGGACAAGCAGGGAATGGTATGCGTCATGTTTCTGAGCCTGAGTATAAGCAGTATTAAATTTGAATTATCATGCTGGAGGAAAATGTTCAAAGTACCGTGGACCGCTAAAAGGAAAAATCCATTTGTCTTGGAAGAAGTATGGCCAGAGTGCTCTGTAGCGGATTTATTAAAACTCTAAAAAGCAGTTAGATGGTAGATATTTTATTGTTTTCATAAATGTAAAATATAGGATAAGGTGATAGACTACACTTAAGGAGAGGGTATACACAAACCAATCACTTGGGTAAGCATCTAATACTTGGTGGCAAAAATAAAAGCTGGGGTTTGGGGTGTACCAAGAAGTACATCACTCTTACGTATATTCTAGCTGCTTTCCAAGCTACAGATATATGAAGGTTTATAAAAAAAATCTTAGATTATGTTTTCATTGAAAAACTCAAAGCCCATGCTGAGTTTTAAGATATAAACTAACAACTAGAATGGGAAGATTTATTTGGCTGTCTGGCACTAAGTTATAAAATGCATTTAACTGGTATTTGTTAGAATGAGAGAGTGGTAGTTTTAAGGGGAAAATGAAATTTTCACTCAAGCATGGGAGGCTGCATGGCACAGTGGAAGCATGCCAGGCTCTTTTCTGGTCCTTCACATCAGTAACATGTGAGATAATGCCATTTACCCCGAGGGTTGTTATAAGTGTAAGAAGTCCTGCCCATACAGCTCCCAGCCCAGAGCAGGTGTCAGTGAATAGTAATTTCCGAGGAGCATGGATTGTTGGGTTTGAATCCCAGCTCTACCACTTCCTAGCAGGTGTAACACCTGGAATAACAACAAGACTTAACTCAGAGGGGTGTTCTGAGGACGATTATGAGCTAATGCAAAAAAGTGCCTGGTACCTAGAAAGTACTCAATATTAGATTTATTGCTTAGAACTAGTATTTGTTGTCAATAGTAATTACATATTGATTGTTGTTGTGTGCCATTAGTTAATTCTTACTCATACCACCATATATGATGCATAAAACAGCCCCACGGGACTTCCTAGGCTGTAATTATCTTTTTATTTGAAAGAGATGATTTATTATAGTCTTAAACAGGATAAGAAGAAGACAAAGACACATTATCCAGGTAGGGAAAACATTGGCAGAGGGTCAAAATGATGTCCACGGGTTTGCTGACATACAAATTTTAGAAAGGACATGGGATGTGGTCAAAGAAAACTGTCACACGTACAAGGTATACGGCAAATCAAAACACACAGTTAGTTACAGGTGGGGCTATCAGAGGGGAGTGGGGCCATGACTGTGATATTTACTTTCTGGCAGACAGAGGAGCTTACTAGATTGGTCCAAGGGCCTCCCCAAAGCAGTCAGGGCATGACTCATATCTACTTGACCCCACATAGAGGGGTCTCCATCAAGGGCATATCTAGTCAAGCCCCCAGGGGAGACTGCTCCTCCTCAAACCTATCAGGTGAGTGGAGGTAATGCCCTTTCCATTGGACTCTGAGGGCAAGATTATTCATATCTCCGGTCATTGATCCGAGGGGGTTCAATGGAGGCTTATCCACATAGTGACTCTGTAGATGGGTTTTGGGCCTTCACTGTCATCTATATCCTTCTGCATATTGGGTGCCCAAAATTTAAGCTCTATTATACTTTTCCTCCCCTCATCATGGATTTCATTATTTATAATCCTCAGATCATACAGGCTGGTGTGCTTCTTGCATGAGGACTTAGCTGACACCTCATTTAGATGATTGTTTATTTTAAGTTAAGCTTTTAAGACAGATGCTATTCTGATTTCTTCACTGTACTTTCTTGTAGTACTCATTATATTCAGTAATCTCTTTATGAGAGTAAGTATTGAGCAGGGTTACATCATAAAAATTGATTGTTCTTAGATTACAATTATGTGAGACCTTAAGACTCCATTCATATATTCAAGATTTATATATATATACATATATATATCCCTGGTACACTTTAGTGGCAGCATCATCAGTATTTCGAGAGAATACAAGTAATCTCCATGGAAACTTTGGTAATTCTAATAATAGTCTCATTTATAGCAGCAGTTCTCAACCTGTGGGTCGCAACCACTTTGGGGGTCAAACGACCCTTTCACAGGGGTCGCTCAATTCATAACAGTGGCAAAATTACAGTTATGTAGTAACAACAAAAATAATTTTACCGTTGGGGGGTCACCACAACCTGAGGAACTGTATTAAAGGGTCACAGCATTAGGAAGGTTGAGAACCACTAATCTATATATAGGCTGTAATTTTGATAGGAGTCAATTGATTGCTAGTGCTTTCTCCCACAAAACAGCTGGTGAGTCTGAATCATCATCTTTTCTAGTTAGCAGCCAATCATTTAATCATTGCATTATCAATGCGTCTTACATATTGATTACCACTGAATGATATTAACACATATTAAGACTTGAATTGTTTCCTCAAACACATCTTGTTTGATCTATAAAATTAGTTTCAAACTACCTATATTCTTCACCTCCCAACTACAGAGAAAGTTGGAAATAAAATCTGTTCAGTCAGTCAAGAAATAGAAAGTTCTTTATGGTTCCAAATTCCCAAACCTTTTTTTCTGGGCAGGTCACCAAAAAAAGTCATATATTTCTAAACTGCTGATGAAGTTGATGAGGGAAGGCCTTTTTCTCCCTTGGGCTCAAAAGCAATGGTTAAATTAAGTTTTATTTTGAAAACTCAATAGCAGTAATTCTCAAAGAGAGATTTTCGCCCTTGGGGGACATTTGATAATGCTTGGAGACATACACGTGGACACATAGTTGGTTATCATAACTAGGAGCTGCTACTAAACATTACAATTCACAGGACAGTCCCTCACAATGAAGAATTATCAAGTCCAAGAAGTGACTAGTGCTGTGATTGGAAACTCAACCCTCTCTAGGAAAAAGTACGTATAAAAAGGAATAGGGGTGTAGTGGGGCCAGAATACACAATGGTTTCCATACTACATGACAGCCAAGACCAAATGGTACTTGCATGTCAACGAGATTTTCACAGGAAATAAGACCATAAAAATTAATTAATCCTTAACAAATGAGGTTGGACAAACCGGATTCCATGTGCAGAAGAAACAAGACCCATTTCTCTCCCCATACATAAAAATGAACTCAAGATGGATTAAAGACCTAAATGTTAACCCCAAAGCTCTCAGGATCATCAATGAAAAGGCTAGAACAAACTTAAGGGCCTATTGCAGGGCACACATAGACTACCAAGTACAATGGCGGAGGCACACACCGCAGAAGACCAGACAGATGACTGGGAGGTGCTGAAATGCACACCAAAGGACTTTATTAGGAGAGTGAAATGGAGAGCACACAGATTGGGAAAATTTTTTTTT
This sequence comes from Tenrec ecaudatus, assembly GCF_050624435.1. Taxonomy (NCBI): domain Eukaryota; kingdom Metazoa; phylum Chordata; class Mammalia; order Afrosoricida; family Tenrecidae; genus Tenrec; species Tenrec ecaudatus. Next base: position 146,597,680 of record NC_134531.1, on the reverse strand, counting down.
ACCAACAACACATCGGAAAAAGAGCTAATTAACAACAACAACCAAAAGCAGGAACTCTACAACAGCTCAAAAAGAAAATAACAAAGATACCCAATTAAGAAAAAGGAAAAATACATGAACAGACAGTTCACCAAAAATGAAGTACAAAGGGTTAACGAACACATGAAAAAATGTTCATGGTCACTAGCCATCAGGGAGATGCAAATTGAAAGCACAATGAGATACCACTTTACACCCACAATACTGCTCCAAGTTAAAAACAAAAACAAATGCTGGAGAGGATGTGGAGACACTGGGACATATATACATTGTTGGTGGACTTTTAAATACATATAAGCACTGTGGAAAATGATATGACGATACTTAAAGCAACTAGGAATTGAAATTCTATTTGACCCAGCAATACGACAATTAGAAATGTACCCTAAAGAAACGAGACACGACACGAGTGGATGTATGCTTTCCCATGTTCATAGCAGCACAGTTCACAATCACAGGAAACTGGAAGCAGCCCAAATGTCCAACAGTGGAAGAATGGATGAAGAAATTATGGTACCAGCACACAATGGAATACTCAGTCCCTAAAAATCAGTGATGAGAGCATGAAACACCACATGACACCATTATGCTGAGTGAAGTAAGTCAATCACAAAAGGACAAGTATTGCATGAGTCCACTACTATAAGGAGAAACACCAATTAAACAAATCTTAGGGATCAATTCCTGAACAAAAGGGGAGGAGGCTAGCTATGGGCCATGAACCATACATCACCTCTCTAATGTGCACTTCACAAGAACCCCCTTGAAGGAGGAGCCCTCACATGGTCTGGGCATCACTTCAAGAGGTGGAAAGGGAGAAGACCATCCACTTGGGGCTATACAGCATTGCGGCAAGGCTGGGACCAGTCAACGGCTTTCCACAGGAATCAAAGAAGACCCTTGCCAGAACACCAAGTTAAGACCAGGGAGGGGAGCACCTGCCTGACCTCTTTCTGAACAAAATCATCCAATGAAAACTCTGTGTATCACAATGATCTGATCCTGCTGGAGAAAAAAACAACCATGCAGAAAGGCTCCGTGGGAGGAAGAAGATCAGTAAGGCTGAGGGAAAGAGCTGTGCTGGGTAGCAGGGCCAGCTATTCCAAGATCTCTTGGAATATTTGTCTTTGTTGTAAGAATAATAGAAAACTATTATGCTGGCAGAAGAACTATTTTAACCCATAGATTAAATAGTCACTGTGCTAGCACATCCAAGGTGAGGCAACTGTTCACACCAGGATTTCTTTACTCTCAAGTAAATAAAACACCTGGCCCATTAACAGAGAATCCAGGGCAGTGGCAAAACCTTAAACAAAGGAAAAGAGAACACCGTAAAACGTAAGAAGGATTTGTTTCCCTCCAAAGCAAGGATTAGCGAGCTCTAAGCCTGATGGCCCATAAAGGACTATGCCCTTGCTGGATCGGTAAGGGCCAGGGGGCCCCTTCCTGTAGTCATAAATCCAGTGGGGAGGGAGAGGTTCTAAGCAACCAATCTTTTCCTAAATGAGGGGCAAAGTTCAGGCTGGATCAGATCACAACCAACTAACCATTTGTTCAGTAAGTGTGGTGCTTCCATCTGCACAGAATTCATCCTTTCAGGAGATCTTTATGAAAGCCCTACTAAGTGCCAAGAGTCCTAATGTCACCATCTGCTAACCCTTTCCTTAATCATCTTCTTGGTCCCTCTCTCTCTATGGAGACCTCCCCCTTCCCTGTGACTACCAACACTTATTTTCTTCCCCTTTTATAGCTTGGCCAATCTAAGGTATATGTGCCCAAACCCACTTGCCAGGTCAGAAACCGCGAGCTTCTCAAGCGTTTGCCAAACGAGCTAAGATGCTGCCCCAGGGCCATGAGAGACCTAAGAGCACTTTTCCAAAGGATTCATGAAAAGAAAGTTAGGTGTGTTCGTCTGGGTAAACTAGGGAAACAAATCCACAATATAAGACAAGTATAACAAATCCACAGTATAAGAGAGAGTTTTATATCAAGGGTAAGTGCACATTAAGAAAGCAGCCCGTCCCAGTGCTGTCCAAGCCCATAGTCCAACATTAGCCCATATGTCCGACACCAATCTACAAAGTCCTCCTCAATCTCATAAGCACACGCAATGATGCTGACTGCAGGAGGAAATCCGAATCAGTGAGCGTGTAACCATCTCAGCGCTGGCAAGGGTCTCCACACGGCTGCTCCAGCACCCAGGGATGTCGTGCAGGAAGTGAACCTTGTCAGCTGAAGCAGGGAACTAAGCTACACCCTGGTCTGACCATCAGAAAGCAAGAGACCCGAGAACTAGAAAAGCAAGGCTCACCAAGCCATTTATCTCTCTAGTTAATCCCACATGTGTTTATCAGTTAGGTTGGCAAAATAAACCTTAACTATCTCAGTTAGGTATTATAAGATTCAAATGAATGTCTCATGGCATATACTGCAACTAAAGAAAAGATTCAAGCCTCAAGTGCAATATTAAATGATTTTATGGGAAAAATATTGAATAATGAAGAATACATCAAAAGAAGATGCAAAAAATAGAGAGTGATTTACCAAAAGAACTAGTCAATATTCCACCAGGAGATAGCATATGAGCAAGAATCAATGGTGCTGAAGGAAGAAGTCCAAGCTGCATTGAAAGAATTAGCCAAAACAAAACTACAAGAATTGATAGGGGTAAAAAATGGATTGACAGAATACCAATGGAATGTTTCAACAAGCTGATGAAGCACTGAAAGTACTCACTGGTCTATGCCAGGAAATTTGGAAAGACAACTATTTGGCCAAATGATTTAGAGAGTTCCATATTTGTACACATTCCAAAGAAAGGTGACCAAAAAGAATGCACAAATTATAGAAGTATATCATTAATATCACATTGAGCAAAACTTTGCTGAAGATCAAACAAAGGCTGGAGCAGTACATTGACAGGGAACTTCCAAAGATTCAGGTTTGACTCCAAAAAGGACGTAGAACAAGGGATATCATTTCTGATGTCAGATGGATCTTGGCTGAAAGCAGAGAATATAAGATGTGTATTTGGGTATTATTGAGTATGCAAAGACATTCGGCCGAGTAGCTCATAAAAACAATGGGTAGTCTTAAGAAGAATGGGGATTCCAGAAACACTTTATTGTGCGCACGTGTAACTTGTACATGGATCAAGAGCCAGATGAACAGAACAAGGAAATACTGCATGGTTTAAATCCAGAGAGGCATGCATCAGGGTTGTGCACTTGCACCGTATTTATTCAATCCCTATCCTGAGTAAGTAAATCATCAGAGAAGCTGGATTATATGAAGAAGAATGTGACATCAGGATTGGGTGGCTTATCAACAACCTGTGATATGCAGATGACACAACTTTGCTTGCTGAAATGAGAACTTGAAGCACTTGCTGATGAAGATCAAGGATTGCAGCCTTCAGTATGTAAAGAAAACCAAAATCCTCACAACTGGAACAACAGGGAACATCATGATAAATGGAGAAAAGATTGACGTTGTCAAGGATTTCATCTTACTTGGATCCATAATCAATGTTCATGGAAGCAGCAATTGATCAAAAGACACATTAAAAAGGATGGGTAAATCTACTGGATAAGACCTCTTTAGAGCGTTGAAAAGCAAGGATGTTACTTTGAGGACTGATATGCACTGACCCAAGCCATGGTGTTTTCAATTGCCTCAAATGCATGTGAAAGTTGGGCACTGACTAGGGAGAGCTGAAGAAGAATTAATGCATTTAAACTATGATGTTGGTGAAGAAGGTTGAATGTACCATGGACTGACAAAAGAATCAACAAATTTGTCTAGGAAAAAGTACATCCCGAGTGCTTAGAGGCAAGGATGGTGAGGTATCATGTCACGTACTTTGGACATCTTATTGGGAGACACCAGTCCCTGGTAAAGGATATGACGGATAGAGCAGAGGGGCCCTGAAAAAGAGGAAGGGCCTCGATGAGATAGGCTGCAACAATGGGCTCAAGCACAAGAATAATTTGAGGATGGCAAGACTGGGCAGTGTTTTGTTCATTGTACATAATGTCACTCACAATGAGTCGGAACCAACTCGACGGCACACAGCAATACATGCTACAAGACATGGGAAGAAGGAAGAAAGTTAAGAGAATTAAACAAGCTAAACTAAAGAAAAGGAAAAAAAAAAAAAGAGGATTCATTTGTAAGGTAGTTCTGGCCACCAAAAAGGCAAAGACCAGGACAAGCTAGGAAGGAAGGAATACCAGACTGCAAAAAAAATCCCGCCGTGCCGCCAGGCATGGACAAGGCCCTATCTAGGCCAGATGCGGCACAGGTAGACAGCAATGGGGTACAGCTGGCAGGAGTTAGCACTCAGCTGGAGGGAGAACCATTGAAGCAGTGTTGTCACGGAGAACAAGTTCTAAAGTCAGCATCGGAATCCTGCTCTGCCACTGCCTACCTCTGACCCTGGACAAGTTATTAGTATTTTGAGTTCTTACTTTCTTCAACAGAACTCACTCTACCACGTTGCTATGCCAACAAAATCATAAAAGATTTATGCACCAAACCTGTCACATGACAGGAACAAAGTATCAGCTCCTTAGCGCCACTCCCAAAGTTCTATACTGATAAGGAACAGAAAGAGACCAAGGTGAGGTTTGAAGGAGAAATGTCTCACAAGACACAGGAAGCCAGAGAATACTGGGGGAGGGACATAATCAACAGATTTTTGGAATAGAATAGTGAGCACAACATATAGAAATCTCTGCCCTTCATCATCATCAGAAAAAAATCTTACATAGTGAATGAAGGGGGAAGTGAAGAGTGGAGACCCAAAGCCCATTTGTGGGCCACTGGAGATCCCTTTGCAGAGGGGTCTAGGGGAGGAGATGAGTCAGTCAGGGTGCAATGTAAACACCGATGACGAATACAGCTTTCCTCCAGTTCCTAAATGCTTGCTCCCCCCACCCCACCCTAACTATCATGATTCGAATTCTACCTTGCAAGTCTGGATAGAGCAGAGGATGTATGTACACTGGTGCAGAGAGGAGCTGGAGGCTCAGGGAATCCAGGGCAGATGATACCTTCAGGACCAGGAGTGTGAGGGGCGATACTGGGAGGGTAGAGGGTGAGTGGGTTGGAAATAGGGAACTGATTACAAGGATCTACATGTGGGGGACGGACAACAGAAAAGGGGTGAAGGGAGACGTCGGACAGGGCAAGATATGACAAAATAACAATTTATAAATTATCAAGGGCTCATGAGGGAGGGGAGAGCGGGGTGGGAGGGGAAAAATGAAGAACTGATGCCAAGGGCTTAAATGGAGAGCAAATGTTTTGAAAATGATGAGGGCAAAGAATGTACAGATGTGCTTTACACAATTGATGTATGTGTGGATTGTGATGAGTTGTATGAGTCCCTAATAAAATGTTTTAAAAACAACAACAACATAAAAAAAATACAGCTCTGCCTTCAAGTAGTTAATATTCTAGTGTGAGGAGTAAGGCAGCCAATGAAGAAATACGAATAAACTGGCCCCCAAAATGTCATGTTCTTGCCAAATGCAAACATTCATCCCATTCCATCATCCCACATGTCTTAAGTCAACTTCAAGTAAAAAAATCTCACTTTCTGAATTATCTAAATCAACTATGGGTAAGACTTTAGGCTTATGCCATCTTAGGGCAAAATTCCGCATCTGTGAAACCTAGATTTTAAGTGGCTATGTATGGGCTGCTAACCACAGGTAAGCAAATTAAAACCCATCAAAGGGTCTCATCCCTAGGGGTTGCAGATCAACTCTATGGCCCCAAATAACAATAACAATAACAACAACAACAACAACAACAAAGATTTAGTCATGGAAAGGCACAAGGGCACTTCTATTCTGTCCTAGTATAGAGTCACGATGATTGCAGTAAGTTAGGTTTTCAAAGCACAATGGCATACAGGTGGATGATGGATGTTTCCATTACAAGTGGGAGACATTGAAGGAAAAGATGGGCTAATGCTTCCTAGTTCCTTAGAGTTCTCCGTATGGCTTAGCATCTATCTTACCTCATCTCTCTTTCTCTGCTCACTTTTTTTAACCTTTTTAAAAAAATCATTTTATTGGGGGCTCGTACAATTCTTATCACAATCCATACATACATCCACTGAGTAAAGCACATTTGTACATTTGTTGCCCTCATCATTCTCAAAGCATTTCCCTTCTACTTGAGTCCTTAATATCGGCTGCTCATTCCCCCCTCCCCAATCCCCCCATCTCATGAACCCTTCATCATTCATAAATTATTATTATTTTGTCATATGTTACACAGTCCGACGTTTCCCCCCGCCCTCTTCTCTGCTGTCCCTCCCCCAGGGAGGAGGCTATACGTAGATTCTTGTAACCAGAGTCTTGTAACCTTTTTTTATGTCTCAAAAAAACAGATTCAAGATACACCCTATATCAGGGGTGTCAAACTGGAGGCCCTTGGGCTACAGGTAGCCCGTGAGGTAATTTTTTTTTATGCCCCATGATGCTCTGAAATAAAATGAAGTAGAAAAATTGTTATGGAGAAAATAGCACTTAGGGGACATTGAGGCAATGCCGTAAACGCAATTCCCTTATTACATTTTATTTTAGAGCATCGTGGGCCACAATAAATTACCTCAGGGGCCTCATGTGGCCTGCGGACTGCCAGTTTGACAGCCCTGCCCTATACTAACCATGCCTCATTAACACAACGAACAACCGATTCTCTAATGGGCTTAAAAGCACAGGCATAGAGGTTAGGATTTACAACTGGTATTTGGTGGGGAACATTATGCTCTCCAGAAGAGGTGCGGAAAAAAAGTATAAAGAATAAGAATAGAGAATGCCAGTGGGAAAGGATTATTATATGGGGTGGGAAGGAAGGCCTCTGATTAGGGGGTGGCTGAGCAAAATCCCAAAGGAAGGGAGAATGCAAGTTGTGTACATTTCTGAAGGGATGGCAAATACAATGGCTCTGGAGTGGGAATGTGCCTGAGGGGTGACTGGAGCAGCTGCCTGCTGGTACAGAGCCCTGCTGGTCAGTGCAGGACTGTGGCTGTCACTCTGAGAAGTCAGGGCGATAAGTTGCATGGCTATGACTGCAGGTGAGGCCAGTGGGGACTCGGGGAGAGCAGGAGTGACCCTCAGCAACTAGCTTCCATTCTCTCCTCTAAGAGCCCCTACCGATCACAAACAAAAATCAGAAAAGCTTTATTGGACAAAGGAGTACACTAATTTCCCCTCACTGCCACTAAGATGCCATCCTGTAGATAAATTACCTCACTTACTCTTCACCACAGTCCTGTCATCCCCATTTTACAGATAACAACAACAAACAGAATCCAGAAAACTGAAGAAATTCTGCCTAGCTTCCTAGAGCCAGAGTGGCTCCTGGTCTATCACCATGCTGTGCCCTTGGTGGGACTTCTGTCATCTGATACTTGGCAAAGAAAGAAGGCACTGAGCTGGACTTCATCTATCTGGAAAGGCTTTCCACAGCAGTGAAAATGCCTGATCTGAGTTTCTGATAAAATAGGCATAAAGGGCTCTTACAAGCCATGCTGTAATCCCACAGTTCAAGCCAAGTAGCCAGAGATGCCTGACTGTTAAATTTCCTTCCCCTTCCACCCTCACACTGACTGATGTGAGCAGGTCAGGTACCAACAGCCGTGTGCACAAAGGATGAGAGGCCCTCCTCTCTCTTCCTCCACAATCTCTGACGCTGAAACAAAACCCATGCCTCTCTCAGCTTCCTGCTGACTGGCCGATGATGGATTCAGTAAGGCACTGCTAGAACAGTCTCCTTTACCTTTTCAAATCATAAAGTCTACATAAAGGGTAGTTCCCTATTTACTGGCTTAGGAACTTAGTTCAAAGTCCAAACAGGTGTGCTTGTTTTTTAACATCATGGGATATCCCAAGGACTTTGCTGAAGTAAAACTTGTTTGATTTTAAATCAATACCTTGCCAGACCTCCCATTCCTAACCCAAAAGAGTATGTACAAAACCTTAACACCTGGACTCACCCAAGTTACATAGCAAGAGCACAGTCTGAAAGGGAAAGGGGTCTAATGGACCACACAAACCACTGCCCAGAGACCAGAAGAAAAAGATGATGCTACTACTATGGACCACTCTTTTTGGAACCACAGAAGGTCTGGGACAGAATGGAAGAAGGATGGAGAAGAATTAAAAAATAAAAAAACTTATTGGTAGAATTTCAAGATTGTGGCCTTGAGATATCCTTACTTGGATCTTGTGGGGGGAGGTCAGATGCTCACAGGTCTCTTCCCTGAAGGCAGTCCCTGCCAGATTGCTGTCTCCCCACACCACAGGGGTGGGGGCCTGCAACCATCAGCTTGGTTCCTGTAGTGGACTTCACACCCCACTGATAATGGTCTCTATCAGCTGAGCCAGGGAACAGGCCAAACTGATCTGTGACATCCAAGTTAGGCTGCCCTCCTGTTCCTAGGATCCACCCATCTTGTCACATGTATACCCCCAATCCCTCCTCTTCCTATTGCATGTATTTCCCTAGACCACCCCCTCTCACTACTGTACTACCTATAGCACAACCCTTCCTGTGATGTATGTCCTCACCTGTAAGTAGGGGGCTTGCATGTCCCTGGAGAAGATAAAAGCCTGGACTAGCATTGAATCTCTCTCTCCCTCCACGTGGACCACCAAGCAGGGCTGAGGTGAGCTTGCTACCATGAATCGTGTCTGACTCCATTTATTTCAATACTTCACTTCTAGCTCTCATTCTCTCTATAACTTTACTATGATCTTTACTTATCATCGCTGTACAATTGTACCTACCGAACTCATAATGATGTGTTAGGGGCTGGCTTCCCTTGACAGGATCTGAACCCACGTCCAGGGAGCACCTCTCAGCTAAACAGGTAGGCCTATAAAGTGAACAGTAACACTCTTGAAGAATGTCCTCTTTAGAATAATTAACAATAGGAGACCACAAGGGCAACACGTGCACCAAACAAAATTCACAGGGCAGGAAGGGGTATGAAAGAGGGACTATGGGAGCAAACGAAGGGAGAGGAAGATAGAGGGGAGCTCATCCTGGCCCACCAAGCCTTGACAACGAGATTCCCACTCAGAGCAGCCAATCCACAGAGAAGACAATATGGCTGGCCCTACTATGAGACATGACATCCCTCACTGACCCATAGCCCTGCAGGGGACAACACTGGAGACACAGTGTGGGAATTGCCCCCAATCTGATCACACCACACCGAGGCAAAACACTAAGGGCGTACAACAGAACAGCAAGGGGAACAGAGCAACGAAGTCCCCAGGGAATACCAAAAATAGACTCTGGGGCCAGGGCTTGGCACCCCATCAGACTTGACCAGAAAACACTCCTAAAGGCCAACAAACAGTCCTTGAACTAACTAGAGCTTTTCTTTCTTGTTGTGATTTGTTTTCATTTTTGTCACTGGCTTATTGTTGTTCTATTTTCTTTTGTTGCTTGGTTTTGCCTGTCTTGTTTTTGTGCATGCTATTATTTCCGCAGCTCAAAATAAGATAGGCTGGATGAACAATCTGGAGGAGAAAAAAACGGGATCCACATGGGGGGACATGGGAGAGGGGGACATGGGGTGAAAGGAAGTGGTGTTAACAAAACCCAGGGGCAAGGGAAAAACAAGTGATTCAAATTGGTGGTGAGGAGGGTGTAGGAGACCTGGTAGGGCATGACCAAGGGTAATATAACCGAGAGGAATTACTGAAACCCAAATGAAGGCTGAATATGATAGTGGGACAAGAGGAAAGTCAAAGGAAATAGAGGAAAGAGCTAGGAGGCAAAGAGCATTTATAGCGGTCTAAATAAAGGCAATGTACATATGCAAATATATTTATATATGAGGATAGGGAAATAGATCTATGTGCAGAGCATATATTTATAGGTTTAATATTAAGGTAGCAGACAGACATTGGGCCTCCACTCAAGTACTCCCTCAATGCAAGAATACTTTGTTCTATTAAACTGGCATTCCATGATGCTCACCTTCCTGACACAATTGAAGACAAAGTGGGTGCATAAGCAAATGTGGGGAAGAAAGCTGATGTTGCCAAGCTATCAAAAGATATAGTGTCTGGGCGACCAGTCATATGCGCTCCAATGTTTATTGCGGCACAATTCACAATAGCAAAGACTTGGAAACAGCCTAAGTTTCCATCGATAGACGAGTGGATTAGCAAACTTTGGCACATACACACAATGGAGTATTATGCAGCACTAAAAAGCACCGATGAGCACATGAAACACGTTATTTCATGGGAAGAGCTGGAAGGAATTATGTTAAGCGAGGTAAGCCAGACCCAAAGGGACAGGTACAACATGAGTCCCCTGAGGTAAGTACAATCAGCATGACAGAAATGGGGCATTAATCCACCCAAGGGGAGGGTATGGTTTATATCTCCACAGGGAAAGTGGGACCAGACTTCAACCAAGTGTCGCAAGGTGTGAATGCAATATCCCGGCGTGGAGGACAGAACCGGTGGAGAGGTCTGGGAGGCTGGCCCCAGCACCATAAATTAAGTGGATTCCTGCCCCTCCCCCGAAAAGAACTTGTTCCAAAGGACGACATTGACCCTGCAGCTATGGGAGATGGACATATTTGATCAGAGCACACGGGAGCAGATGAAGGGGCAGGAGGAGAGAGTGGAGCACAGCCTGGCCCACCAGGCCGTGATGATGATGTTCCTGAGTAGAGCAGCCAGTCCACAGAGAGAACAACATGGCTGGCCCTACTATGAGACATGATGCCCCTCAGTGACTAAGGGCGATACAGGGGACAGCACCGGAGACACAGTGTGGGAATTGCACCTGACCTGATCCCACCACACCGAGGCAAAGCACTGGGGGAGTGCAGCGGAACAGCAAGGGAATGGAGTGGCAAGGTCCCCAGGGAATGCTGAAAGTGGACTTTGGGGCCAGGGCGTGGTGCCCCAACAGACTGGACTGGAAAACGCTCCTAAGGGCCAGCAAAGATCCCTGAACTAACTACAAGCTTTTCTCTTGTGAACTGTTTTGTTCTGTTCTTTTTCAGTGGTTTGTTTTGGTTGTTTTGTTGTCTGGTTGTATACTGTTGCTTTGTGTTCCTCTGTCTAGTTTTCGTGCATGTTAGTGACTCCACAGGTCTGTCTGAATAGGACAGGCTTGATGAACTATCTGGATGAAAAACAACGGGATCGACAGTTCCGGGGGGACTTGGGGTGGGGGGTAGGGGGGGTAAGGAAGTGGTGTTAACAAACCCAGGGACAAGGGAAAAACATGGGACCCCAAAGGGTAGAGAAGGGGAGTGGCAGGCCTGGTGGGAAATGATCAAGGGTAAGGTTGCTTAGAGAAGAGGTATACTCTAGCCCAGGTGGCGATGAAGCATGGTAGTAGGGCAGGAGGAAGGTCAAGGGAGATGGAGGAAAGAGCTAGGAGTCAAAGGGCATTCATGGAGGTCTAGACAAAGACATGTACATGCAAATATATATAGGAGGTTGGGGAAATAGATCTTTGTGTCGATATTTATAGGTCAAGTATTAAGGTGGCGGAAGGACCTTGGGCCTCTACTCAAACACTCCCTCTATGCATGAATACCTTCTTTTATTAAATTGGAACTCTATGATGCTCACTCTCCCGACACAACGGCTGGAGCCAAAGTGGGTGAACAAGTAAATGTGGTGAAGAAAGCTGATGGTGCCCGGCTATCAAAAGAGATAGTGACTGGGGTCTTAAAGGCTTGAAGATAAACAAGCGGCCATCTAGCTCAGAAGCAACAAAGTCCACATGGAAGAACACACCAGCCTGTGTGATCGAGAGGTCCCAAAGGGATCAGTTAACAGGCATCAAAGAACAAAAAATCATATCATTGACTGCACACCTCCATGATAGGATCGCTGAAGACAAATGGGTGCACAAGCAAATGTGGTGAAGAAAGCTGATGGTGCCCGGCTATCAAAAGAGATAGTGTCTGGGGTCTTAAAGGCTTGAAGGTGAACAAGTGGCCATCTCGCTCAGAAACAAATAAGCCCACATGGAAGAAGCACACCGGCCAGTGCGATCACGAGGTGCCCAAGGGACCAGATATAAGGCATCATGCAAAAAAAAAAAAGATATAAGTGTGTGTATGTATGTGTATATATGTGTATATGTATATATGTATGTGTATATATATATTATATTAAATGAAGGGGGAAGTGCAGAGTGGAGACCCAAGGCCCAAGTGTCGGCCAATGGAGATCCCCTCATAGAGGGGCTTAGGAGAGGAGATGGGTTAATTAGGGTGTGAGGTAGTATCGATGAAGAACACAGCTTTCCCCCAGATCCTGGATGCTTCCTCCCCCCAACTACCATGATCCGAATTCTACCTTACAGGGCTGGATAGGACAGAGGCTGTACACTGGTACATATGAGGGTTGGAGGTACAGGGAATCCAGGGTGGATGATACCTTCAGGACCAAGGGCGTGAGGGACGATGCTGGGAGAGTGAAGGGTGAGTGGGTTGGAAAGGGGGAACTGATTACAAGGAGCCACATGTGACCTCTTCCCTGGGAGAGGGACAGCAGAGAAGGGGGGAAGGGAGACCCCGAATAGGGCAAGATATGACAAAATAACGAGGTATAAATTACCAAGGGCATATGAGGGAGGGGGGAAAGGGGAGGGAGGGGGGAAAAAAACGAGGACCTGATGCAAGGGGCTTAAGTGGAGAGCAAATGCCTTGAGAATGATTGGGGCAGGGAATGTATGGATGTGCTTTATACAATTGATGTATGTATATGTATGGATTGTGGTAAGAGTTGTTGGAGTCCCTAATAAAATGTAAAAGAAGAAAAGAGAAAAAAATGATTAGGGCAAAGACTGTACAGATGTGCTTTATACAATTGATGTATGTATATGTATGAACTGTGAAAAGAATTGTATCAGCCCCAATAAATTGTTAAAAAAAAAAAAAAGATATAGTGTCTGGGGTCTTAAAGGCTTGAAGGTAAACAAGCGGCCTCTAGCTCAGAGGCAACAAAGCCCACATGGAAGAAGCACACCAGCCTGTGCGATCACGAGGTGTCGAAGGGATCAGGTATAAGGCATCAACAGAACAAAAAATCTTATCATAGTGAATGAGGGGGAGTGTGGAGTGGAGACCTCAAGCCCATCTGTAAGCAATTGGACATCCCCTTACAGAAGGGTTGCAGTGAGGAGACCAGTCAGTCAGGGTGCAGGGTAGTAACAATGAAACATACAACTTTCCTCTAGTTCCTAAATGCTTCCTCCCTCCACTATCATGATCCCAACTCTACCTTATAAATATAGCTAGACCAGAGGATGTACACTGGTACAGATAGGAACTGGAAACATAGGTAATCCAGGACGAATGATCCCTTCAGGATCAGTGGTGAGAGTGGCGATACCAGGAGGTTGGAGGGAGGGTGGGGTGGAAAGGGGAAACTGATTACAAGGATCTCCATATAACTTCCTCCCTGGGGGATGGACAACAGAAAAGTGGGTGAAGGGAGACGTCGGACAGTGTAATATATGACAAAATAGTAATTTATAAATTATCAAGGGTTCATGAGGGAGGGAGGAGCGGGCTGGGAGGGGGGAAAATGAGGAGATGATGCCAGGGGCTTAAGTGGAGAGCAAATGTTGTGAGAAAGATGAGGGCAATGAATGTACAAATGTGTTTTACACAACTGATATATGTATGTATGGATTGTGATAAGAGTTCTATGAACCCCTAATAAAATTATTTTTAAAAGAAAAAGAAAGAGGGACTAATGGAAACAAGTGAGAAGAGTGAGGCTATATGATATGAACTGTAACTATTATGAAATAAAATGCATATAAATTGTTGACTGAAAAACTAATTTACTCTATAAACTGTAATACAAATTTTAGAACTCCACAAAAAAATCCTGGCCTTTTAGAGCTTACAATGTGAATTAGAGAGAACTCCAAGATCGAGGCAGTTAAATAGCCTGTCCACGTCATAGTGACTAAGAGGATTTGAAACCATTTGTATAACATTGCGCTCTACCTCTGTCTACTAGCAATGTGGTAGCCATCACGACCATGTTTTCTGGGGAGGATGGGAAAGGTGGAATGAAAGGGTGACTTCAGAGGGAGTTGATAATGAATTTCTTTTAGTTGGTGTTTTGAGCACTTCTGTGGAACTTATGCCGGATAGCAACAGCAGAGCAAAATTTAAAAAAGTATTTAGCTGAGATTAAGGAAGCTTAGATCCTAATTAAAATTTACCAACTGTGGGGAAGTCACGACACTTCCCTGGGTTTCAGTTTGAACCTCTCTGAAGAGAGGAGGTTAGCTGGGTTCAGGAAAGGAGGAAGCCTGAGGGATATCGGTGCAGATGTCAGAGAGATCTTTGCTAAAAGCAGAGAATACCAGAAAGACTTTTACCTGTGCTTTATTGACTATTCCAAGGCCATATTCTATGTAGATATATCATAATAAATCATTGACATTATTGGAAAGATGGGAATTCCAGAACACGTAATCATCCTCGTGTGGAACCTGTATATAGACCAACAGGCATTTGAACAGAACAAAGGGGTTTTGTTTTGGTTTAAAATCAGGAAAATACACACAGAATTGGAGATTCTTTTGTTGTGTATATTCGTGCCACAATTAAAAAATTAATTACATGAAAAAGATAATAAAAATCAGGAATGATGTATATCAAGGTTGTATTCTTTTACCATACTTATTCAATGTGTATGCTGAGCAAATAATAGGAGACCCCGGACTACATGAAGAATGTGCCATCAAGATTAGAGGAAGACGCTTTAAAACCTGTGAAATGTGGACGACACATGCTTGGTCAACGTGTCAAGGACTTGACGCTCTCAATGAAAAAGATTTTTAAAAATTACAGCCTGTAGTATAGTTTATACCTGAACATAAAACAAAAAACAGATCAATAATCAACGCTCTGATAAATGGAGAGCCTCGGTGGTGTGGCAGGTCACGCCTTGGGCTGTTAAGCACAGAGCAGCAATTTGAAGCCACCAGCCACTCCACAGGAGCAAGTTGAAGCTGTCTAATCTTCTGAAGAGTTACAGTCTCAGAAAACCACAAGAGCAGTTCTACCCTGTCCTAGAAGGTTACTATGAGTTGGAATCAACTTGATGATGGTGAGTTTGGATTGTTTTTTGTTTTGTTTTGACAAATGGACAAAAGATTGAAGTTGCTAAGAATTTCATTTTCCTGGATCAAAACCCATGGAAGAAATAATTGAGAAATTAAGTGACAAAAGTTTTTGAAAGAAGAAGAAAGAAATCAAATGACATGTTACATTAAACAACTCTGCTGCAAAAGATCTCTTTAAACTATTAAAAAGCAAAGATGTCACTTGAAGGACTGAGATAGCGTGCCCAACCCATGGCATTGTTCAATGGTTTCATATGTATGCGAAAGCTGGACAATGAATAAGAAGTCTGAAGAATGGATGACTGTGAATTAGGGTGTAAGTAAAAACTATTAAATATACATACCATTAACTGCTAGAAGAACGAATAAATGTGTTTTGGAAAAAGTACGGTCAGAATGCTCCTTATGAGCAAGGATGGTGAGACTTTGTCTCACTTACTCTAGGTTTGCTATCAGGAAAGACCATTCTTTGGAGAAAGACATCACACTTAGCAGAGGGTCATCGAAAAAGAAGACCCTAAAGGAGATGGACTGACCCAAAGGTTGCAACAATAAACCCAAACAGAGCAACAAATGTGAGGGTGGTGGACCGGGCAGTATTCCATTCTGTTGTGCAGAGGGTTGCTTGCTATGCTCAGAAACTGACGCGCTAACAAGCCTAACAAAAGATGGTAATGCTTCAAATCTACGCATCGTGGTTGCCCAGGACTGCTTTGGTAGGGAGGATTCCAAAGCCTTATTCAGGCTTAGCAGCAAAGAGCCCTAGATGACTCTTCTTTCTCCCATGAGCTTGGCTGCTTGGTGATTAACATGAATTACTATCTGAGAAGTAAGTACTCCTGATATCTTAGTGGAAGAAATTTTGAAGAATTAAAAATCCCCTTCTTACCAATTCACAAGAACTATTTCTTATTTTCTGATCTAAGAATAGAGATCTCGTTGTGGATAATTTTTTTTTTTTACTTCAAATCATCTTGGGCCCGTGGCACAGTCACAAGCACGTAAAAATAGTTCGTTCTTTAGAATGCATCACTGAAACAGGAGTTCGCCTGTTGCCACTGGAACTGCGGCAGTGATTCCGAAGATGCTACCGCAATGCCTCCCCAAGACCTTGACACCCGCCCATCGAGGAAGAAGCCTTTCTCCTCCCTTTGAATCTAGCACAGTGAGCCTGTGGCTGCTTTGATCAATAGCATGGGATGGATCAATAGCACAGTGATGTGCTGAGGCTTCTAAGCCCAGGCATTAAGAAAGCTGGACACACAATTATACTGTGATTGCTTGAGATTAGGGGAAATCTGGATGAAAAGTATTTTTGCAGGTCTGAACTTGTATCTGTTCTTAAAAGTTAATTTTTAAAAGTTTTGTTTCTTTAAAGGAAGGTCTGACAGCCTCTGCCTTTCAACTCTAACTTGGTGAAGCTCAGCTACCCTGAGGCTGCCAAGCTGTGAATATGTTCATAGAAGTCCCATAGCGAAAACCCCCGCACATTCAGCCATTCCAACTGAGACTCGTCACCTGTTTACTTCCCTAGTAACCCACCCCTTAATTGTGAGCAGCCTCTGTGAGCTCTGCATCATCACATCCAGCTGGAAAGAGAATGCTGTGGGAGACTGGAAAGAGGCACCAGTATTTCAATTACAGCTTCGGTCAGGTGGAGAACCAAACCTGCAGGTATTTTCTGCATGAGGGACAAAGTCTGCCAATCCTTTCACAAGTACCAAGCAGGCAATTCCTCACGAGTCCCTGTGTGTCACAGTAGAACTGTGCTCCAAAGGCTTCTCAGTGGCTGCTTAGGTCCACCTCCCACCTTTCAGTTAGTAGCCAAGTACATTAACCTTTGCCCCAGCCACAGACTCTATGCCAAGCCTAGATAGGCTCAATAAAGTCCCAAATTATAGAATATCATTTATGGAGTCAGTGTAAAGTTCACTGTAAAGGATGCTGTTAGGTTCTGTCGAGTTGACTCTGGCTAATAACTGAGCGGGGACTAGAGATGTATGGAAAGACCATGAGGATTAAGGGTGGAAAACATCATACCAGGCCGGTATTGGGCTGAGTCTATTGGGTGGCTCAAATGTCAGGCTATATTCTTCTCTTTCTTTCTATTATCCCAGAAGACTCCCTTGGACCATGCCACCTCTATCATCACGGCCAGAAGTGGTTACTATTCCAATCTCCATCACTATTGTGTCAATTTTTAAAATTTCACATGAATGGAGTCAGGCAGTATGTAGTCTTTTGTGTTTACCTTCTTTCAACATGACAGGGTTACAATATTCTACAGTAGAAATCTCAGAAGCAGAGATTTATTTTAGGAAATGCCCCTCTGATGCCACAGATCTGAATTCCAACTTCTCTAATTACATTGGTTACTTTTCCTGAGCTATTCTGAGCTCAAGAAGAGTATTACAAGAAAATGGAATATTGAATTACCAGTTTTTCTTAAAGACCAATTAAACTGTTTAAAGGTATTCAAACATTCTATTCAACCCTAACAGAGCCACTGATTAGGCACTATAATCTCTTATACTGAGTGCAAAATTTCCCTGAGACATATTTCTTCAGTGGCATCTACTGATTTTCAAAGTATCTTCAAATTCTAAAATAAAATAAGGTACCAGTTATATTAATTTTTATTAATAAGAAGTTAAATAAACTATCAAATAATCTCTGAGGTAGTTTATGACCCTGAAGTCAGAGGAATAAATATAGTTCAGCTCAGTAATGGGGGGAAGAGAAGGGAGAAAACAACACAGTAATAAATTATCTGTATCTATAGTGTCAGAATTATAAATCTGGGCTCTACCACTTTTTAGCTGGGTGGTCTTGAGCAAGTCATTATTTTACCCTAAGCCTTTACTGCCTCACTGTAAGATGAGAATAAGCTCATGTGGTTGTAAGGATTAAATGGCAATATAAGCCGAGTCCTTTAGGAATCCAGTTAGCATATAGTAAGCACTTAGAAAGAATTAGTCATTTTACAAAGATAAGTGCACTGTAGGAGCAACTCCTCTGCAAACCACACGGTTTAAAACAACACCACCAAGACATCTAGCCCAGTGCTGCTCAAGCTGGATTACTTCCACTTCTTCACAGACCAATACTCAGAAAATGCAACATTATTTACTTAAATGCTGCAGCAATGTCAAACCATCCCAAAGTTCTAAATGCTTGCTTTTACTTTCTGGACTTCATCAGAGTACAGTAACAGTTCACAGATTAGCATTTGTCTGCAGGCTGAACTTTGAGTAGCACTGTTCTAGAACACAGGAGAGGTTCAGAAGTTTAACTCGACTAGCAGGTTAAACAGAATTATGAAAATGTGCGTCTATTAGTAAAGAAAGGCGCCCCCTCACCCCTACCCCTACCCCCCAGCTGGGGCAGGAGGATGACTTGAGGGTCAACAAATTCAAGAGAGAAAATAGCCCCAACAGGCTAAACCTGAAAAACAAAACTGACTGCCAGGGCAAAATCCCAGCTGGTACTTTGCTCTATCAGGGCTCTAGGGCCCTCACAAAACATGTTGGCCAGGAAGTCATGTCCCCCAGAGGGGACAGAGGCATGAAGGAAGAAAGCAGACTGACTCAGATCTGAAGGAGCCACTCGAAGCCAAAAGCAAGCTTTGGGTACTACCACCACCACCACATACAAAGGTCAGCGTTTGCTCTCTCCCAAAGGAAGCATGTCAATGTTTCCTTTGGTGATACTCGAGCTGTGTACATGGGTACACACACACACGCACGCACACACACACACCCCGTTCAAAGTACCTGTGGTTTTAGGAGGCTCCTGAGGTCCACCCTGCCATCCATACTGAGGGTATCCTTGGTAGGGGTAACCCTGAGGAGGTGGGTAAGGTCCCCCCATAGGTCCTGGAGGGTAGACCTCAGGCCCCATGGGTTGCTGTGGATACGGTGGGTATGGGGCCGACGGACCAGGGCCCGGATACGGTGGAGGGTTCCCTTGGTTCATTGGGACCTGCAAGTTGTACCTAAGAGGCAAACAGACAAAAAAAAAATTGCATTTAACATTTAGCATTAAATTCATTAGGGGGGAAATTTTTTTCCAACCCATGAAGTCATTTACAAAATAAAAGATGTCTCAAACCTCTTGCAAATCTCTAGCTCTGGCCATTTTCTGTTTCCATCTCACATCATAATTGGAAACCCAAAGATACAAATCCACTCTGTCCTACAGGTCACTATGAGTCAGAATGAACTCAGTGGCAAGGAGTTTGGTTTGGGGAAGCAGTAGGCCACTGCTGACCATGTGCATCTGGCCCCTGCAGCAATGTTTCTCTCTGAGTGACTCTTATTTGGTGATTCCAAAAGTCTTGGAAAATTGTTCTCTCTTCAAATAGAGCTTTTGCCTTTCTTCTCTTCAGGGGTTCCAAGGAAAATGTACCTGAAGGAGGCTTTAAAAGTTTGTGAAAATACTGCTTGATGTGATTGAACTATAGAATGATATGATATCTGTATCAGCTCTCAATAAAATGATTTTTGGGGAAAAAATGAAGAGGTGATGCCAGGGGCTTAGGTGGAGAGCAAATGTTTTGAGAATGATGAGGGCAATGAATGTACAAATGTGTTTTACACAATTGATGTATGTATGGATTGTGATAAGAGTTATATGAGCCCCTAATAAAATGATTTTTTAAAAAGAACGTGAATTTTTCCACAAATTTTTGAAGCCGCCTTGTATTAAATCTTCTCACTATGTCCTTTGGGCTTGTTACCTCTCTCCTGTACATGCTACGACAGCGGTTCTCAACTTGTGGGTAGAGACCCCTTTGGGGGTCGAACGACCCTTTCCCGGGGGTCACCTGATTCATAACAGTAGCAAAACTACAGTTATGAAGTAGCAAAGAAAATAACTTATGGTTGGTGGGGGGAGGGTCACCACAACATGAGGAACTGGGTGAAAGGGAAGCAGCATTAAGAAAATTGAGAACCACTGCTCTGTTTGTTACTTTAGTTTCATTCTATGTTGTTAGGTGAGGTCCACACATACAGTTGCTGTTGAACAATGTTATTTCCAATGACAGTATCAGATATGATTATCTCATTGGTAGGTACCTTTGAGTTGGTTCTGACTCCCAGTGATCTATGGACAACAGAATGAAACACCACCCAATCCTACACCATCCTGGCCTTATTCTTATGTTCAAGCCCATTGCTGCAGCCACTTTGTCAATACATCTTGTGTAGGGTCTTCCTCTTTCGTCTGCTTTTCTACTTGACCAAGCAGGATATACTTTTCCAGGGACTGGTCTCTCTTAATGACATGTCCAAAGTACCTAAGACCAAGTCCTGCCATTCTTGCTTCTAAGGGCCATTCTGGCTGTACTTCTCAGATTTGTTTGTTCTTTCATCAGTTCACAGTACTTTCAATATTTTAGCAAGCACTCTAAATCAAATGCATCAATTCTTCTTTGATATTTCATATTTAATACCCAATTTTCACATCCATATGAGGTGATTGAAAATGCCATGGCTTGGGTCAAATGCAGCTTAATTCATGAAGTAATATCCTTGCTTTTCAACACTTTCCAGAGATCTTGTGCAGTAGGTTTACCCAATGTAATTTGTCATTTGATCTCTTGACTGCTGCTTCCATCAGCATTGATTATGGATCCAACTATGATGAAATCCTTAACAACTTTTCTCCATTTATCATGATGTTACTAATTGGGCTAGTTGGGGGATCTTGGTTTTCTTTACATTGAATTGTAATCCATACCAAAGGCTGCAATTCTTGATCTTCATCAGCAAGTGTTTCAAATCCTCCTCACTTTCAGCAAGCAAGGCTATATCATTTGCATATCACACATTGTTAAGCCTTCCTCCAACCCTGATGTCACATTCTTCTTCATAGAATCCACTTTCTCTGATTATTTGTGCAGCATACAGATTAAATGAGTATGGTGAGAGGATAAAACCCTGTTACACACCTTTCTTGATTGTAAACCATGCATTATTTCCTTGTTCTATTCCCACAATTGCCTTGTGATACATTTATAAGTTCTACATGAGCACAATGAAGTGTTCTGGAATTCCCATTCTTCTCAAGGCTATCCATAGTTCATTATGATCCACACAGTCAAATGTCTTAGCATAGTCAATGAAACATCTCAAGTGCAGTAAACATAGTCAAGTAAACATCTTTCTGGTATTCTCTGCTTTCGGCAAAGCTCCATCTGATACCAGCAATAACATCCCTTGTTCTATGTCCTCTTCTGAATCCAGCATGAATTTGGCAGTTCTGTCAATGTACTGCTGCAATTGTTGTTGGATAATCTTAAGCAAAATTTTACTTTCATGTGATATTAATGATAATATTCAAGTATTCTATTGGGGCACCTTTCTTTGGAATAGGTACATATAAGGACCTCTTCCAGTCAATTGGCCAAGTAGTTGTCTTCCAAATTTCCTGACATAGATGAGTGTCTTCAGTGCTCCATCAGCTGTTGGAATATTGCCATGGGTTTCCCATCAATCCCTGGAGGCTTGTTTTGGCTAATGCGTACAGTGCACCTTGAACGTCTTTACTCATTACCATTGGTTCTTGCTCATCCAGTACCTCTTGCAATGACTGAATGTCAACTAGTTCTTTTTGGCATGGTGGCTCTATGTATTAGTTCCATATTTCCTTTAATGCTTCTTGTATCATTCAATATTTTGCTGATAGAATCTTTCAGTGTTGCAACTTGATGCTTTAAGTTTGTCTTGAGCTCTTTCAATTTAAGGTATGCTGAGGGGCCTTCTCTAGCTGCCCTTGGAAATTTTCTGTTCAGCTCTTTGACTTCATCCTTTCATCTATTTGCCTTAGCAATGGAAGATCAAAAGCAAGTTTCAGAGTCTCTTGTGACATCTACTTTGATCTTTTCTTTCTTTCCTGTTTTTGTAGTGATCTTTTGGCTTTCTTCATGCATGATGTTCTTGATGTCATCACACAGTTCATCAGGTTTGTCATTAGTATTCAGTGCAGCAAATCTGTTCTTGAAATTCAGGTGGGAGAAACTCAAGGTTGGGTTTTGGCTCTCATAGACTTGCTTTAATTTTCTTCCACTTCAACCTGAACTTACAAGTGAGTAATTGATAACATGGTCCACACAATCAGCCCCTGGCCTGGTTTTAGCTGTTGGCATTGAGCCTCTCTGTCATCTCTTCCTACAAAGGGAATCAGTTTGATTTCTGTGTATTCCATCTGGAGAAGTACACATGTATAGACCCCATTTGGGTTGTTGAAAAAGTATATGGGATGAAGTTTCATTCTATATGGTTTCTTTTTTTTCTTTCAGTTATCAATATATTGTTTTAAATTTTATTTATCTTGATGAGAATATACACAGAAAAACATACACCGATTCAACTGTCTACATGTACAATTCAGCGACGGTGTTGACATTCTTAGAGTTGTGCAACCATTTCCTTCCCCTTTTCTGAGCTCTTCTTCCTCCATTGACATAAACCCACAGCCCATTTAGGTCCCTGACCAATCTACCAAGTTGCTGCCTTCAATTTAACCCCACATATATAGTTATTAAAAGACAAGAATGAGGGGGATGACCTCACTACCAGCAAAAAAAGGCCCAGGAAGAGAATGTCTTTTGGATTCAAGGTCCTTAGGTGGAGAACCATGGGACAGAGAGCAAGAGTTAGTGAGAGAAGATGAGCAACAGGAAAAGAAAAATGGCAGCAACAAAGACAACACAACCAGCACAACCAGGAGATACTGTTAGGGGTTTTCTGGTCCACTAGGGGAGAAAGCCTTTGGGAAGGAGACTTGCTGGCAGTGGGCTGCCTTCAGCCATGGATTGGCGGAGATAAAGAGCTCTGCCCTTTCTTTGTCTGTCAGTTTGTCATACTGTGGTGGCTTATTTGTTGCTGTGATGCTGGAAGCTATGGCACTGGTATTTCAGATGCCAGTAGGATCCCCCAAAATAAATAGGTTTCAGAAGAGCTTCCAGACTATGAAAAAGGAATTGGCTCTCCACTTCGGAGGAAGAAGCTTCTGAAAACCTTATGCACAGCACTGACACATTATCAGACACTGCAGCCCTAGTGAGTGGAAGCAGAACAATGACAGAGAGAGAGAGGGCCCAAGGATGGGCCCCTCAGGTTGGAAGGCACTCAGAATGTGACTGAGGAGGAAACACCTTTTCAAAGTAGAGTCAACCACGGTATGTGAATGCAGCCTGTGGGAGTAAAGGCTTTGGGATCTTCATTTGCTGAGGCACAATTCAAAATGAGAAGAAATAGCTGAAAATCTAATAATTGGAATTTAGAATGCACGAAGTATGAATCTAGGAAAACTTGGTCACCAGAAACTAAATGAAATTGATAAAGATCAATATCCTAGGTGTTAGTAAGCTGAAATGGGCTGGTATTGGTCATTTTGAATCAGAATATCCTATGGTTTACTATGCCAGAAATGAAAAAATCAAGGAGTGGCTTTCATTCTTTGTCAAAAAGGACATTTCAAGATCTGTTATACTGCAATCTATTATTGGACTATATCTGCTTCAAGAAAATCCAATTCGTGTAACTATTATTCAAATTTATGTACCAACCACAAAAGCTAGTAATAAAGAAATTGAAGAATTTTACCAATGTCTTCAGTCTGAAATTGATCAAACATGTATTCAAGACAATACAATCTTGCTTGCTGAAAGTGAGGAAGACTAAAAGCGTTTGCTGATGAAGATCAAGAATTACTGCCTTCAGTATGGCTTACAACTCAATGTAAAGAAACCAAAAATCTTCACAACTGCACCAATAAGTAACAACATGATAAATAAAAAAAAGTTTGGACAAATTTTCTGCATATTAGACCACTTTAGAGTACTGTAAAGGAGAGAGGTTACTGTAAGGACTAGGTGTGTCTGATCTAAGCCATGATATTGTCAGTCACTTCACATACATGAGAAAGTTGGAGACTGAATATGGAAGACTGAAGAAGAATTGAGGCATTTGAATTATGGTGCTCGTGAAGAATACTGAAAGCATCATGGACTGCCAAAAGAACAAACAAATCTTAGAAAAAGTACAGTCAGAATGCTCCTCAGAGGCAAGGATGGTGAGACTTCATCTCATATACTTGGGCATGTTATCAGGAGAGACCAGTCCCTGGATAAAGACATCATGCTTGGAAAAGTGGAGAAAAAGAGGAATATCGTGGATACCATAGATTGACACAGTGGCTGCAACAATGGGCTCACGCATCGAAACAATTATGAGGATGGCACAGGACTGGGTGGGTTTCATTTTGTTGTACATAGGGTCACTATGAGTGGGAACAAACTCAATGGCACCTCACAACAACAACAACAACAACAACAAAGACCTTTGTAACATTTGCCCAAACGGGGCAAAGGCTAAGGGACTGAAGGCTGTGGGGCTGTGAGGCCTAAAAGCCAAAGGTTATAGAGAGTTGTGCATAGCATGGCTGCGAAACTGTTCTGACCAAGAACTGTATCCTGAGTTAATGAGATGATTGCTACCTATCAAAGTAACAAAGATTAAAACCAATATAATTCTCAAGGTTCCTAATAATATGGGAGACAAACATTCACATATTAATTGCTACGAAGCCCTGTCATGCTGTCAGGTCGGTGTCAGACTGCAAACTGCAAGACTGACTATTCAAACCCAACCACTCTGCGGGAGAAGGAGGAGGCTGTCTGCGTCAGTCAAGGTTTACGAAGCCTCAGAAATCTTACACTGGGCCACTAGAGTCGAAATTCATTAGATGGCAGTGGTTCTTTTGTGTGTGTTTAGTATCCATGAAGGCTTTTAAAATGTTCAAAATCCTTTGCCTCTGTAATTCTACTTTTGCTATTTGTCCAAAAGATATGCGTACATTACAAATGTACACAATAAGACTAAGCAACCAAGAGGTCTAGCAAGGCAGCACTTACCCGAGTTCAAAAGTCAGGGAAGAAGGAGGAATAACAGCACAGAAGCGGGGAAACAGAGAGAGGGGCAATGGGGCAAGTGTTACACTGGAGAGACTGCAATCAGTGATAGGAAATAAAATGGAAATGAACTGTGGGGTGGAAGATAGATTTACTCTGTAAGCATTTGCTTAATTCACAATAAAAAGTTAAAAAAAAAAGACTATTAAATATATCACTTGATAGCAACACCAGCAATAACCAAAAACCGAGTATACAGTCACCTGTTATGTATGTAAGCATACATGTATATGGGTAGGTACAAATGCATACATGTGTGCATAGACAATGTGTTTATACATATGCATTCACAGATATGTATGTGCATGCCTAATAGTCATAGAGGACACTGTTATAGATACTTCTCAGACATGTCCTAATGCCTTGCAAAATTGGTTCTCTGGGTTTGAAGGTTAAGTTAACTGGTATAATGTAGGTCACAAAATTCACATTCTGCATCCTAGTGAGGCGAGTTGTGTCTGAGGTCTTAAAAGATTGTAACAGTTATCTGAGCTAGAAGAACTGGGTCTCCACTAGTCAGGAGCAAAAGATAAAGAAGGAAAAAGTCTCAAAGAAGAAATTAGCCTACAGGGCTAATAGTCACCAGAGCCTCATCTACCTGGAAACCAGAAGAACTAGATGGTGCTCCACTACCACGACCAAGTTCTTACTCAGGCCCACAATACACACACCCTGGGTTACTCATTGAGCTGTTAGCCACGAGGTCAGCAGTTTGAACCCACCAACTGCTCTGCAGGAGAAAGATGAGATTGGTCCACTCCTCTAAAGATGTAAGGTTTCCGAAACCTAAAGAGGCAGTTCTATTCTGTTTTATGGGGTTACAACTTGAGGGCAGTAGTTTGGGCCTTTTGGATAGAATGGGAGGAAAACACAAACCAGAACTCAAATTCTTACAAAGTTCCGATTCATTGGACCAGTCGAGAGTAGAGGACTCCTATTGCCCAAGACATTCTTTAAGCCCCAAACCTAAGAGATTGGCACAAAAAGTAAACGCTCTCATCTGTGAGTACAGCATGCCATTGAAAATGTATTTATATGAAAGCAAAGGTCAACAATTACTCTAAAGCCAAGATGAGAAAATAAGGAGGAAGGGAAACTAGAACACTGAAAAGGAAACAAAACACAACTAATGAGAACGTTGACCCACTGTGAAAGATGTAACTAATGTCACTGAACAATTTGTACAGACATTGTCAAACAAGAACTAGGAACCTAATTTGCTATGTGTACGCTTTCACCAGTAATACTGTGTGTGTGTGTGTGTGTTTGTGTGTGTGTGTTTTAAGTGAATGGACTGCCCAGGATTATCTGTTACTTATTTGAGTTAAGATTTCCACATAAAAGACAAACCAATTGAAGGGTTAGCCCCAATCCCAACTATGTGAACACTCCCCTCCCCCGCGCCCGCACGTGCGCCCACACACACACACACACACACACACACACAAGAATTTACTTCAGAGCACTGAAGCTACAGTTTAGGGAGAGGGACATGTCTGATCAGAGCACACAGGAGCAAATGAATGGGGAGAGAGTGGAGCATATCCTAGCCCACCAAGCCTTGAGGACAATATCCCTGCTTAGAGCAGCCAATGCAGAGAGGACCATATGGCCAGTTCTACTACGAGACATGACGTCCCTCACTGACCCATAGCCCTAAGGAGGGACAACACTGGAGACACAGTGTGGGAATTGTGCCTGATCTGATCCCACACGAAGGCAAAACACTAAGGGTGTGCAACAGAACAGCAAGAGAAGCAGAGTAACAAAGTCCTAAGGGAATATCAAAAATAGACTTTGGGGCCAGAGCGTGGCACCCCATCAGACTCCACCAGAAAACACTTGCTAAAGGTCAACAAACAGACCTGGAACTATTTGCAGGTCTATTTTCTTTTATGTATCATTGGTTTTTTTGTTGCTTTGTTTTATTCTGTCTTGTTTTTATGTGCATATTATTATCTCTGCAGGTCTATCTATGATAGGTAGGATAAACAACGAACTGACAGTTCTAGGGGGACATGAAAGAGAGGGAGGAGGGGAAAAAGAAGTGGGTGCTAACAAACTCAGGGACAAGGGAACAAATGATCCAAAATCGATGGCAAGGAAGGTGTAGGAGGCCTGGTAGGGCTTTATCAAGGATAATGTAACCGAGAGGAATCACTGAAACCTAAATGAAGGCTGAGCATGATAGTAGGACAAGAGGAAAGTTAAAGGAGAAAGGGCTAGGAGGCAAAGGGCATTTATAGAGGTCTAAATAAAGGCATGTACATATGCAAATATATTTATATATGACGATGGGGAAATCGAACTAAGTGTATATATTTATAGGTCTAGTATTAAGGTAGCTGATGGACATTTAGCATCTACTCAAGTATCCCTCAATGCAAGAACACTTTGTTCTATTAAACTGGCATTCCATGATGCTCACCTTCCCAACATGATTGCTGAAGACAAAGAGGGTGCATAAACAAATGTGGGGAAGAAAGTTGATGGTGCCTGGCTATCAAAAGATGTAGTGTCTGGGGTCTTAAAGGCTTGAAAATAAACAAGCGACCATCTAGCTCAGAAGCAACAAAGCCCACATGGAAGCACACCAGCCTGTGTGATCATGAGGTGTCAAGGGGATCAGGTATCAGATATCAAAGAATAAAAAATCATATCATTGTGAATGACGGAATGTGCGGAGTGGGGACCGAAAGCTCATCTGTAGACAACCGGACATTCCCTTACAGAAGGGTTTTGGGGAGGAGACCAGCCAGTAAGGGTGCAGTTTAGCACCAGTGAAACATACAACTTTCCTCCAGTTCTTTAATGCTTTCCCCCACCCACCCACTATCACAATCCAAATTCTATCTTACAAATCTGGCTAGACCAGAGGATATACACAAATACAGATAAGAACTGGAAACACAGGGAATCCAGGACAGATAAACCCCTCAGGACCAATAATATGAGTAGTGATACCAGAAGGCTAAGGAGAAGGTTGGATAAAATGTGGAACCAATCACAAGGATCTACATATAACCTCCTCCCTGGGGAACGGACAACAGAAAAGTGGGTAAAGGGAGACATCGGACAGTGTAAGACATGACAAAATAATAATTTATAAATTATAAAGGGTACGTGAGGGAGGGGTGGTAGGGAGGGAGGGGAAAAATGAGGAGCTGATACCAAGGGCTCAAGTACAAAGAAAATGTTTTAAGAATGATGATGGCAACCTATGTACAAATGTACTTGACACATGGATGTATGTATGGATTGTAATAAGAGTTGTATGAGCCCCCAATAAAATGAATTTAAAAAGAAAAATGAAAGAAAAAAAAGCAGGAACAAGGAAAAAAATGCAGCTTTGCAGTAAAAAAGGCACAGTGAATAACAAGAAACTAAAACAAAAACCAAACACCTAGGAGGGAATAGAAACCAAGAAGTAAAAACAGATGCTATCAAAAGGAACAGAAGACAATTATTAGCTCTTGGAAATTAAAGACATTACAGTAGACATACCCTCAAATGTATTCACAAATAGGTCACTACAACTGCCCAAGAGAGAAACAAGTGAGGCATTGGAGAGAGGTCAGAGTGCTGTAATAGTGGTACTTAGACTCGAGGCAGACACAAGATTGAGCCACTACTATGTGCTCTTCTTTTATTATCACATGTCATTTATCTCAAGAACCCAGGAAACAAGCATTACTATGAGCAGCTATCTATCTGTACCTGGATAGTATACACAAACATATACACACATATAAAAGTTCAATAGATAGGTGTCTTTGATAGTGAAGGTTGTTATAACAGAAATACCACAAGTAGGTGGCTTTAACAAACAAATTTTATTTCTCTTACAATTTAGGAGATCAAAACTCACTACCATTGAGTTGATGCTGACTATAGGGACCCTGTGGGTTTCTGAGACTGTAACTGTCTATGGGAGCAGAAAGCCTCATCTTTCTCCTGAGGAGCAGCTGGTGGTTTCTAATTGCTGACCTTTCGGTTAGCAACCCACTCATAACCACTATGCCACCAGGGTTCCTTCAACCACATGTATAGGGGTTAGGACTTACAACCCATATTTGCAGGATTCACAGTTCAATACGGACCTTCAAAATTCACATCCTCACAGGCAAAACACATTCATTCACCAGATTAAAGGTCAAATTATGTAAATCTCTCCTCTCCAAAATAGAAAACACACACACAAGAAAAATACAAACCGGAAAGGAGGATTTAAAAAAACAAACAAAACCCAGAGACTTAATCTAGTTAGTCCATACCCAACTAAAAGCAGTTTCAAGGGCAAAAAGAGACAGTGGTGGGGAGGAACTAATAAAATTAAGTCAAGAAAAGATCCCAGAATGAAAAGTTTTATCTTATGAACTAAGGCCCATCCCAATGAGTAACATGACCCACAAAGAACTTCTTTGTGAAATTCAGAATACAAGCTACAATGCGACGATTAATAAAAGTTTCCAGAAAGTTAAAAAGCAGTGGTCACAGAAGATGATCAAAAACTTCAAAAACAAGGTGAACAAGCGGCCATCAAGCTCAGAAGCAAAAAAGCCCACATGGAAGAAGCACACCGGCCAGTGCGATCACGAGGTGCCAAGGGACCAGGTATAAGGCATCATGCAAAAAAAAAAACAAAAAACAACGATATAAGTGTGGGTATATATGTGTATATGTATATATACACCATATTAAATGAAGGGGGAAGTGCAGAGTGGAGACCCAAGGCCCAAGTGTCGGCCAATGGAGAACCCCTCATAGAGGCGTTTAGGAGAGGAGATGGGTTAATTAGGGTGCGAGGTAGTACCGATGAAGAACACAGCTTTCCCCCAGATCCTGGATGCTTCCTCCCCCCAACTACCATGATCCGAATTCTACCTTGCAGGCCTGGATAGGACAGAGGCTGTACACTGGTACATATGAGGGCTGGAGGTACAGGGAATCCATGGTGGATGATACCTTCAGGACCAAGGGTGTGAGGGACGATGCTGGGAGAGTGGAGGGTGAGTGGGTTGGAAAGGGGGAACTGATTACAAGGATCCACATGTGACCTCTTCCCTGGGAGAGGGACAGCAGAGAAGGGGGGAAGGGAGACTCCGGATAGGGCAAGATATGACAAAATAACGAGGTATAAATTACCAAGGGCACATGAGGGAGGAGGGAAAGGGGAGGGAGGGGAAAAAAAAAAAGAGGACCTGATGCAAGGGGCTTAAGTGGAGAGCAAATGCCTTGAGAATGATTGGGGCAGGGAATGTATGGATGTGCTTTATACAATTGATGTATATATATGTATGGATGGTGATAAGAGTTGTATGAGTCCCTAATAAAATGTAAAAAAAGAAAAGAGGAGAAAAAAATGATTAGGGCAAAGACTGTACAGATGTGCTTTATACAATTTATGTATGTATATGTATGAACTGTGATAAGAGTTGTATGAGCCCCTAATAAATTGTTAAAAAAAAAAAAAACAACACTTGAAACTTGACACTACAGACCAATGCCTTCAAAATTCCGAGGAAAAGAATGTTACCCTTTACCAGTTAAACTCTTAATTAAACACAGGATTTAATGCATTTTTAAAGATTCAAGGGTCAAAAATTTTTTACAAATCTCAAGGTTGAAAAAGTAAGGGAAATGCCAGGCTGGCAGCTCCATAGCAACCCAAGAACAAAACTCCCAAAATGGAGCAAGAATGGAAGAAGGAGCAGAGGTGAGAAGTTGATGGGTGACCTGTTATCTCTGACATGTAGAAACTAAAAGGGGGTTGACAATTTATGGGGCAGTCAGCAAAAATTAACGAGGCAAATAAACAACAAATTGTGGGGGAAGGAGTTGTTATATAAGACAGGAAATATAATATAATAAATATAATCATAGCATACAAGATGGTCCAGCTTGTGATTAAAGCAATGTTAATTACTGAGTATTTGCTTTAAACAAAAACATCATTAATCTAACCAAAAAGTGTAACTATGTGAGGAGGAATAGAAGAGAAGGGGAGGTAAGGGAAAAGGCTGAGATGAATCAAATCCTCATAGCAGGAAATCAATGCCTAGCAAGAGCTGTGTAAATATGTTATTCAGAATTGTGGAGATAAACAAAAGCAATGAAAGTAGTTGCCTCTGTAAAGCAGGAATGGAGGG
Organism: Tenrec ecaudatus; assembly: GCF_050624435.1. Lineage (NCBI taxonomy): Eukaryota > Metazoa > Chordata > Mammalia > Afrosoricida > Tenrecidae > Tenrec > Tenrec ecaudatus. The sequence continues at coordinate 146,566,351 of NC_134531.1, read as the reverse complement.
TGGCAAGGTTATGTTCCTTAGTTTTTAATTTTAAAATTCTAAGCAAAAACTGTGACAGCAATTATTAACTCCTGAGAGCACAAAATCTTGTACAAAAAAGGAAATTCAATTATAAGTATACTGCTTGGTTCAGCTTCAAATATATTTTCTTAACTTTTTAACAAATAATTTTTATTGTCAAAGTGATAAAAAATATATAGATCATGAAAATAAATGTTAAACAATATTGGAGGTGTAAATCTAAGAGCCTTTTGGAGAACTGTTAGGGAGTTGGAAACATCTTTATAGGTTTATAGACCTAGATGAAGGCTATGTTGAGAAACAATAGTTCTATCTTTATAATAAATGCTTCTGGGATTTTGCGGCAATACTCTTTTACTCACCCTCTTACACGGAAGTGCTATGAAAGCAAACGGCCAGGCCTTCCTTCCACAGAACCACTGTTTCCGTTTGAAAACCTTATTGTAAGCAGTCAAGTGTAAGACATTTGGGGGGGAAGGGGATTTGCTGTCCACTTGCACCCAGGGCCCATCATACAATCCTTAAAAACAATGAGGTAGAACTCAAGTGCTGATGCGGAAAAGCAACAGCACGTATTAAGCAGATCATCAAATTGTAAAGTGCAGTCTCTTACCCCATTTAGGTTTTCTAACTTGAGGTCTTTGTATAACTCATACTTGACTTTGTCTTCTCAAGACACCTGACCAACTGACTAGAATAGATCCTTATTCGTACCCATTTCCAGAGAAAGGGGACCCAAAAGAATGCTATTATAAAATATCATGGATCTCATGCACAAGTAACATTTTGCTGATGATCATTGAGATAGTTAAAGTTTATTGTGCCAACCTGGCCGATAAACATGTGGGATTAACTGAAGAGCAGCAAGATAAATGGCTAAGAGAGCCTTGCCTTTCTACTTCTCAGGTCTCTTGCTTTCTGATGGTTGGACCAGGGTGCAGCTGCCTTAGCCAGTTCCCTGCTTCAGCTGGCAAGGCTCACTTCCTGCAAGACATCCCTGAGGAAAAGCCACATGGACCTACCCTGATGCAGCCCTGGGTGCTGGAGCAGCCGTGTGGAGACTCCTGCCAGCGCTGAGATGCTTACACGTTCACTGACTCGGCTTTCCCTCCTGCAGTCGGCATCATTGTGTGTGTTTTGTGAGATTAAGGAGAACTTTGTAGATTGGTGTTGGACATATGGGCTAATGTTGGACTTATGGACTTGGACAGCACTGGGACAGGATGCTTTTTTAATGTGCACTTACTATACACACACACACACACACACACACACACACAAATAAAACTCTCTCTTATACACGAGTTTCTGTGGATTTCTTTCCCTAGTTTACCCAGACTAACACAATCATTCAACAACAGTTATAGCAATACATTGACAGGGAGCTGCCAAAAATTCAGGATGAATTCAGAAGTAGACATGGAACAAGCGATGTCATTGCTAAAATGAGATGGATCTTGGTTGACAGTAAAGAATATCAGGAAGATGTTTACTTGTGTTTCATTGACTATGCAAAGGTATTCGACTATATAGATCATAACAAATTATGAGAAAAATGGGAATTCCTTGAGAAAACTTTGAGAAAAATGAGAATTCTAGAACATTTAATGGTGCTCTTGCAGAACCCGTAAATCTCAACCTGTGGGTCATGACCCCTTTGGGAGTTACGACCATTTCACAGGGGTCACCCAATTCAAAACAGCAGCAAAATGACAGTGATGAAATAGCAACGAAAATAATTTTATTGTTGAGGGGGTCACCACAACATGAGGAACTGTATTAAAGGGTCACAGCATTAGGAAGGTTGAGAACCACTGCTGTACATGGATCAGTAGACAGTTGTGTGAACAGGACAAAGAAATATTACATGGTTTAAAACCAAAAGAGGTATGCATCAGTGTTGTATCGTGTCACCTACTTATTCGATCTGTCTGCTGTGCAAATCATTCGAGAAGCTGGACTATATGAAGAACAAGGTTTGGAGAAACGCTTATTAACAACTTCTGATATGCAGATGACACATTTTGCTTGCTGAAAGTGAGCAGGATTTAAAGCACTTGCTGATGAAGGTCAAGAATGTAGCCTTCAGTATGGATTAAACTCAGTGTAAAGAAAACCAAAATTTATAAAAAGAAAAAAGAAAACCAAAATCTTCACAACCGGACCCAGAGATCACATCATGATAAGTAGAGAAGAGATCAAAATTATCAAAGATTTCACCTTGGTTGGACCCACAATCAGTGTTCATGGAGGAAAAAGTCAAGAGATAAAACGACACATACCATTAGGTAAATCTGCTGCACAAAACCTCTTTAAATTGTTGAAAAGCAAGGATGTTACTTTGAGAACTAAGGTGTGCCTGACCCAAGCCATGGTATTCTTAATCATCTCATATGCAGGTGAAAGTTGGACCTTGAATAAGGAAATCCGAAGAAATGCAGGTGCATTCTAAATATGTGGTGAAGAATATTGAGGTAACCATGGGCTGCCGAAAGAACAAACTTATCTGTCTTGGAAGATGTACAGCCACAATGATCCTTAGAAGCAAGGATGGTGACTTTGGTCCCTGGAAAAAAGACTTCATGCTCGGTAAAGTCGAGGGCAGCAGAAAAGGAGGGAAAGCCTCGACAAGGATTGACATAATCACTCAAACAAGACAATTGTGAGGACCAGATGGTGCAGGGCCGGGCAGTGTTTTGTTCTAGTGTACACAGGGGAACTATGAGTTGAAACTGACTCAACAGAACCTAACAACAATAATTTTAGGATTTAAAACTAAAGCTCTACTTCCAGACCTGGGTAGATCACGTAACTATATTAATGAATAAAATTGTTCATTTAACTGTGCATCTGTTACACATGCTTTTCTATATATATGAAGGCAATTTTAAAAGTTTGTGGAAAAATCCCATTATCTTTCAACGTCATTTTTCCAGGAACTTTAAAAAATCATTTTATTGGGGCTCTTACAGATTTATAACATTCCATACATCAATTGTATCAAGCATATTTATACATGTTACCATCATTTCTAAAACATTTCCTACTTGAGCCCTGGGTATAAGCTCCTCTTTTTTTCCCCTTCTCTTCCCCACCCTCTCACCCTTATGTATCCTTGATCAATTATGTATTGTTATTTCTTATCTTTCACTGTCCATTGTCTCCCTTCACCCACAATTCTGTTATTCGTCCCCTTGGGGGGGGCTATTATATCCAATCTTGTGATGGGGTCCCCATTTCTCACCTTCCCCCTTTCTGACGGTCCCCCTACCTACCCTCATGATAGCACTACTTCCTTTACTGTTCCTGAGGGGTTTACCTTTCCTGAATTCCATGTGTCCAGAGCTCTTATCTATACCAATGTGTTCCCCCATCTAGCCAGATTTGTAAGTTAGAAGCGGGTCATGTAGTGGGGAATGGGGGATGGGGGAAAAGTATTCAGGTTCTAAAAGATGTGTGATTTGTTGGTGCTATGCCTTGGTTGAATTCTTATGCCTTTCTTATACCACTTCTGTGGGGGAGATAACCAATTGTCTACAGATTTTGGGTCTCCACTCCAGCCCCCCATCCCTTTCTCATCAATATAGCTGTTTGGTTTTGATCTTTTGACACCTGATGCCTGCTCCTGTCCACACTTTATGATCACACAGGCTGGTGTGTTTCTTCCATGTGGACTTACTTGCTTCCCTGCTAGATGGCCCCCCTTGTTTGACTTCAAGCCTTTAAGACCCCAGATGCTATATCTTTTGATAGTTAGGCACCATCCACTCTCTTCACCACATTTGCTTATGTACCATTTTGTCTTCAGTGATCGTGGTGGGAAGGTGAGTATCAAAGAGTGCCAGGTTTAAAGAACAAAGTGTTCTTGTGTTAAGGGAGGCCTTGAGTAGAGGCCCAAAGTCCATCTGTTATCTTAATACGTACATTGTCCTCTATCCCTTTCATTTATAAATTAATATATTTACATATATAAATGCCTATAGTTATAAATCTATAAATAGCTTTTGTCTCCAATTTCGTTCCTCTATTTTCTTTCACCTTCCTCCTACCCCACTATCAGGTTCACCCTCTATTCGGCTCTCAGTATTTCCTCTCAGGTACATTGCTCTTGATCAAGTCCCACCCAGCATTATACGACCTCCTCATCATCAATTTTAGATCTCTTGTTGTTCCCTTATTTCTGAGTTTGTTGGCTCCCCTCACCCCAGCCCCAACCCCAACTGTTGGTCCCATAGTTTTCTCCTTGGGATTGTTCATCCTGCTTATTTTATACAGAGAAACATAGGGCAAAAGAAAAACAACATAAGCAAAACAGAACAATAGCACAAAGCCGATAGTTCCAGGAACTTTTTGAAGCTCCTTTGTGACATATTTAATGAGGAGAGTTCAAATTTTCTACATCATTGTTGGGTCAAGACTACCAAATGGCTTTGGAGGAAAATAATTCATTTATTTCCTCGTTGAACAGGAAAACCATGCTTCTGGGTGCTTCCAATAGTCACCCAGTCACCAATGAGAAGAGAAGATGTTCCCTTCACTACCAGGAGAAAGCTGGCTCCAAGGCACGAACAGTGAGCAGATGAAGAGTTCTCCAGGTTCCAGGACAACTTCACTGAGGGCCATTTCTCCAGCCTTTAGCATCAGGAATGGGCTTCCCACAGGATCCAGAAGTCAACCTGGCTGTGGACTCCCTTCTGCTTTTAGCTATTGGAAGGAACATGCCCCTGAGGGGTTGCCACCAAGCAGGGATCTCAGCTCTGTTTGGACAGTTCCTGACTGCTAACAAATCCTGACCACAACCTTCCCATAACTGCTGTGGATGGGGCATGCCTAGCCTCTGGGGCTCTGGTCAGTACCCAACAAACCCTGCAATCAGAAAGAAGCCAGTGGGGAAGTGAATTCTAGCTAGTTCCTGCAACACACAGGACACCATTGTGATTCGGCACTTCAAATAGTCAGGCCTCAAAGGGAGCAGGGAGAGAAAAATGAGTCAGTCAGCAGGAGGATGGAGAGAGTGAGGCAGCCTGGAACAGAAAGCAAAGGAAAAGGGAAGAAAGCTGTTAGCCAGAAAGTGAGGAAATGAAAGGAGGGGTTAGGAGAGACAAGGGAAGAACTCTGCCCTCTGCCAAGTTAAAGGGACACACTAGAAAGGGACAGGTCTGTCCTTCCCAACAGGCCTGACAGAGCCATTTCCCAGGGGCCGAGTCCCCCACCAGCACAGCTCGGCAAAGACTGATTCTGCCTGCCTCCTTCCAGAGCATTACATTAGGCTTTGTGGGAAAGTTGAAATCTTGATGGCTTAGAAAAAGGATCCCACAGCTTAATGTGCGGCAGTTAACTAAGCACTTCTGCTCCTCCGTTCAAGAGCAGCACTCTCCTGATCCTCCCAGAGCAGAGCTCAGTCAGCGCTGCAGGTGGCTCTTAATGGACAACAGTGGGCTTCACTTCACACCAGCAAGGACACTCCTCCGGCCTGCCTACCTACTAGGCGCAGGACTCTCTGGGGCCATACAAGGGGCAGCTCCCCCTGCCCCTATCTCTGTTTTTATGGTTTCATTTCTGTTTTTTAAGGACAACAAAGGGTACAAAGAGCAAATGTTAGATGAAAACTTCAGATTTCTTTTATTTGTAATACCCACAAAGAACTACTACTCTGTTCTTTGAACTTGGGGTACTGATGAGGTAAAGTAATAATACTACTCACTCCCCTGCAACAATTAAAATCTAAGTTTTCCAGGAGGACACGGTATATGTAACACAGGCGGAACAGTGACAGCCTCAAGAAGCCAAGCCCTAGGCAAATCTAGTACAGTGCTGGAATTCAATCCGCCACCACTCACACTTCTTTGGGAGGCTTCACACGGCATTTACCTCTTTTTCACTCTTGGATTCCTTATTGTCCTGTGACCTTCACGGAGTCACAGAGCTAAACAGTGTTTCAGGAAGTGATTTTTTGGGGCCATTCTGAAGGCCTACCGAACCCCTACTCCATAAACTGTTGCCTGAAAAGCTATTAGTGAATGTCCTTAAGGAAAAGCTGTATTTCCCTAAAACCAACCAACAACAAAACTCTCTGCCATCAAGTCAATTCCAACTCATACTGACTCTACAGGACACGGTAGAACTGCCCCTTAGTATTTCCCTAAGTGGGGGATATGTCCTTTAAATGCTACCTTTTATTTGTGGGTTTTGATAGCTTCTCAATTTAAAATAATGATAGTTTCTCACAAGTAAGTCTTAGGGTTTAAAAAGCGAGTCCATTGAAAGAAAAATTTGAGCTGGATAAAGGTACAGATGGCACAGAGACAGAACAAAGAGCAAGCAGATAGTACACAGATCGAGGGTGAGAAATGCCTGTCCCTCGACCCAACACCCCCTTAACAGGAGTTTCCTGTATCACTATGTGGGGTCCTGGACCCCACAACTACCACCATGCATTGCCCTCATTGTGGTTTACCATCCAGTGAATTCCAACAGGGACCCAACAGGCCAGAGTAGAACACCCCACAGGGTTGCCTAGGCTATATTCTACAAAAGCAGATGGACACACCTTCCTCCACTTGTGGGGTGGAACCATCCACCTTTCAGTTACTAGCCAAGCGCTTAACCACTGCACCAAGAGGGCTTTACTTACATAAAGAAACCAAAAACCCAAACTCACTCCTATGGAGTCAATTAGAAACCACAAAAAAACAGCAAAGTTAGCAGGGTCAGAAATAAACTGGGATGAGTTTATTTCTAATATCATTAGGAATTTGATTTGGCAAGAAAGATGGGAGGACAGGGCTGAGCAGGCAGGGCCTGGGGTCCCCTAAAAGCTAGTGGCAGTACAAAAGTATTTAGTATGCTGACTATAAGAACTCATGAGATAGGCACTTTACTACAAATGTGACCCTCTCAACATATTATCTCCCCAGCTGACCTGATCCTACTCAAGGTCTGATACTGAAAGTTGACCCATAACACTGCACTTGGCTGCTGAACAAAAGGTTGGCTGTTCAAGTTCACCCAGAGGTAATTTGGAAGAAAGGGCTGGTGATCTACTTCCAAGAGATCAGCCTAAGAATCCTACAGAGCACACTTCTCCTCTGACATAACTGGCATCACCATAAATAGAAACTGATCTCACAGCAACTGGTTTCAAGTACTACACATAGCATTCGAGAGTTAGAGTGGGTCATTTCCCTGGCCTTCCTCGCTCCAAATACCTCTGCACTTCACTTGTCTCCAGGTCTACCTTTCTTTGACTAACCACCACGCTTAGGTAGTTTGCAGTGATGATAGACTTTTGGGCACGGGGCTCCTGGGGCTGGCTAATGATTCCTTAGCACAAATCATCAGAGAACAAGTAAGGTATTATTTATTCCCCAGTGAGTACATGCAAGTGTACGAAATCCTTCTCTCACTATTTTTACCCTTTTAGCCCTTTAATTGAAAAGCCCAGAAAAATAAAAACCATCCCATGTTTTTGGCAAAGTCATGCTTTCCAAATCACAGGCTCACTGCCCAGAGATTGGAGCCAAACCGTTTCTCTCCCTGGCTTTAGAGCAGTGGGTCTCCACCTGCCTCAGGCCACGGCCCTTTCAGACACTGCCTCATGTGGTGGTGCCCCCCAACCATAACATTATTTTCGTTGCTACTTCATAACTTAATTTTGCTACTGCTATGAATCAGGCAGCCCCTGTGAAAGGGTCGTTCGGCCCTCAAAGGGGTTGCAACCCACAGGTTGCGAATGCTGCTTTAGATTGAAGCGCCATCCTGCTTCATAGAACTGGCTTTAAGGCCTAAACCAGCACAAATCTTTTACACGTCTCCTAAAAACTGCATAGCTCACTTGTTTTGAAGAACCCTTTAAATACAGATGCCCCGAATGGAGCAAACCCCTGACCTATGAGGCTTGAGGGTCAGCTCACACTCTCCCAGCCTTTACTCCCACACTGCTGCTGCTTAATTGCTGACTCCCATTTTACAGCCAAGCCAATTAATAAATAGTCTCTGCCAAGCACCAAGTGTAGGGAACACAGACGCTTGAAACAGCACAAAGCTTAGCCCGAGAAAGCTAGGAAGTCTCTTCTGTCAAAAACCCCGCACTTGAGAGGGATACCTAGTCAGCAAACGTCGGAACCTAGGAGATGGATGTGGTAGTTCCACAGTGCGAGTCCCTGCGCACAGGAGCCAAGACGCCATTCTCTACTTGCCTGGGCTGCATGGCTGGCAGGCTGACAGAATTGGGGGAATTTAACAGGTAACTATGTGACTGATCACTTGTTTTAGTGAGCATTATTACTCACTTGCTTCTCTGATGAGTATAATAACCAACTCCTTCTGGGGTGGAGACAATTTCCTACAACAGCCTCGCTATTAAGGGGAGCTGATATCAAAGAGTTTAAGAGAAAAGTTAAAAGAAGAATGTTTTGAAACTGATGGTGGCAATTCTATAATTATGATTGATATAAATGAATTGTGGCTTATTATAAGATCTGTAAGAGCTCCCAATAAAATGATTTCTTAAAACCTTAAAAAAATAAAAGTCTCACTGTTGAAAGGATGTTGAGTCAAAAGCCCCACACATTTACTATAGACACTCTGAAGAAATCAAGTCCAAGTTGGAAACCAGCGGTCATTGAGTCTGACTGACGACAACTGTATAGGTATCTCAGAGTAGAACTATGCTCCGTAGCATTTTCTTTTTTTCCAACAGTTTTACTGGCATGTAATTCACATATCATATAATTCGGTAGTTCAATCAAGAAGAGTTGTACAATCATCACCACAATCAGTTTTAGAGCATTTTCCTTTAATCTTGTACCCATGGTTATTATCTTCCCACTGCCCGCCAACCTTCCCTGCCATGTCCCCCAAGGGATCATTAATCCAGTTCTTCCTCTATAGACTTATCGATCCTGGATTTCACATACCAAAAAACATTAAATAAGCAAACAACAATAACTAACAAGAATGACATAGTAAAATTGTTAAAAACATCAGTTGAAAGAAAGTAGAAAATACTAAAAACTAGAACAAATTTAAATGAATCATAAAGATCACATGATAGGGTGCTAATTTTAACCCAACTGCATCTGCACAGTCCACGTCCAATGCACGCTGCACGTTAACAAAGCGATCATCCCTGGCTCACGGTCAGAGGGAATTCCCCAGGGGCTTAATCCATGTGTATTGATTTCTCCTTCACTTTTTCAAAAAATTGAAACAGCTTTAAAGCGTGTCTACAGGGAGATCAAATGGCATCTGCCATGCTCTCTATTACAATGTTCTCCGTCTGGTGCAGGGCCACTCACACCCTTCAACCGTGATTGGAGGGGCTCACTGAGGGCTAAATCCACGTGTGGGCCCTGAAAATAGATTTTGGGCTTCCCTGCGTAGCATTTTCAATGGCTGATGGTTTTGGTTTTTGTTTTCCCCCTGAGGCACCTCTGCGTAGACACAAACCTCCAAGGTTTAGGTTAGCTCATTAACCACTTGTGTCACTAAGGGAATAAGCCCAGTTCAACTGAGACTGAAAGAAATATGATTTTCAAAAATAGATGACGAGGTCTTTCTTTCTAGTCTGTCTTAGTTTGGAAACTTTACTGAAACCTGCCCACCAGGGACAAAGGAGCCCTATTAGAATAATTGGTTACAAAAATTGAGTTACTAACCATAAGGTTAGAGGTTCAAACCTACCAGCCCCTCTTAGGGAGATAGATAATGCTTCTTACTTCAGACAAGATTTACACTCAGAAACCCTAGTGAGCAGTGCTGCTCTGTCCTATAGTCACTATGCATCAGAATCTAAATAATGGCAGTGGGTTGTTATTGGTGGTGTCCACTACGGGGTGAAGCTGTTGGTATTTGAAATATCAGCGTCATAGCTTTCAGCATAGCAGAGAATTGACACCAGAATATTCCTTGGTAGTGGAGATGGTACAACTTCATCTTGCTTACTTTGAACATGCCACCAAGAAAGACAAATTTCTAGAAAAAGTCATCCTGTTTGATAAATTGGGTCAGGGAAAATGAAGAAAACCTACAAGCAGTTGTATTGACAGCCTCTACAATGGGCTCAAACATATCAAAGATCACGAAGATAATGCAGCTCCAGACAACAAAAGGTAGAGCTGTTTGAAGACACTTGATGGCGGTGAGTACCTATCAGAAGAAATAAAAAGAGCAGGGAGAAAGGTGAGCTGATTTATACTGTGGAGCACAAACATGCACTTAGCCTAGGGACTCTGTATCTTGACTATAAGCTGGTTGACAATCAAGCACATAGGAGGATGAGTCAAAAAGTACTGCTACTATAAGGATTCCGATTCATACATGTACAGTTTTATTCCAAACAAAATGTTTAAAGATGATCTCTGCAGTTGATCTTAGCAATCATGAAAACAAAAAACTTTCTTTGCCATTGAGGAGGGGGTATTTTAAGACCAGGGCTAATATCAAATTTTAAACAAAACTCAAATGGACGTCTTCCCAACTCATTAAAGCTTTGTAACAAGTCTATTGGAATACTGTTCCATGTAAAATAACTGCTTTTAGATGGAGCCAGTGTTGCCAAGAACAAGGGCTTGGGATTACCTGTCACGGTTTCAGCCAAAGACAGACTGGGTTCGTCTGTGAGAAACTCTAGTATCTTGATTAATAGCAATTCAACTCTTTCACCGTTTCTTTCCCAAGCATATAAAGACAGTTGGGAAAATCTCAAAAATTAAGTTAAAGGTAGAACGGTCAGCTCAGAAGTTTATGGCAAGTGTCTAGGATCCTAAAGTAGTAATCTTTCTCTTGGGGTACAGCATGATAATAAGCATAGGGGCTTATTAGGGAAAAAAAGTTCAAGAAAATAGAAAACTGCATTTTGAGGAAATGGCCAGGATAGTTACACTATGAACTCTCCACCCCCCACTCCCCCTCCACCCCCCCCCCCCCCGCCATCTCTTGGGGAAACCTTACCTCATCTACCCTACAGACTTAATCCTGCTGCTTCACCTTTTTTATTTGTTCCCTAAACTCAAAAACACTTTAAAGGAACGCAATTTGAATACCATGAGGATGCTAAACTGCCCTTTGACAAAGTATAAACTAAGAGCACAGAATTCTTCAGGAAAGGGCTAAAGGGAAGGAAACCACTTTCAGAAGTATATAGACCCATAGGTCTAGTATTAAGGTTGCAGATGGACATTGGGCCTCTACTCAAGTATCCCTCAATGCAAGAATACTCTGTTCTATTAAACTGGCATTCCATGATGCTCACCTTCTTGACACGATTGCTAAAGACGAATGTGTGCATAAGCAAATGTGGTGAAGAAAGCTGATGATGCCCGGCTATCAAAAGATATAGTGTCTGGGATCTTAAAGGCTTGAAGATAAACAAGCAGCCACCTAGCTGAGAAGCAACAAAGCCAACATGGAAGAAGCACACCAGACGGTGTGATCACGAAGTGTCAAAGGGATGAGGTGTCAGGCATCAAAGAACAAAAAAATCCTATCATCGTGAATGGGAAGGAATGCACATTGGTGACCCAAAGCCCATCTGTAGGCAACTGGACATCCCCTTACTGAAGGGTCACCAGGAGGAGCCAGTCAGAGTGCAATGTAGCAAAGATGAAACATATAACTTTCCTCTAGTTCTTTAATGCTTCCTCCCTTCTCCCCCCAACCCCACTATCATGATCCCAATTCTACCTTACAAATTTGCTAGACTAGAGGAAGTACACTTGTACAGGTAGGAAATGGAAACACAGGGAATCCAGGACAGAGGATCCCTTCAGGATCAGTGGTGAGAGTGGCGATACTGGGAGGGTGGGAAGAAGGTGGGGTAGAAAGGGGGAACCGATTACAAGGATCTACATATAATCTCCTCCCTGGGGGACAGACAACAGAGAGGTGGGTGAAGGGAAATGTTTGATAGCCTAAGACATGACAAAATAATAATTTATAAATTATCAAGGGTTCATGCGGGAGGGGTGGCAGGGAGGAATGAGAAAAAATGAGGAGCTGATACCAAGGGCTCAAGTAGAAAGAAACTGTTTTGAGAATGATGATGGCAACAAATGTACAAAAGTGCTTGACACAATGGATGTATACATGGATTGTGGTAAGAGTTGTAATATAATGATTTTTAAAAAAAGAAGTCTATAGACCTAGGTGGGGGACATATCGAGAACCAATAGCTTCACATTTTAATGTTTTGTTTAATAAAGAAAAAAAGCGAGACTGTCTTGAGTTTGAATGGGCCTTTGACTGTGTTCTAAAGTTTAGAATGCTCATCTCTATATATCATTCATCACAAAATTAAGATAGTCTACTTTGGAGTTCGGGTATATAAAAACCAAAAACCAAACTCAGTGCAAAATGAGTTGGTGCTGACTCATAGCAACCCTATAAGATAGGGCAGAACTGCCCCTGTGGGACCCTAACTCTGTAGGAACAAAAAGTTCTCTCTTTCTCTCTCTCCTGAAGTAGATAGGCCTCTTTGGTACATTTTTAAAGATGGATTGACCATTATCTCTTTTCCAAGTGGAGGAATGTTTTCCACAGGTACACAGGCACAGGGCTCTGAACGACATCGCAGCCATTTTCCTACCAATATCCCAGTCCTGCTCTTTAGCACCACCCAGCTCCCCAATGTTCTGTTGGAAAACCAGTTCGTGTTTATTGAAGTCTGTGTTTAGTGAAACACGGGGTTTCCCCCCACCCCCCTGAATAGGAAGTCTTAAGTTCTCTACCAATGGGAAAACTTGTGGGGGTGGCACAAACTTGTGGTGAGCGAAAGGGTTATGGAAGTGATCCAAAAACTCTTGGCCTACTGAACTCCTCTGATAGCACATACCTACTGTGCTTACATGAGAGGGAGAACAGACGGCTTCCTTCCAAAGAAAACATGATTAGTGGGCAAGTTGAAAGAGTCAGAGGTTTAAAAATGGTTAACTACAAACTTTAAAAATGTGGTCAACATAACATCTAGTGATTCTAATACTGAGGAGTTCGTGCAAAGACCCTTAAATATTGCTATGCAACAATCCCTACCACTGAACAGGAAACAAGAGGAGGGAGGTCCCAGGAAGAGTGGGTGGGGAGGTCCTGGAAAGAGGGGGTGGGGAGTTCCATCCGGGAAAGAGGGGGTGAGGTGGGAGAAGGAAGGAGGAGGGAGGATGCCCAGGAGGTTACGCTGGTTGGTCTTATACTGGCATTGCTCAAGTCACGTTATCTTGGGATTTTACAGAGAATGACTTCACTGGCCTGACCTCTGAATTGGCTAACCCCAGGTCCCCCCACTCTGGATGCACAGATCAGCTGGTGGCTACCTTCTGAAGTTGCAGGCAATTTCCTAACCCTGCCTTTGGCTGTACAGAATCCCTAGAGGTCTAATTGTTTGCTGGAGTCAGTTAAATATAAACAAAATTTGATGAGAGGTTAGTAATTTCACTTCCTCCCCACAGACAGATGTTTGTAAATTTCCATATAAACTAGGCAACTATTATGCATTTATTTACTTTGAGCCACAACATCAGGAAACTTCAGGGCCAGAAAAAATTGAAATCACCCAACCATTTTTCTTCAGGTTCCTCAGGAAATTATGACAAAATGGCTAATTAACACACAAGCAGCCTTCACACTGCCAAGAAGCCCTTAAGCTACCGGGAACTGGTAGAAAAGGTGAACTGGGATGGAGATCTTTGTTGTACAATTAACAAAGCCCAAGGGGCCCCCTTTCTGAAAAGCTTATCCAATGAGCCATACACATGTTTTAGGGGGCCATTCTCCATTAATCTCCATCCACCACCATCATCCTCGCCTCCCCCTCCCCCCCAACCAAAAAATATCTACCTGGAAGTTTGGGTTTTATAAGGGTGAAAGAGGCGTTTGGGGGTAAGATACTCTTGAAACTCTTAAAGGGCAAGCGCTGTGGAATTTACAATCTGCATTGAAGGGAAAAAATTCTCCACTAGTCATTAAATGCAGCCAACTAAGAAGAAAATGGATGGCCTGTGAGTGCCATTCTCTCATTACGGTTTTAAAAATCTGCTAACAAGAACATGCGTGTACAGCGCCTGTTAGCCTGATCACCCATTCCCCTATGTCATAAATATTTTATAAACAAGGTTCCTGGATTCCCATCAGACCAGAGTTCCAGTGTCCTTACTCTACACCCCCCCCCCAGCCTCAAGTGTCTCTCTAAACCCAGGCTTATTATCCTCACCCCAATTTAGACCACGTTGCAATGGCTCCCCGCAGCACTGTTTTTCGTAACTGGTCCTGATTTTTACAAACTTCTCCCACCTGTCGATCACGGAATCGCTTTTCCTCCGCCTCCAGCGCAAAGTCTCCTTCTCCAGCGACACCGCCCCTTTTCCTCCACCTTTCTAACCCCATCCTCCTGACCGCGCTCAAATTTCACCTCCACTCGCATCCCCAACCCCCCCGCAGCACCTTCAGAGAAAGCCCGAGCCCGCGGCGCCCCCACCTCCGCCCGCAGGTCCCACCCCAGGGCTCCCGACGGGCTGCGCGCAGGACTCGGCACCAAGTGCCCTGCAGCCCCTCGGCGGCGTCGGAGAAATCCACAACCCGAGGCCAAGACAGTCGGAGCCGCCCGCCAAGTCCCCCGAGACCGGGCGTGGCGAGTCCGGCTCCTAGCCCGCTGCCTTCCCGCGAGGCAGACTCGCAGAAGCGCGGAGCCCCGGGGCTGCTCCGTCCCCGGCCGAGGCGCTGGGGGGCTGGGGCGGGACCCCCTCAGCCTCCGAGGCACCGCCGGGGGCCTCCAGCAGGCGGCAGCCCCGTCCAGGGCCCCCGGCCCGGCCCGCGGGGCTGCGCGCGTCCCCGCCTCGGCTCGACCCGCCGGGCTCCTGAGGGCCGGGCGCCGGCGGTCGCGGCGCCTTGCCCACCGCTCCCGGGCACGCACGGCCCGGGCCGCCCCTGCCCGCAGCTCGCTTCCCGCTCCCAGGCGGGCCGGGCCGCCCCGCGCCTCACCTCTCCCCTCCACGAACGGGACGCTGGTTCGCTCGCTGGTTCGAGCCGGACTGTCGTAGGCGGCCTCCGAGGGACACGCCACACCTGTTTCCGAGAGAGTGAGTAGCGCCAGCGCTCCCGACGTCACGGCAGAGCCCAGTCCCCAGAGCTCCGAGTCACCTGATCACCCTGGCAACGGCGCGGGGCGAGGCGGGGCCGCGGGCGGCGTCACAGCGCAGGCCCCGCCCACAGCTCAGGCCCCGCCCACAGCCCCTGCCCCGGAGTCCGCGTCCCCGGAGCTGGGAGGCCGCCCTGAGACCACAAAAGCCACGCCCCCGCCCCACGGCCGACCAGCCACCGAGGCTCTAACCTGGACTGCGTCTCCGCTAGGGAGGGAGCCGGGAAGTAGGGCTGGTGGCCCGCCTGTCCTTGGCCCGCTGCGTGGCTCACCAGGGTTGCTGTGGGCTGCTCGACCCTTGTGACCTCTTGGCCCAGACCCAACTAGATTTTGGAGTGGCAGTTTGTTTTCCAAGCTGTACCTAGGAGGACTGGGGCTGACGCTGATTACAGGCAGTTTCCCCTGTGCTCAAGAATATATTTCACTGTCCTCAGGAGAGGATGAGAAGGACTTGAGCCCAAGTCCAGCAGGAAAAGAAATCCCGAAACCCAGTGACTGCCCGCAAAGCCTAAAGCAAGCTTTTAAGTCTTGCAATAGTTGTTTTGTTATGCTCTGTTTTCATTTTAGAAATCTCCCTCCCTCAAAATTTCTCCCCTTGGTAATAAAGCACACACCCACACTTCAGTGACATGGTTAGATTCCAAAGGCTAGTCCATTGTAGGAAAATTAGTGCTAAGCAAAAATAGATGTCCATAATCTCACACCGTGAAGGAAGAGTCCATCATTACACAACTGCCAACTTACAGCTTTATGTAACTGCCAATTTACATCATTTATGTAACTGCCAATTTACATCAAACTGCTGAGAATTGGGAGCCAGACACATAGCTTTACCCATCACAACCAGCATTACTCTTACTTCACTCTTGAAAGTTTGTTACTGCTAAACATGTCATTGATGTGCCAAACAGTTGGATAGTCGATTTTTCCCTATTACCGTGAATGTGAAATGTGGGATCACAAGGTCTCTGTAAGTGAGGAGTAGTGGAGAGCGCCCATGGGAGTCCTAGGTTGGGAGGCGCTGCTTTTTACATCCCTCCGATGCTTGTTGACTGAATTTCATTTTAGTTTTACTCTGTATGTCTGTGTAGTTTACATATATATTATACTTCCCTTTCAAAGTATAGGATTTTAGACAAGTTATTTTATCGTCGACACCAATTAAATACCATTGGCGTTCTGAGAGATATCAGGCTGGCTGAGACCTAATCTTTGAAGATCAGAAACTTACGGGGAGTGTGTTTTATACCCAAATATCACCTATACTGTATTTTTAAAATTTTATTTAAGTGACACGTTTAAACTTTTGTACATTTACTCTTTAAAGAAATTAGGATATATAGAAGGAGCCCTGTTGGCCAGTGGCCAACAGTGGCCAGCAGTTTGAAACCACCCGTGGCTCCATGGGAGAAAGACAGGGCTTTCTACTCCCGTAAGCAGTTATGGTCTCAGAAACTCACCCTGTCTGTTTGCACTTGTCCTGTAGGGTCGACAGCAGTGAGTCTGAGGTTTTTGTTTTTGTTTTGTGGCATATCAGTGGAAAAGGGGAGACATTTGTAACAGAAAGGAATCATGACTCCACCCAGAGCTGTCATTTCATTTCTAAAATGAAAACAGCATAACAAAACAACTATTGCAAGACTTAAAAGCTTGCTTTAGGCTTTGCGGGCAGTCACTGGGTTTCGGAATTTCTTTTCCTGCTGAACTTGGGCTCAAGTCCTTCTCATCCTCTCCTGAGGACAGTGAAATATATTTTGGCAAAAATATATAGAAACTAGGGAGGATAGGAAAATGGTGGGAAGATGGCAGCCAGATGAGTGTTTGACAGATCTCAGGAAAGGGCCTTTGGGATGGGGGTGGAAGAGCTGAGACAGTCAGGTTTGGGGAATCCAGTGGTTTGAAGAGGCGTTACTGAAAGGGAGGCAAGCATTAGGGAAGGGAAGCAGAAGGGCTGCAAGATCGAGAGCTGGGGGGAAGAGGAGCAAATGGGGAGAAATGGCACAGACCAATATTTCCTCAGGACAGGTAGTGGGCCATGTCCTTTAGAGGTTGTCAGGGCTGAGCAGCATTGCCCATCAGTCGCTGAGAGGGAAGTTCACCCATGCATATCCTTAAACCACCGCCGCTCCATCGGGGTTCAAGAGCTCCCCTTTGGAAAGTACTAAACAGGGAAGAGCATAAATAGACACACGAAGAGCATGTTCCTCAAGACAGTCCAGGCTTTGGGGCTGGAAGGTTTTCCAGGTCTTTTTAAAAGTAACTTAACTCTGGAAGTATATGATATGTGAATTTTATATCAAAACGACTAACTTTAAGAAAAAGAAGAGAGGAACAACAGAAATGTGGGTGTAAGATATGAAAATAATAATAATTTATAATTTTCCAAGGGTTCATGAGGATGGAACGGTAGAGGAGGAAGGGGGAAAAAGAGGAGCTGATACTAAGGGTTCAAGTAAAAAAATGTTTTGCAAATAATGATGGCAACATATGTACAAATGTGATTGATACAATTGATGTTATAAGAGCTATAAGAGTCCCCAATAAATTATTTATATACAAAAAAAGCTATAAAAAAAGAAAAAGAAGAAACCAAAGTTGACCAATGATTACCATGGTGAAGGAGGAGTTTTTGCGTAGGGAATCACTGAGTTATGTTATTGATGGTAAAATAATTTGGAAAAAGATATCAATAATGGTTGTACAACATGAAGAGTATAATCAATGGTTTGAAATTATACATGTAAAAGTTGAATTGGGGTGTATTAATCTGGGTACTTTGGAGAAAAAAATCCACAGAAACTCATGTATAAGAGAGAGTTTTAGATAAAGGTTAAGTGTACATCAAGAAAACATTCTAAAGAACACAGCTTTCCCCCAGATCCTGGATGCTTCCTCCCCCCAACTACCATGATCCGAATTCTACCTTGCAGGGCTGGATAGGACAGAGGCTGTACACTGGTGCATATGAGGGTTGGAGGTACAGGGAATCCAGGGTGGATGATACCTTCAGGACCAAGGGTGTGAGGGACGATGCTGGGAGAGTGGAGGGTGAGTGGGTTGGAAAGGGGGAACTGATTACAAGGATCCACATGTGACCTCTTCCTTGGGAGAGGGACAGCAGAGAAGGGGGGAAGGGAGACTCTGGATAGGGCAAGATATGACAAAATAACGATGTATAAATTACCAAGGGCATATGAGGGAGGGGGGAATGGGGAGGGAGAGGGGGAAAAAAAAGAGGACCAGATGCAAGGGGCTTAAGTGGAGAGCAAATGCCTTGAGAATGATTGGGGCAGGGAATGTATGGATGTGCTTTATACAATTGATGTATGTATATGTATGGATTGTGGTAAGAGTTGTATGAGTCCCTAATAAAATGTAAAAGAAGAAAAGAGAAAAAAATGATTAGGGCAAAGACTGTACAGATGTGCTTTATACAATTGATGTATGTATATGTATGAACTGTGAAAAGAATTGTATGAGCCCCAATAAATTGTTAAAAAAAAAAAAAGAAAACATTCTAACCTAGTGCTGCCCTAGCCCACAAGTCCAACATTAACCCATATGTCCAACACCAATCCACAAAGACCTCCTCCAAAAAAAAAAAAGACCTCCTCCATCTCACAAAACAGATGCAATGATGCCGACTGCAGGAGGAAAGTCGTGTCAGTGAATGTGTAAACATCTCAGCATTGGCAGGGGTCTACATGGCTGCTCCAGCACCCAGGACTGCATCAGGGTAGGTCCATGTGGCTTCTCCTTGGGGATGTCTTGAAGGAAGTGAGCCTTTCAGGCTGAAGCAGGGAACTGGCTAAGGCAGCTGCACCCTGTTCCGACCATCACAAAGCAAGAGACCTAGGAACGTGAAAGGCGAAGCTCACGGAGCCATTTATCCCTCTGGCCTTCAATTAAGCCCACATGTGTTTATCGGCCAGGTTGGCACAATAAACTAACTACCTCATGGGGAATGTTTTGTTGTGCATATTTTGACACAGTTTTAAAAATAATTGCATTAATAAGAGTACAAGGAAGAAGATACTTCTAAAATTGATTTTGGTGATGATTGTACAACTCTTCTTGAAATGATTGAACTATTGAATTATATGATATGTGGAAGAAGTTCCAATAAACTTGTTGTTTTTTTTATGTTACACATGGAGGAATGCGTGAAAAGACTGGACTACAGGGCCATCCCTAACTAGAACCAGTGTGTGCCGCAGAGAACAACACTAGACCTTCTGGTGGGGGAAAGGAACCGACCTACCATACCCAGACAGACGCAAACCAAGAAGGAAAAAGAGAAAGGGCCATGTAGACTCCACATAGGCACACCAAACCCAGAGGATGAGGTCCCTGCATGGAACTGCTAAGGCACAGAGAGGACTGTGGGACTACCAACAGCTCAAGACATGTTGTCCCCGAACTGGAGCATAGGGAGATAGGGGACAATAATGGGGACACACGGTGGAGAGACAGTGGGGGAATGGAGCATAACAGACCATCAATTGGAGTAAAGTTGAGCCACAGAGTCCCTCAGGAGCCCCAAGAATGGGCTTCGGGTGAGGAGGGGCAGCCCCTGGATCTCCCTCAGGACCAGGGGCTTCCGGGGGAAAAGGAGGGCCCCTAACAAATCATCACTGGTCCGGTAGGTGCAATTGTACACGATAATAAGTAAAGGTTAGAGTGAAGTCATAGCATGAGCGATAGAAGAGAGATTGAAGTAATGGAGTCAGACACAATTCATGGTAGCATGCTTACCTCAGCCCTGTTTGGTGGTCCTTGTGGGGAGAGCCCGAGAGCGAGAGCAGGAGAGCCCAACTTTATTGCTAACCAAGGGTTATAACTATTTAGGGGGGCGTGATTACAAGCAGCCATTCAACATCACAGGAAGGGGCAGTACAATAGGCAGTACATCATAGGAAGGGATGACCGATAGGCATGACTGTAACAGGAAGGGGATGAGCTAGAGGTGTGCGCATAGGTATGCATGTGACAAGATGGGCGGACCCTAGATTCATGATGGCGGCCTAACCTTGGTCACTCTTGGATGGGCTTGACCTCTCTGGGGTCTCCTACAAGGAAACAGTCAACTACTATCCATATCAGAAGGGAGCTGGCACTACTTTCTGTGGGGCAAACACTGGTGGCTGCTTGCTCTGAATGGCTGATAACCCTTAGGGAAAATAACCCCTGACCTACTTCTGTTGACCTCCAATTGTATAGTCATTCACCATGTCCAGCAAGCAGCTAAGTTTGGGGTATATTTGGGGGAGACAACTTGGGAGAAATCTGTTTCCTGCAAGGGTGGAGGGCCTCATGGGAACCAGAAAACAGACCTGGACCTATTAGGGTGTTTTTTCTTTATCTCTTGCCTTTTCTTTCTTCAACAGTATGTTTACTTATTGTTCGGACTAGGACATTGATGGTTTGCCTAAATGTATGGGTTGGACATGGGAGGGAAGCTTGGGGAGAAGGCAGTGGGGCCAAAGGCCCTGGACGATAGAGGGGTGGGGGTGGGGAAAGAGATGGGGAGAAGTGGGTGGTGAGCTGTAGGCTTAATGGACAGGGGAACAACTAGGGAAGCGGAACCAGCATCTAGGAGAGGGTAGAGATCTTGTAAGTCTTAGAGCAACACCATGCTAGTGGAGAGGAAGCACTGAGAGGCGGAAGAAGGGGGAAAGTGATTGATGGGGCAGGAGGAGGCAAAAGGAAACAGAGGCAAGCTCTGGGAAGCAAAGGCATAGATAGATAGATTAACAGAGGTGTGCACTTATGCAAATACATTAATCCATAGCAATAGTGGTATTGCCCTATGTTTAGTGTATCTTTATAAGGCAATACACTGAAGCTGCAGACAGACCTTGGACCTCGGCTCATACCTTCCCTCAATACAAGAACACTTTGTTCTAACAAATTGTTATTCTGTGATGCTCACTCCCCAACCCCTTACACAATTGCTGAAGACACAATGGGTACATAAAGCAGATGTGGTGAAGACAGAGGATCGTGCCGGCTATTAAAAGATATAGTGTCTGGGGTCTTAAAGGCTTGAAGTTAAACAAACAGTCATCCAACAGTGAAGCAATAAGCCCACATGGAAGAAGCACACCAGCCGGTGTGACCATGACGTGTCTTTGAGATCAGGCAATGGGCATCAGAAGATTCACAACAGACAGTAAACAAACAAAAATGCATTGGTGAAAATGGAGGGGGGTTGGAGCGGAGACCAAAAGCCCATCTATGGACAATGGAACATCCCTCCACAGAGGGGTAGCAGGGAGGGGATAAGTCAATCAGGGTGCAGTAGAACACTAATGGGTCACGCAATGTACCTCTAATCCCTAGAGGTCTCCTCACCCCCCACTATCATGACCCCAATGCCGCTTCCCACTCTGGGCTAGACAGGAGCATGGACATAGGTATAGACAAGAGATAAAACCCAACAAATGGAACCCAGGTCCAGGAAGGGGAATAGAGATCCCAAAAGGGTAGGGGGAAGGGGGTAGGTGGGGAGGGAGGGGGCACCAATCACAATGAATGGCACATAACCACACACCCGCATCCAGGGGGAAGAACAACAAACCAGAGGGGAAGGGAGACAGACGTCGGTGTTAGATTTGAAAATAATTAACAATCTACAATCTATCATGGGGCAATGAGGGTTGGGGGGGGAGGGGGGGGAGAAAAAAGAGCCAATCCCAAGGATTCAATGGAAAGTATTGTTATTCCAGGCAACCCAACCTAATATTTATATCCCATTACATAGTCTAGGTAATTGGTATTGTTTTTCTAGGCAACACAACCTAATATGTATATCCCATTATGTAGTCTAGGTAACCCATCCCATATGTATATCCACCACAACTCTGTCAGTTGGTTGTACTGTGGTGCTGGAGGCTATGTCACTAGTATTGCAAATACCAACAAGGAACCAAATTCAGCAGGAGTCAGTGAAGCTTCCAGACTAAGAACAGGCTATGAAAAAATAATCAGGATGTATACTTCCGAGGGAAAAGCCACTGAAAAGTAGTATGAATAGCAAGAGAACATTGTCAAGTATAGTGCTGGAAGATGAGCCCCGCTGGTTGGAAGGCAATCAAAATATGACTGAAGAAGACCTACCTTCTCAAAGTAGAGTTGACCATAATGACGTGGATGGAGGAAAGTTTTATAACCATCATTTGCTCATGGAGCATGACTCAAAATGAGAAGAAACAACTATTAGTAATTGGAACATAAAATGTATGAAATATGAATCTAAGATTGGAAATCATCAAAAATGGAACACATAAAGATCGATGTCCTAGGCATTGAGGAGCTCAAGTAGATGGTATTGGCCATTTTTAATTAGACAATCTTATAATTTGCTGGGAACAACAAATTCAAGAAGAATAGCACTGCACTCATTTTCACAAGGAGCATTTTAAGATTTATCTTCAAGTACAATGTTGTCTTTGATAAATAATGTCCAAACACATCCAAGAAAGCCCAGTTTCAAATTTGGGAGGGGGGAATTGTTTTGCTTTGTTGTTTGGAAGATGAAGGTTTACAGAGAAAAATCAATGTTCCATTCAATAATTCAGACACATGTTGTTTCACTCGTTGATTACAATTTCCCTCATTGAATTACAATGTCATATCACTTATTCTGCTTCCTCCCTGTATTTCCTGTTCCCATTCTTCCACTTTCTTAACCCTGCTAAATTTGTCCTTGGATAATTGCTGCCCTTTTATTATTTTTTAAATCATTTTACTGGTGCCTCGTACAACTCTTTTTTAAAAAAAAACTCAAGACTGCCATTCTTTATTAATTAAATCTACTGTTTAGGTTAAAGATGGCTACAACCATTATGTTTTAGTTCAAAGTTTACAGATTATTTCAGAAAAACAGAGTCAAGGTTTCACCTTGTCTTAATGATCAAGCAAGTCTGGGTCTCATAAACATTCAAAGTTATATTCTACATTTTTTCTCCTTTTGATCAAATTCCTTCTATTCAACAGTTTTCTATGTCCTTCCAGTAGGTTCTGTCGAGTCCTTTATCAAAATGTTCACTGGAGGTAGTAGGACACCAACTGTTTCTTTTGGTAAAGGAAGTCATAGTTTATGAGGCAATTAGACATGCAGCCCATTTCTCTCATTTTCTGGCTTTCCTTCTTCCATGGCTCCAGGTGTAGATTTCTTTATTTTAAAAAAATCGTTTTATTGAGGGCTCATACAGCTCTTATCATAATCCATAAACCCATCCATTCATTCCCCATTTTATCTCACCTTTCCCTTAGCCTCCTGGTATTGCTACTCTCATTATTGGTCCTAAGGGGTTTATCTCTCCTGGATTCCCTATGTTTCCAGCTCTTATCTGTACTCATGTACATCTTCTGGTCTAGCCAGATTTGTAAGGTAGAATTGTGATCATGATAGTGGGGTGGGAGGGGAAAGCATTTAGGAACTAGAGGAAAGTTGTATGTTTCATCATAGCTACACTGTACCCTAAGTGGCTTGTCTCCTCCCTGTGACTCTTCTGGGGATGTCCAGTTGCCTACAGATGGGATTTGGGGCCCCAATCTGTACCCCCCCCCCTCATTCACAGTGTCATGATTTTTTGTTCTATGATGCCTGATACTTGATCCTATTGACACTTCATGATCACATAGGCTGGTGTGCTTCTTCCATGTGGGCTTTGTTGCTTCTGAGCTAGATGGCTGTTTATTTATCTTCAATCCTTTAAGACCTCAAATGCTATATTTTTTGATAGCTGAGCACCATCAGCTCTCTTCACCACATTTGCTTATGCATCCACTTTATCTTCAGCGATCATGTTGGCAAGGTGAGCATCATGGAATGCCAGATTAATAGAACAAAGTGTTCTTGCTTTGAGGGAGTATTTGAATAGAGGCCCATGTCCATCTGTTACCTTAATACTAGACCTGTAAATATATGCACATAATTCTATTTCCCCATTGTCATATATAAATATATTTACATATGCATATGTCTGTATTTAGACTTCTATAAATGCCCTTTGTCTCCTAGCTCTTTCCTCTATTTCCATTTACTTTCCTCTTGTCTCACTATCATGGTCAGCCTTTATTTGGGTTTTAGTAGTTCCCCTCGGTTGCATTACCCTTGATCAAGCCTTACCAGGCCTCCTACACCCTCCTCGCCATCGATTTTCGGTCACTTGTGTTCCCTTGTCCCTGGGTTTGTTAATACCCACTTCCTTTTCCCTGCCTCCCCCTCTCCCATGTCCTCCTAGAACAGTTGGTTCCATTGTTTTCTCCTCTAGATTGTTTATCCCACCTATGTTATCTAGATAGACCTGCAGAGATAATAATATACACAAAAAACAAAACAGCAAAGGAAACAAAAACAACCAACGACAAAAAAAGAAAAGCCAGTAAATAGTTCAAGGTATGTTTGTTGACCTTTAGGAGCTTTTTCCACTCGAGTCTGATGGGTGCCACCCTCTGGCCCCAAAGTCTATTTTTTGTTATTCCCGGGGAACTTTGTTGCTCTGTTCCCCTTGCTGTTCCGTTGCACGCACTTAGTGTTTTGCCTTGGTGTGGTGTGGTCAGATCAGGCGTAATTCCCGCACTGTGTCTCCAGTGTTCTCCCGGAGCGCTATGGGTCAGTGAGGGATGTCGTGCCTCATAGTGGGGTCGGCCCTATGGTCCTCTCTGTGCTTTGGCTGCTCTGAGCAGGAATACCATCCTCAGGGCTTGGTGGACCCAGATGTGTTCCACTCTCCAGTTTCAAATTTATTCATACTTACAAACCAATGACTAAAGCTGCTGGAGAAGAAATTGAAGAATTCTTTCAACTTTCTAAGTCTGAAACTGATCAAACATGCAATCAAGATGCATTGATAATTGCTGACATTTAAAATTTGAAAGTTAGAAACAAAGAAAAAGGAGAAGTAGTTGGAACAGATAGCCTTTGTGATAGAAGTGAAACAAGATCACATGAAAGAATTTTGTGAAATTAACAATTTCATTGCAAGTATATATTTTTCAATAATATAAATGGCTACTATATATGTGGACTTTACCAAATGGGTACACAGGAACAAAACTGACTACATTTTTAATTTTTTGTTTTTCTTCTAAAATATTTTTATTGGGAGGTAATATAGATATCATATCAATCCATAGTTCAATCACATCCAGCAGTATTGTACAATTGCTACCAGTTTCAAAACATTCTTTTTTTCTTGAATTCCTTCATATCATCTCCCCTTTACCATCCACCCTCCGCCACTGTACCCCCCAGGGACCCTTATTCTACCCCCCAGGGACCCTTATTTACCATCCACCCTCCGCCACTGTACCCCCCAGGGACCCTTATTGCTGTCTCTACGGGTTCATCAATCCTGGGTGTCATTTACAGAAAAACATATAACCAAATTCAGAGCGCTATCCCCAATGACAAAATATATAAAAGCTAAACCCCAATATGAAGAGAAAGAAACAACAATAACATCAACACATAAAATGTTGGAAACCTTACCAAACCCATGGGAAGGAGCAACTGACAAGGTTTTAATTGTTTAAGTCAGGTTTGTCATTTTGATCTCCTGTAGTCATCTCTTCAGTGTACTCTGTTTTATAACCAGTTTATTTCCATCCTTCCATTACTGTATAGAGGGAACTCACTAGAGGCTTATTTCATGTGTAGATCCCACAAATGTATCTTGGACCTTCGCTGTCACCCATAGCCTCTTGCAAACCAGAATCTCACAATTTGGATTCTGATGCAATTTTCCCCTTTGACTTTGGATTATAGGATTTGCAGTCCCATGGTCACTGATGTTTGAGTGCTTCATTCATGTGGTCTTAGCCGACATCTCACTTAATGACTGCTTGCTTGGAAACAAGACCCCAGACACTATTTTATCTGATAGCTGGTGTGTTAGTCTGGGTAGACTAGAGAAACAAATTCCTAGATACTCAATGTTCACAAGAAAGAATTTATATACAAGAGCAATTGAATAGTGAGAAAACATCCCAGCCCAGTTCAAATCAAGTCCCTAAGTCCAATATTAGTCCATATGTCCGATACCAATCTGTAAAGTCCTCTTCAGGTTCAAGAAACACATGCAATAATGCCGAATGCAGGAAGATCACAGGCAAGTGGGTAGAAAGTCTTGTGGATCCAGTGGTGGTAGAAGCCTCTCAATGCTGGCATGGGTCTCCATGTGGCTCCTTCAACTCCCAGGGTTCTGGCTTCATCAGGGTAGTTCTCTGTGGCTTCTTGTCAGAAATGACTCACAGGGAGTGAGTGTGTGTCCTGCTTCCAAGGAGCTATTTATCTCCTTAGTACCTCCAAATGAGGTCATCAATCTGCAACCTGATTGAAGCCTAAACCCCTTCACTCTTAAGTCTCAAATAGACAACAGATTATGTAACTAACACAGCTGGACATCATCTAATTTTTTCACCACACTTTAGTATAGCACCCATATCTTCTGTTTCCTTCCTGAGGGCAAGTATCCATCAGGGCTATGATGTAAGAATTAATTGCTCTTAAATTGGAGCTAGGATTCAGTGTGAGCCCAAAACCTATTCCTGGATCTATTTCTTTGTTGTTGTGTGTGGGTTTTTTTTGTTCGTTTTTAATTTGCCTTTGGCTCCCTTTAGAGATCTCCTTATTAATTTATGGTAGTCTTATTGAGCATCCCTGTGGAGCATAAATATCTTCTGTTAATGTTGTCATCAATAGCCCCTGGTACTAATTTTTAGAACATAGTTCAATGAGGGGAGTGCGGAGTGGAGACCCAAAGCCCATCTGTAGGGAATTGGACATCCACTTACGGAAGGGTCGAGGGGAGGAGACGAGCCAGTCAGGGTGTAGTGTAGCAACGATGAAACGTGCAACTTTCCTCTAGTTCCTAAATGCTTCCACCTCCACCACCCACACCACTATCATGATCCCAATTCCACCTTACAAATCTGGCTAGACCAGAGGATGGACACTGGTATAGATAGGAACTGGAAACACAGGAAATCCAGGGCGGATGATCCCTTCAGAACCAGTGGTGTGAGTGTCGATACTCAGAGGGCAGAAGGAGGGTGGGTTGGAAAGGGGGAACAGATTGCAAGGATCTACATGTGACCTCCTCCCTTGGGGACGGACAACAAAAAAGTGGGTGAAGGGAGATGTCGGACAGGGTAAGATATGACAAAATAATTTATAAATTATCAAAGGTTCATGAGGGAGGGGGGAGAGGGTCGGGAAGGGGGAACTGAGCTGATGCCAGGGGCTTAGGTGGAGAGCAAATGTTTTGAGAATGATGAGGGCAATGAATGTACAGATGTGTTTAGTGAGCTGCAACAATAACATTCACAATATTTTGAATGGAGTTTTTATGAAGAAATAGGTGAGGCTTGCATATCAGATCTCTATTTTTGCATTAAACAACTTATCAAACCTCCCAATGACTTGCCCAATCCCCCCGACCCCTTATTTATTTTTTTGTCTATCTCCCTCTTGTAGAACAGTATTCACCTCCTGACCCAAGCCAACACCTAGCAACCACCAAGTATGCTTCCCTTGGCAATAAAACCCTTATCTTCATTTTAGTAATAATAGTCTCATACAATATTTGTCCCCCTGTGATTGACTAATTTCATGTAGTATTACATCCTCCAAATGCATTCATGTTATGAGGTGTTTCAGTTTCATCTTCTTTTGGTTGTTGTTTAATGATGCATGTTCTTCCTATGTGTGTATGTACCATCTTTTTTGTTATTGTGCTGTGATAAACATGGGTGTGAATATCTTTTCATGCTGGGTTCTTTATTTCTTTTGTGTATGTACCAAGTAGAGGGGTTGCTGGGTCATATGGTATTTTTATTCCTGATTGTTTGAGGGTGAGTCATACTGCTTTCTAGAACCTAATAACAATTTTTAGGATGGTGCAGAATTGGATAGTGTTTCATGCTGTTTTGCATATATATTAGAATTGACTTGAAGGCACCTAACAACAACATTTTTTAAAGAATTGTTGTTAGCTTAGTTTTCCATCCTTTGATTTTTTTTTTTTTTTAGTATTTTGTCTTGGTGCCTAAGGTATACCTCTTGTAAACAATGTATTGATGGATCCTGTTTTCTTACCTTTATGCTACTCTCCATTTCTTGACTGGTGTATTCATAGCAATCATTTTACCGGGTATTATTTTTTTAATCATTTTATTGGGGGTTCATACATCTCTTATCACAATCCATATATCCATCCATTGTGTCAAGCACATAAGTACATTTGTTGCCATCATCATCTTCTTCTTTTTTTTTGCCATTATCATTTTCAAAACATTTTCTTTCTACTTGAGCCCTTGGTATCAGCTCCTCATTGTCTTCCTCCCTCCCCTCCCTTCCCTTCCTCATGAACCCTTGATAATATATAGATTATTATCTTTTCATGTCTTACACTGACGGATGTCTCCCTTCACCCACTTTTCTGTTGTCCATCCCCCAGGGAGAGGATTATATGTATATCATTGTGATTGGTTTCTGTTTTCTCCCCCCACCTTCCCCTTACCCTCCTGGTATCGCTACTCTTATTATTGGTCCTCAGAGGTTTATCTATCCTGGGTTCCCTGTGTTTCCAGCTCTTATCTGTACCAGCGTATATTCCCTGGTCTTACTGGATTTTTAAGGTAAAATTGGGCTCATGATAGTGCGGGGTAGGAAGCATTAAAGAACTTGAGGAAAGTTGTATGTTTCACTGGTGCTATACTGCACCCTGACTGGCTCGTCTCCCTCCTGCAACACTTTTGTAAAGGGATGTCCAGTTGCCTACAGTTGGGCTTTGGGTCTCCACTCCACACTCCCCCTCATTCACAATGATATGATTTTTGTACTGGATCTTTGATGCCTGATACCTCATCCTTTCTGTTACGGCTAAATAGAATAAAATAATTTGTCTTAAGTTACTCCATTTTGAAAAGCTAAGTGCCACCCCCATTCTAAGAGAGGTATGTTATCTTGGAAAAGCAAGTCACTGTGACCTTACAACTATCTGCTGGTAAATGTGAGCAAGAAGTTTTGCAAGATCATCTGGTCCAAGATAAGCTGAGCAGGATGTGCCCAACTACCTGTTATTTTGTGTAAACACCCTTTCCCATTCCTTGCTCTACCCACTCGCCTTGCTGGTTTTAAGGGTATAAAAGGGAAAGTAAAATTTGGCCGGGGGCTGCTGTGTTGGACCCTGCGTGGCCATGCTGTAGCCCAAATCCGGATTTGTCTTTTTGTCTATTTGTCTTTTTGTCTTTCTGTAATAAAGTTTTGCTTTGTTACTTCACAACTGCTTGTGGGTCAGTGGTCTATGTTGGGCGCAACTCCGTAACACTTTCGACACCTTGTGATCACACAGGCTGGTGTGCTTCTTCCATGTGGGCTTTGTTGCTTCTCAGTTACATGACCGCTTGTTTATTTTATATCCTTTAAGACCCCAGATGCTATATCTTTTGATAGCCGGGCTCCATCAGCTTTCTTCACCACATTTACTTATGTACCCACTTTGTCTTCAGCAATTGTGTTGGGAATGTGAGCATCATGGAATGCCAGGTTAATAGAACAAAGTGTTCTTGCATTGAGGGAGTACTTTAGTAGAGGCCCAATGTCCATCTGCTACTAATACTAGACCTATAAATATATGTACATAGATCTATTTCCTCATTGTCATATATAAATATATAAATATATTTACATATGCACATGTCTGTATTTAGACTTCTATAAATGCCCTTTGCCTCCTAGTTCTTTCCACTATTTCTTTTTAATTTCCTCCTTGTTCCACTATCATGCTCAGCCTTCATTTGGGTTTCAGTAATTCCTCTGTTACATTGCCCTTGATCAAGCTCTACCAGGCCTCCTACACCCTTCTCACCATCAATTTTGGATCACTTGTTCTCTTGTGCCTGGGTTTGTTAACACCACTTCCTTTCCCCTGCCTACCCTTCTCCCAGGTCCACCTGGAGCTAACAGTCTGTTGTTTTCTCCTCTAGATTGATTATCCTGCCTATCTTATCTAGATAGACCTGCAGAGATAATAATATGCACAAAAAACAAGACAGAGCAAAACAAAACAACAAAAGAAATGAAAACAACAACAAAAACCAATGACAAAAGAAAAAGAAAAGCCTATAAATAGTTCAAGGTCTGTTTGTTGACCTTTAGGAGTGTTTACTGGTGGAATCTGATGGGGCGCCAAGCCCTGGCCCCAAAGTCTATTTTTTGTATTCCCTGGGGACTTCATTGCTCTGCTCCCCTTGCTGTTCTGTTGTGCACCCTTAGTGTTTCGCCTTGGTGTGGTGGGGTCAGATCGGGCGCAGTTCCCACTACTGAGTGTTATTTTGTGGTTTTGCTCAGTTTTTCTCCGGAATTTTCTGTGAATTCATTTTGTTTAAGAGCTTCCTTGTCATTTTCTTCATTGCTTTTGGTTTAGTGCTAACTAGAGCTTTATAGTTTTCCTCTTTGTTATTTTGATAAGGTTTTAAATTTTATTTGCATTTACCCTGAAATTTTGTAATTTCTTTCCAAATTTTTTAAGCAATATGTTTTATCTTGACATCTACTTGATGTCTTCTCTATTTGAAAGTTCTGTAAGTACACTACTCCTTGGATGTACATTGTAATTGTCTTAGTTGAAGATTGATATCTCTGGTTTCCTCTTTTCAGTCTTTATAGGTTTGTTTTACTTCAGATAAGTCTTTATCTGTGTTGACTTCTAGGTGGTTTTGTCATGGTTATTAAGCTCAGTTTGTTGTCTATTGTTAAGAATTCTCCTTAGTATTTCTTAGAAGATTAGTCTGGTTTTTATGCATTCTTTTAATGTCTATTTGGGAAAGCCCTGGTTTCATGGTCCTATTTGAAGAACAGTTTTGCTGGGTATGTGATATGTATTTGGTAGGGCTTTTCTTCTTCTTTCAGAGATACATCATCTCATTGCTCTCTTACCTGCATGGCTTCTGCCAAGAAATATTATTTCATTCTCCCCAGCCTGCTTCCAGGATTATTTCCTTGTCTTTGACAAGTCTGATTATGATTTTGTTTTTGGTTATATTCCATTTGGGGATTGTCCAGTTTCTTTCCTCTTCCATGATGTTAGGGGAGATTTAGTCAACAGTTTTCTCTCTGTTTTTTTGTTGTTTCTTCCAGTTCTTGAATTTCTATCACTCATAAATTATTCCTCTTTATGGTACACCACATAATTTTTTAGCGTTTCTTGGGATATTTTTTTAGTTCTGTTTTTAAAGTTATTGTTCTTATAGCAGATTAACAGAGAGACTTGTCTAAAAGCTCACTAATTTGTCCTTCCTTGGGCTCAGTTTTCTTCCATTGCTCTTTTGATACATTTTCCATTTCTGAAATCTTAACAATTAATCTGCTGGATTTCTGTTTGCTGCTTTTCTGATTTGTTTTTTGTGTTATCATTTTATTTTTGTAGTGTTTTTCTCCCCTGAATTCTTCTAAAGTTTTTTCTATGTTTTCCTTGGTTTCATCACTGTTTCTCTTAGTCCACTGATGGAGTCTAAATACTGTTATTTAAAATTCATTATCAGGTAGTTCCAGTGCATTTTATTCCTGTGAAAGGTCTACTGGCCTTTTTTTGAGTCACTTGTTTTTTGTTTGAGTCACTCTGGTTTCTTCATATGAACTGGAATTGTCTGTTTTCTCCAAGACAATGTGGTGTTATATTTGTATTAATTGATGATTGCATGTTGGTGAGCTTTTACTCTCTACCCACCTGTCCCACGGTAGAGATGATAGAGATTGAGTAGTATGTGGTTCTTTGCTTGCTGTTCATGTAGAACACTTGAGAGCAGTTTTAGCTGGCGCTTTCAGTACCCATCAGTGATCTGGTGGTGTAGGAGGAGGCAGTGGCCTTCTCCCAGTAATTGTAGCTGTGAGGAGTACAGATTCAGCTGCCAGGTGGACACAATTGCTGTCTCCTACCAAGTGGGAAAAGAAAAAGAAGTAGAAAGCAAACACACAAACAAACAAAAAATAGTTAAAAAGAAACAAAGAAATAGCTAAAGTATAATGTTTTGCTTGTTTTTAGTGATCAGGGAAAAACTGATAAACAATCACAGGGGGAAATTTTCATAACTAAAAAGAAGAAAGATAAAAGTGAAGTGAAAACAAGGGTAGAGAAAAAAATACAATAAGCATAACTCTGCTATTATATCAATTCCAAATCGTAGTGACCCTATAGGAAGACCTAGGGGGGAGAAAAGGGGGAAAGAGGATAGTGCTGACCAGCCACCTGGACTTTTGAGAAGCTTTTGTGATGGGTGACAAGACACACTCATGATACAAAAGAAAAGTACAGGGTAGTATATAATTAAATGTGATATTGGATGAGACAGACCAGAAGAGATGTTACTACTTTTCAAAAATAGCATTCTAAATCTTCAAATTATTTCTGGTAATAAATTATTTCCTCTGAATACAGGAAAACAGGTGATTATTTTATCACATATTTTTGTATTTCCTATAATCACTCCAATAACATGCACTACTTTGATAACCAGAAAACAATTTTTGTTTTTAACCTAAGGAAAATGGCTTCCACAAAATCAAGTTTTACTCCCATAAAAATGTTTGCCAGCACAATGCTGGTCAAGTGTGACTGCACATTGGAATCGCCTGGAAGTGCTATCAGAACACCTCCAGAGTTTCTAATTTTGGGGCAAAGTCTGATAATTTTCATCTCTAACAAATTCTCAGGAAATGTTGGTGCTATTGGTTTGAGAAATGTAAGAGCTACAGATAAGATTTCATATCTATCTGATAGTTTTATTTTCCGAAGTTCTTGGTGTCTGCTTTTTTTTTTTTCATTTTTGACTCATTAGTCCCTCTCAATTCTAGTTCACCAGGTAAACTCCTATGCATTTTCCACAACCCATTCCAAGTATTACCTTCTACAGGAGGGCATCCTTGGCTTCCCAGAATTGTGATCATAAGATTATTTCTCTTTTTTATGCCCTATTTTTCTATATGTATTTTCTGAATGTTGCTGTTTTTAAGCTGCAGAGTAATTATATTTCTCTAGCCCCTTTACTATTTTCTTTATATTGTTGTTGAGAATATGCACAACATAACCCACACCAATTCAACATTTTGTACATGTGCAATTCAGTGACATTGACTATATTCTTCAAGGTGTGTAGTTGAGCATTATACTTTTATAAAAAACGATAAGGGGTCACACTGACAACAGCAATTTCAAAGATTAGACAGGAAATTTAGGACGTCTACATTAGTAAGGGAGGAACAATTAGAAACATGAAGGTGAGAATGATTGTACAACATAAAGAATATAATCAATGTTACTGAATCATAAATGTAGAATTGGTGTATATTCTCAACTCAATAAATAAGGGAACAAGCAAAGCGGCAATAAAACTAGAGAATGGTGAACACAGTCATAAGACTAGTCAAAGTTATTGTTAGGTACAAGTCAGTCCTGACTCATAGAAACCGTACACACAATCGGACAAAACCCAGTCTTGTCCTATGTCATATTCAGTTGCTGCTATGTTTGTGTCCATTGTTGCAGCCACTTTGTCAGTTCATTTCATGGAGAGTTTTCCTCTGGATTGCAGACCCTCTACTAAGTCATGATGTCCTTCTCCAGGGACTGGTTCCTCTTGGCAACGTATTTGAAATATGTGAGATGAAGTCTTGCCATTTTCACTTCTCAGAAGCATTCTGGATGTCTTTCTTCCAAGACAGATTTACTCATTCTTCTGGCAGCCCTGGCTGTAAAGAGGGCATGGAGACAGCACCTGACCTCCTCTGGTTTCACAAGGGGTGTAGGAGGCGAATCACCATCAGCAACAGCCTAAGTCTAATTCCTGTGGTATCCAACCTTCCTTACCAATTTTGACACCAATTGTTTCTTCCACATACTGTCTGCTTCTCAACTGGGTTCAATAATGAATTTCAGTAGCCACACAGAACTCACATACTACTCATGACTGTGGACTTTATTAGGGAAGTTAACCGGTTCAGCATGAGAAATGTTTAAGACAGAGTTCTTTAGCCTGATCAGCTTCCCCTCAACCAGGCCTGCAAGTAGGTCCCCTGCTCAGGCAATATTACAAAGCTCTTTTAGGGCTTTCAATAAATACCCAAAGGGTACATCATTCCATCTTAAGACAGCCTGGCTCTGGCTCCCTTGGCCAGCAAACCTAGTTGCCCAAATTAAATTCCTTTAGGCACCCCACTTTGCAAGCTAGCCTCCTGCCCAAAGAAGCTTTAATAGCTTTGTGGGTCAAGAACTCCACCAAACTGTCCCATGTTTGATTCATGGTTATGCTGCTGCTAGTTCTCTGGTATCACAGCTTTCTGTCCTTGGACTGAAGAAGTTCAATGCGCAGGGACCTCAGGCCCTAAAGCCATGCCCTGCTCCTGGCTCTCTCTTGTTAGTAGTGAAATTCTTCCCCAACTTTCTGATACTGAGATGTCTCATTTTATACCCAGTAGGATGGCAAAATTGACCAATCTCTGTGTTAGAGTTCCTAGCTTTTACAATCACTATTAACTCAGAGAATCCTATCAACCTCTTCCCCCACCTTCTCTTACCAAGACCCATCAAGAAAAAGCTGTTTGAATGAAGACTGAGCATGATAGTGGGACAAGAGGAAAGTCAAAGGAAATAGAGGAAAGAGCTATGAAGCAAAGGGAATTTATAGGCGTCTAAATAAAGACATGTACATATGTAAATATATTTATATATGAGGATAGGGAAATAGATCTATGTGCCCATATTTATAGGTTTAGTATTAAGGTAGCAGAGGGACATTGGGCCTCTACTAAAGTACCTCCTCAATAAAAGAATACTTTCTTCTATTAAATTGGCATTTTATGATGCTCACCTTCCTGACACAATCGCTGAAGACAAAGCGGGTGCATAAGCAAATGTGGTGAAGAAAGCTGATGAGCCCAGCTATCAAAAGATATAGCGCCTGGGGTCTTAAAGGCTTGAAGGTAAACAAGTGGCCATCTAGCTCAGAAGCAAAAAAGCCCACATGGAAGAAGCACACCAGCCTGCGTGATCATAAGGTGCTAAAGGGATCAGTTATCAGTCATCAACAGAACAAAAAATCCTATCATTGTGTGCTTACCTCCCTGATATGATTGCTGAAGACAAATGGGTGCATAAGCAAATGTGGCGAAGAAAGCTATGGTGCCCAGCTATCAAAAGGTATAGTGCCTGGGGTCTTAAAGGCTTGAAGGTAAACAAGCGGCCATCTAGCTCAGAAGCAACAAAGCCCACATGGAAGAAGCACATCAACCTGTGCGATCACGAGGTGTCGAAGGGATCAGGTATCAGGCATCACCAGAACAAAAAATCATATCATTGTGAATGAGCGGGGAGGAGTGCAGAGTAGAGACCCAAAGCCCATTTGTAGGCCACTGGACATCCCCTTACAGAAGGGTCGCGGGGAGGAAACGAGCCAGTCAGGGTGCAGGTTAGCAATGATGAAAAATACAACTTTCCTCTAGTTCCTAAATGCTTCCTCCTCCCCCCCCCTCCACTATTATGATCCCAATTCTACCTTACAAAACTGGCTAGACCAGAGGATGTACACTGATACAGATAGGAACTGGAAACACAGGGAATCCAGGGCGGATGATCCTTTCAGGACCAGTGGTATGAGTGTTGAAACAGGGAGGGTGAGGTGGTAAGTGGGAATCAATTACAAAAATCTTCATATAACCTCCTCCCTGGGGGACGGACAACAGAAAAGTGGGTGAAGGGAGACGTCAGACAGGGAAAGATATAACAAAATAATAATTTATAAATTATCAAGGGCTCATAAGGGAGGGGGGAATGGGGAGGGAGGGGAAAATGAGGAGCTGATGCCAGGGGCTTAAGTG
This sequence comes from Tenrec ecaudatus, assembly GCF_050624435.1. Taxonomy (NCBI): domain Eukaryota; kingdom Metazoa; phylum Chordata; class Mammalia; order Afrosoricida; family Tenrecidae; genus Tenrec; species Tenrec ecaudatus. The sequence continues at coordinate 146,530,319 of NC_134531.1, read as the reverse complement.
GAGAGCAAATGTTTTGAGAATGATGAGGGCAATGAATGTACAAATGTGATTTACATAATTGATGTATGTACGGATTCTGATAAGAGTTGTATCAGCCCCTAATAAAATGATTTTTTTTAAAGAAAAAGCTGTTTGAAGGGAATTTGAAAGACAATGGCTAGAGGAACCACAGTGAGTAATTAAAGCACAGAGGTATATTTGAACATTTTTCACCAACTCCATCGTTCAAATGCATCAGAAATTCTCCAATCTTTCTTACTCATTTTCCAGCTTTCATAAGCACGTGAGATGGTTGAAGATACCATGGCGCCTAGCACATTGTAAATACTCGAAGCTTTAGATTTATTAGTAGTATTCGTTTGTTAAGGGCTGAGCAGAAGAGGAGAGAGTCAGTGAAAACTAGGGGAACACTGGAGGCCCAGAAAGCGGGCCATGATGACGCCATTGGCAGAAGCATTCAGGCTGGGGAGAAGGGAGAGAAAGGCATGCAGTGAACATGCAGCCTAAGGAGGAAGAAAGACTAGCCAGACTAGAAACAGCTTCTTCTAAAAACAGGAAAACCAACCTCAGCTGCCTGTGCATGTGTGGAAGTTAGACATGGCATTTACAGACTCGGAGTAACCCTAATGAGTAACAGGCTTTCAGTCACCCTGAATGCTGCTCTAGCTGAATGATAACTCTGGATTTCTTATGACCAATGGCAAAGTACTCTGGTGGTATAGTGGGTTAAGTTCTGTGCGGCTAACCAAAAATCCAGCAGTTCAAATTCACCAACTGCTCCATGGTAGAAAGAGGTGGCAGTCTGCTTCTGGAAAGATTAGACTCAGAAATCCTAGGAAGCAGTTCTGCGGTGCCCTGTAGGGTCACTATGAGTTGGAAGCAAGTCAGCAACAGTGGATTTGGTAGCATTACTGTAAGTCAAGTACAAAAAGGAAAAGTAAACATCCTGCCACTGAGTCGATGCTGTTTCATAGCAACCCCTGTGTGCTTCTGAGACTGTAAGACTGTAACTTTTTATGGGAATAGAAAGCCCAATCTTTCTCCCACAGAGCTGCTCTCGTGGTTTTGAACTGTCCACCACGTGGATCACAGCCCAATGCATAAACACTGAACTACCAGGGACCCTCGAGCACAGGCTTTTAAAGCACTGGAAGAGCCCACCGAGACCTAGGATTCCCCTTCTGGCCTGTAGCTTGCTTCATTTCTCCCAGGAAAGCAGATAAAACTGAAAGGCCGTGAATGTGACCAGCACATGAACAAAGGCTAGGGAAAAAAATACTAGGTTTTTCTTTTGTGTGGGCTTGAAATGAAACAAACAAAAAATATGTTCTCCTCTGGTTTCCTAGACCACCGTTCTGTCTCACAATAGAATTGAAAGTATCACTTCCATCAGGGAATTCCAAGAAGCAAAGTCATTACTTTTGCTTCTTGTTATTTATGGTTCAAGGTTTTAGTTTTCCTCTGCGCAAATTTTTCAGTTACACATTGCTTTCCCCTTTTTAAAAAGTATTATTTATTTGCATAATTTTTTCTTGTAGTTTAGGTGAGAGTTCACACGGCAAATTACTTTCCATGCAACAATTTGTACACATTTTGTCTTGCGACATTGGTTGCAATCCCTTCATGTAAAAGCAATTTTCCTGCTCCCTTCTTGCATTCCCTGCTTCCGTCCATCCTTCTTCCCCGCCCCTTCCTGCCTCTTAAGCTTCATTTTTGGGAAAAGACCGCCCCTTTAGTCTCTGGTGGTTGATTTTACTAAGGAGTACAGAGGATATAGTCAATTAAGATGGCCCCTCTGGCCTAATCCCTATGTGAGGCATTATCAGCTCTGGCCTCTATGCCTGTGGCTATCCCCCCTTGGTGTTATGCTAATGGACAAGATTAAGGTGGGACCTATTCTGAGTGCCCCCCTTAGGAGAGGGTGTGAATTAAGTCACCATTGTTTGTTTTCTTCAGGGTATGTTCTGTTGAAGACAAAACCATACCCCAAACCCATTCCTGTCCATATAAGAGCCATCTCCCAAGCACACAGAGATCCCAGGACCACTGAGAGAAGAACTACCAGGGAGCATGTCCGAGATTTCTGACTGACATGGCGGAGGCTGAGGCCAGGGCCACCAGAGGCCGTGGCATAGCAGCCCTGGGGCAGAGCAAAGGAACCAGGTCGAGAACAGAGACCAAGGCAAGAAGACCAGGAGATAAAGTAGAGGAGCAGTGCTGAGACCATGAGACGGCGAGGTCGAGCATCAGGCTGGCTTTCTGGTCCATGGAAGTAGAGGCCAAAGGACCATATGGCTGAGAGGTTGAAGACTTGACTGCTGTGTGAGGAGAAGTGGTGCTGTGAAATAATAATTGTCCCCTTACTGTTTACTGATCCTGACTTGTGGCAACTTGTTAATAAATCCCTTTAATTGTAACTATTGTCTATGAGCTCTGTCAGGCCATCGCAATGGATGATTGAACCTAACATAGGAACAGAAGGCCTTACTGCCTCATGGCAACAAGGAAACCAGAAAGCCCACAGATACCCATGGCCCCCACCTCACCCTGCCTCTGCTCCACTGTGCAAGTACATTCTTTCCTGGTGTTAATACTGGCGTCTCTGAAGGTAGGTTTAGTTCCAGGCTTTACAGATGTCTAAGGACCACACAGATGGAATATACAGAAATCATATTGACTAAATCTGTGGAAAGAATTTATGGAGAAGCTGAATATCAGAAGCTAAAATCAGACCAGGGGCTGACTGTGGAACAGACCATCAAATCACTCATATGTAAGTTCAGGATAAAGCTGAAGAAAATAAAAACATATCCACAAGAGCCAAAATATGACCTTGAGTCCATCCCAATGGAATTTCATCAAGAAAATCTCAAGAACAGGTTGGCCTCATTGGACACTAATGACAGAACTGATGAGCTGTTGGAGGACATCACGACTGTCATTCATGAAAAAAGCACAATGTCATTAAAAAGATAGGAAAGAAAAAAAGGTGAGTGTGGATGTCGGCAGAGACTCTGAAACTTGCTTTAATCACAGAGTAGCTAAAGCAAATGGAAGAAAGGATGAAGTTGACAAGTTGAATAGAAAGTTTCAAAGGGAAACTCAAGGAGATAAAGTCAAATATTATAATGAAATCTGCAAAGACCTGGAATTAGAAAATCAAAAGATAAGAACACGCTCAGCACATCTGAAATGGAACAAACTAAAAGAAAACAATCCAAGCCTTGAGTTACAATCTTGAAAGATTCTGTGGGCAAAATATTGAATGATGCACAAAGCATCGAGAGGAAATGGAATTAATACACAGATTCACCAAAATGAACTAGTCAACAGTCCACCATTTCAGGAGGTAGCACATGAGCAAGAAACTATGGTGCTGCAGGAAGAAGTTTAAGTTTCACTGAATGCATTAGCCAAAAATAGGGGTGCAGAAATTGATGGAATATCAATTGAAATGTTTCAGCATGCTGAAGAAGAACTGGAAGCACTCACTCATTGTAATGGCTACATAATCTCATGTCAACTTGAGTGAAGGGGTGGAGTCTAGCCTGTCAATTAGGTCATAGCCAATGATGTGTCTGTGTGGGCATGGCTTCCTTCCGAGGATTCTGGGAACTCCTGTCTTCCTTCCTGGAGGCAGGACACACATTCCATCTGCTTCACATTCTGTTGACAAGCCACATAAAGCTATGCTGTGATGGCAGCCAGAGCCCTGGAGCTGGAGGTGCCACATGGAGAGCCACACCAGTGCTGAGATGCTTCCACAAGACTGTTCATCCACTGGCCTGTGATCTTCCTGCTTTCGGCGCCATTGCATGCGCTGCGTGAATCTGTAGAAGAATTTATGGACTAGTATCAGACATGTTGGACTTACGGACTAACATCAAACTTACCAGCTAAATCTGGACTGAGCGGGGATGTTTTCTTAATATACAATTACTCTTGGATGTAAAACTCTCTTTTTCACATATATGAGTGTCTCTGGATTTGTTTCTCTAGTCAACTCAGGCTAACACACTCATCTATGCCAGGAAATTTGAAGCACAGCTACTTGGCCAACTGATTGGAAGAAATCCATATTTGTGCTCATTCCCAAGAGAGTTGACTCAACAGAATGCTCAAACGACACAACAATATTGCATGCAAGTACAATTTGCTGAAGATCATCCAACAATTGCAGCAGTACATTGCTAGAAATTCAGACTGGATTTAGAAGAGGATGTAGAACAAGGGATATCAATGCTGATGTCACATGGATCTTGGCTAAAAGCAGAGAATACCTGAAAGATATGTACTTGTTTTTTATTTGACTATGCCAAGACTTTCAACTGTGTGAACCATAATCAACTATGGATAGTCTTAAGAAGAATGGGAATCCCAGAACATGTTATTGCTCATTTGGAACTTGTCCATGGACCAAGAGGTAGTTGTTGAACACACAGGGAATACTGCATGGTTTAAAATCAGGAAAGGTGTTCAGGGTTGTGTCCTCTCACCATGCTTGTTCAATCTGTATGCTGAGCAAATAATCAGAGAAACTGGATTATATGAAGAAGAATGTGGCATCAAGATTGGAGGAAGATTTATTAGCAACCTGCAATATTCAGATGACACAACCTTGTTTGCTGAAAGTAAGTAGGACTTGAAGCACTTGCTGATGAAGATCAAGGACTATAGCCTTCAACATGGACTATGATTCAATGTAAACATGATGAAAATCCTCACAACAGGTTCAATCGTTAACATCATGATAAATGGAGAAAAGACTGAAGTTGTCAAGGATTTTGTCTTGCTTCCATCCACAACCAATGCTCCTGGAAGCAGCAGTCAAGAGATCAAACGACTTGTTGCATTAGGTCAATCTGCTGCACAAAACCTCTTTGGAGTATTGAAAAGTAAGGTTGATGCTACTTTGAATACTAAGTTGTACCTGATCCAAGCCATGGTATTTCCCATTGCCTCATATGCCTGTGAAAGTTGAACATTGAATAAGGAAGCCTAGAGAAGGATTGAATTGTGGTGCTGGAGGAGAATGTTGAAAAGTACCATGGATTACAAGGACAAACTGGTCTTTCTTGGAAAAAGGGGGGTCAAAGTTGCTTCAAGGATGACAAGACTTTGTCTTACATACTTTGGACATGTTGTCAGGAGACACCAGTCCCTTGAGAAGGACATCATCCTTGGCCAAGTGGAGGAGCGGTGAAGAAGAGGAAGGGCCCCAAGGCAATGGATTGACACTGTGGCTGCAACAATGGGCTCAGACATACAAACAATTGCAAGTATGGCACAGGACCAAGTAGTGTTTGATTCTGTTGTGAGTGGGGTTGCTATGGGTTGGAACTGACTGGATGGCACCTAACAACCAGGGCCTTACCCCTCAGCAGCAGCAGCAGTCTCTAAAGTGGCGAGGCTGGTCATTTTTATGATTTTGAACTTTGTTCTGTATTTCCCCCACTTTCTCTGTCCAGGCCCTTCTATTGTGATTCTTACCAGAGCAGCAGGCAGTGGTAGCTGGGCATTATCCAGTTCTTCTGGTCTCAGAGAAGGGTTTATGGTATCCATTAGTCCTTGGCATTAGTTGTTTCCCTGACTCTGAATTTCTTTACTTTCCTTTGCACCATATAGGGAAAGACATTCTTAGATGGCTGCTTAAAACTTTTTAAGACCCCCTCCCCAAGTACTCACTCAAGTAGGAAGTAGAACATAATCTTTGTGAATTATGTTTTGTTAATTGACCCAGTTGTCTGCTGAAACTGTAGTGGTACATCCCCAAGTCCAGTGACTTATTTCCTCAAGGCGTTTGGTTGCAGCTAAGAAGTTTTCAGAACTTTTTGCCCTGCATGTTCTACCACATCCAGCTACATGGTTTTTGTTTCTTTCTCTCTTTTTAAATTTAATCATTCTATTGGGGGCTCTTACAGCTCTTACACCAATTCATATTTCAATTTTGTCAGGCACATTTGTACATATGTTGCCCACATGTCTTTTCTGACTTCCAAATTCAAACATGCTAGTAAGAACTCTCTTTGGTGTAAGTGACTGAAATGTTATCTAAATCCATTTAAGAAAACAAGTCTAAGAGAACTTATGATCTCATGAACAAAAAATCCAGGGGTGAAGCTGAGCTGGATCCACGTACTCAAAGTATCACCAGTAATCTCATCTTTCACTCCATCTCTCCGCTCTCTCTCCTGTGCATGGTTCCATTTTCAGTCAACACCTCTGAGTGGGTCAAAGTTATATTCTCACAGGGAAAAGTTTGAGCAAACAGCTTTTTAATTCTCAACTATGCTAAGAAAGTTTCCAGAATGGATTCTTAGTGTTCAGAGGGGCAGGAGTAGCTTGCTTTTCTCTGGATGTGTGACTATAGCCAGGGGATGTGATACTCTGGCTGGTCCTGTGTCTTCTTCTGAACCTGGGGTTGAGGTCTGCTCCCTCTAAGTCTTACAATTTAAAGTGTGGCTGGACTGACTTTGCAAGGAAAATCAAGTTTCAGTTAAAAGAATGAGGAGGAATGGATACTAGGTGACCCTTATAGGGCACTAGTACTGAAGCCACTAGCTTAAAAAAGGCACTTGTAGGCTGATTTAACAGAATAGCCCAGTAATTTCAGTCAGCTCACCTTTGTATTACGAAGATAAGTCGCATCTATTGAGGTTCCAGCTCTAGGCTCTCAGAGGTGGAATCATATTGAAATCACATGCCTTTGGCTAAGAGCATCCCCTTCTCTGGAAATGCAAGTCACTTCTATTACATGTCATTTCTGAGGAAAAAGCCTTGGAAAGCACGTTCTGCTTTCCCTGTGTTTGTACAGCACATTGAGTTCTCAAGAAGCATTACACAACTGCGTGCATTTTCAATGGTGACATTTGACAGCATGGAACCCTGAAGTGTCCAGACATTCTGATAGTGAGCATCGACACCCAGCCCTGGCAAACCATCTTTTCCTCCCAGGCTGTGACTCAGCTGAAGGTGGCCATGATGTTCCTGTTACTCTGAAGAATCTTTCTGCTTTTTGATATTTTAAACTTAAAGGATTAAGAAAATAAAATTAATACATACTAATTATAAATAATTAACTGTTCTATAAGGTCACTTTATATTTACAAAATGGAATCATAGTCATTTTTAAGACTCCATAGGAATATTAATAACTCAGGAAACTTTAAATCCAAATATTCATCCAGCATATTTACGGAGTGCCTCCTACGTGCCAGCGACCACACTAAGCCCCGGGCATGTTGTTGTTACTGGTTGCGACAGTCGCTCACTCTTGGGGACCTTAAGTGTTACAGAAAGACACGCCTGATCCTGTGCCTTCTTCGTGGTGACTGGTGTGGCTGAGCCTCTTGTGACTATTGTGTTAAAAACCATCTCACGGAGACTTGCCTTTATTTTTGCGGCCCTTTCCAGGTGCTTGGTTGGTCTTTCCCGATGCTTGCCCATTGTGTGGAGTCAAAGTCAAACCATCTTCCCTTCTAAGGAGCATTCTGCTTGTGCTTCCAAGAATGATGTTTGGTTTTGTTGTGCTTCATTGCCAACAAATCAACTCTGACTCACAGTGATGAACCTATGGATTAAAAAAAAAATGAAGTGTTAAGCAACACATTTTTTTAAAGTCTTTGCCTAGATGGAACTTACATTGTAGAAAGTGTATCCATTTCCGAGGATCCTCGTGCCACTGACAAGTAATAGTCACTCACACCAACAAACACGTCTGCGTGCTTCCTCCAGGGAGGCTTTTTGGCCAGGGGTCTGCTGACTTCTTCTTCTTCCTCTTCTTCTTCGAACTCCTCTCCTCCATCACCCACCACGGAATTTTTAAAAACCAAAAACCAGGCCCCAGGGAGCTGCAGACATTTGTACAAAGACCCACAGAAAGGAGGAGGTGCGGTCTGACAGATCCATATCTCTATGCGGTCTGACAGATCCATATCTCTACATCTTCCTTTAACATAGCTCTTCTCCTCAGGGGTGAAGGAGGGCATGCTGGTCGTGCTGAGGACTGTGACAAGCCCGGATGACATACACTCCGGGCAAAGGGAGCCACCCATCTAGTCAGTGTCGCCGGGCTTCCTTGTTTTTGAAAAGAACCCAGCAAACAAGATTTTGATGTAAAAATTCCCAATTTTCAAAAACATAAAGTCCAACCAAAGCAGCTGTGCATAAGTCAGGTCACAGCTCTGACCCCTCTGTTAGAGGTCCCGCTGTACTGAGTCCAGGCAGGCCCCGGAGGTAAGATTCCATCTAGCTAACAACCCCTAATGAAACTTGAGTATAAAACTGCACATACAGTGGCGGTCCTTATGCAAAGCATTTCCCAGCTTGATTATAAAGGGCTAAGGTTTCTACCTTTGGCCTCTTGTTGACCCAGAATCCAAGTCCTTCTTGAAAGGTAACTGAGAGGGAGCAGCGGGAGCATTCAACCCTTTCCCCCACCCCACACCCATCGTGGAGGAGGCTGGCATAGAACCATCTTAGGTTGGGCTGACAGACCACGCTTATCTGAAAAGGAAAATTTAACTTCAGGGCGGGCTTCATGTTACAGCTGAGGGCCTAATCATGATTATTACGCTGTCAGTACACAAGACGTGGTTCAAAATAATTCTCCTCCTAAAAGTCACATTCTACCCACTTCCTGGCCCTGCCTTGCCTTCTCTGCCCCATGGCCGCCCACGCTCAGCAAGCCTCTCTTCTTCCTCACCCCACTCGCCAGCGGGTGGCAGGCCGGACAGATGGCAGTCTCATCACCAGGGTGGTCTGTAGCAGAGATGGGTTGGCCCCCAGGTGGTGACAACACTCCTTCCAATCCTGGTCTCTGTTAAGGGGAGGGAGATACAGACTGGCTTCCATGTTTAGAAAACATTTGCACGGTGACTGCCTGAAACCCGGCAAGATAATCGTCTTATTTTAACAACTAGTAAAGGAATTCCCATCTTCATGAAGCTTAACAAGATCAGAAAACCTCTGTTTACTATGAGAATCGTTTCAGAAAGGGAAGTAAAATCTGGCACAGGAAACATCCCATTTCTATCCATCCTCAAGATAGTAACAATGCAGCCATATGCCATGTACATTTCCTACAGCAAAATCCTACTGGAAATGCACTGAGGATAGATTTATTGCTGCTGCTGCTGCTGCTGCTTCTACTACACCTCCACGATGCCTTCTGTTGCTGAGGCCTGTGGCGCTGCTGTCCGATTCTTAGAAGATCAGGAAGCTGCACCAGTGGGGACCCTACAACTCCATTTATACCACGAGGCACTCAGTCCCAGCTCCTCTGGACCTTGAACGCCTTGTCTGTGGAAAACAAACAGTGAGGACTGAGGTGCTGTTATGGATTGAACTGTGTTCTCCCCACACCGAATATGTGTCAACTTGACTAGACCACAAGTCTTACTATTACATGAACTACCCTCCATTTAAAATTTTTTTCTTTTTTTTTCTTCTCACACTCCATCATCTGGTTTCCAAAACTCATATTTCCAAGGCTCCAGTACACTGGCAGAAGTGCCCCTAAACCTCCCCACTAGCCTAATTGGCTGCCCCTCACCTCACCTGCCCCGTGCCTAATCCTCTGGCCCCGACTCGCCTAACATGCCTCATAATCCTCTCAGGCTCTGGGCAAGCGGTGCCATCCACAACGGGGCTGATCATACAAGGAAAATATTGCAGCCTCATGTAGGGGCTGGATCCTATCCACCATTTTGTAATCTGCAATAACGATTCTACATGTAATACCCCTAACCTACATGATGTTAATGTGGCAAGATTAGAAGCCATCCATTACGTTAACAAGGCAGGATATAGTCTACTTAATGAGTTACATTTTGGGTCCATCACTTTTGAGATATAAACGAGATTAAGCAAGTGAGTCGAGATCAGAGAAAACTCAGTACCATCTAGAAGAGCCAGGGCAGAGTATCTCCCTCTAATGGAATCTCCTAGACCTAGGGGGAGATTGATGCCAAGGCACATGGAGATCTTCAAGGAACACGGAGTCAACTAATGTTGGAAGGAGACAACAACCCTCCGGCAGAGCCAGTAGAGAGAAAGGTTGTTTGGTTGCTTGTTTGTTTTTGAGAATTGACACTTTAAATTTAGACTGCTAGTCTGTGAGAGAATAAATGTGTTTGTTAAAGTTATCCACTTGTATTTATGGTGTAGTCACACAAGGTCTTCCTTGGAAGAAGTACAGCCAGAATGCTCCTAAGAAACAAGGGTGGCAAGACTTTGTCTCACGTACTTTGGACAGGTTATCAGGAGAGACCAGTCCCTGGAGAAGGATGCCATGCTTGGGAAAGTGGAGGGGCAGAGAAAAACTGGAAGGCCTTCAACAAGATGGGTTTACAGTGACTGACACAGCGGCCTCACAGGACGGGGTGGTCTTCTGTTCGGTTTGCACATAAGGTGGCTCTGAGTCCGAACCAACTGGATGGCATCGAACAACCACAACACAAGGTAACAAAGACAGATGCCTTCCGATGAGACAAAGAAACCTACAATCTCTCCCTGCCACCTGGAAGGTAGCTTAAGATGAAGATTAAGAGATGAAGTGAGGTCTCCCACGTAGTGGTAGTTGGACAAACCTGGGGTTAGTAATATTTAAAGACCTGTGTTCTAGCCTGGTTCCCGTCCTCCCTCCCTTAGGAACCAGTAAAATTTATCAAACCTCTTAGAATCTTAATGTTCTTATCTGAAAAATGGGAATAATGATATAAAGACCACAGAGTGGTTCTGCTAATCAGGGTTCTCAGTCTGGAGTCTAGTTCAGTCTCTAAACTAGAAAAGAAGAAACAAGTTTATCGATAGTTCCCCAGCAACAAAAGCTGTCTTAGTGGTGTCCTGTTTGAAACCTGATTACATAGAGAATATATGCTTCTACTTTGGAATTTACACTGTGGGGAATCATATATAGATGTTGTACATTAATGTAGGAGTCAGGTAACCATGGGAAAGTTGTTGACCATGAGCAGGCAACCAAAACGATAACATTCTTTAGGTTTTAGGTCAGTCACAGGTTTTTCTCAGGATGTTTCTGAGCGAAAGATGGAGCTTTCTACTCCCGTTCCACCCTATCCTTTAGGGTCACTGTGAGTTGAAATGAACTCGATGGCAGTGAGTTTGGGTGTTTTGTTTTAAGGATGTTTCTACTGACTATCTAGTGAGCAGAGTTTAGCTTTATAATCACCAGTAATTGGATAAATAAGAAAGACTCTCAAGACTTAGCTGGCTCTTTTTTTAAAAGATATTTTGAAATAAAATGCAAGTTTATTTTGTCATAATTTATGAGCCTAATTTCTTTTTTTTTCTCATATATTTTCTTTTTTTAAAAATCATCTTATTAGGGGCTCATACAACTCTTATCACAAACCATACATACATCAATTGTGTAAAGCACATTTGCACATACATTGCCCTCATCATTCTCAAAACATTTGCTCTCCACCTAAGTCCATGGCATCAGCTCCTCATTTTCCCCCTTCCCTCCCCGCTCCCCCTTCCCTCATGAACTCTTGATAATTTATAAATTATTGTTTTGTCATTTCTTGCCCTGTCCCATGTCTCCCTTCACCCACTTTGTTGTTGTCTGTCCCCCAGGGAGGAGGTCACAAGTAGATCCTTGTAATCGGGTCCCCCTTTCCAACCCACCCTCCCTCTACGTTCTCAGCATCACCACTCACACCACTGATCCTGAAGGGATCATCCATCCTGGATTCCCTGTGTTTCCAGTTCCTATCTGTACCAGTGTACATCCTCTGGTCTAGCCAGACTTGCAAGGTAGGATAGGGATCATGATAGTGGCGGAGGGAGGCAAGTATTTAGGAACTAGAGGAAAGTTGTATATTTCATCGTTGATACATCACACCCTGACTGGCTCGTCTCCTCCCCGAGACCCTTCCATAAGGGGATGTCCAGTCACCTACAGATGGGCTTTGGGTCTCCACTCTGCACTCCCCCCCTCATTAACTATGGTAAGATTTTTTGTTCTAATGATGTCTGATACCTGATCCCTTCGACACCTTGTGATCGCACAGGTTGATGTGCTTCTTCCATGTGGGCTTTGTTGCTTCTGAGCTAGAAGGCCGCTTGTTTACCTTCAAGCCTTTAAGACCCCAGACACTATATCTTTTGATAGCTGGGCACCATCAGCTTTCTTCGCCACATTTGCTTATGTACCCATTTGTCTGCAGCAATTGTATCAGGGAGTTAAGCACACAATGTTATGATTTTTTGTTCTGATGATGCCTGATACCTGATCCCTTCCACACCTTGTGATCACACAGGCTGGTGTGCTTCTTCCATGTGGGCTTTGTTGCTTCTGAACTAGATGGCTGTTTGTTTACCTTCAAGCCTTTAAGACCCTAGACGCTCTATCTTTTGATAGCTGGGCACCATCAGCTTTCTTTACCATTATCTGGCTCTTTTAGGTGACATCTGCATCCAATCTGTTTGCCTCTGAGCAATATATTGAATTTTAAAGTCCGATAAAGACTACATTAAATAAAATGCCTTATGCTAACTGTATTTAGTAAGGTGAATTTTGCAATAGACATTAAGTCACTTGGGTATCAATAGGGCTGTTGCAGGGGTCAATTAGTAGGGTAGGAGCTAATGCCTTTGCATTGAGTTTGCTCTTCAGTTTGCCACAATACCCACCACTTCTCATCAGGGTATAAGATAAAAGGGGGAGACGAGTCCCGGGCTTGGCTCCACCACCACCTTAAGCAGGTGAGCTGGAACCATGATTAACATGTGAGGGACGAGGCCACTCTATGGCATTTCTTCAACTGAAACACAAGCTACCCTTGCTTCCATCACACCCAGTGCCATTAGACACTACCTTTTCCTGAAACTTTGGGCTGATTCAGCCTTCATCTAGATTAGAATGTGCTGACTTTGTCTCCCATTCCACCTTCCTGGAGAGGCCAAATTGGTAGTTGGAGGTGGGATTGCAGTGAGGATGGTTGGGCTCCACTTGCATCAGAAGGGAGCAAAGAGGGCAATTTTTACATTTTTACTTTTGCAGATTCCTGGGCTCTACCACAGACCCACTGTGGCTGAATTGCTGGGGTAGGAGCCTAGAAGATTGCATGTGTACACCAAAGTTGGTATTTATGACTCTTTCAGGTGTCTCAAACTTCATCTGTTCTTCATTCTGTCCTGCTTAACCTTAGCATCCTCCTCCAGAGGAGACAGACCTGTAAGCCAGAAACCTGTAAGTTCCCCATGGCCTGGCACATCTTAGCCCATCTCTTGGAATGTATGAAGTATAAACATAAGAAAATTGGAAATTGTCAAAAATGAAATGGAACAGACATAAGCAAAGGTGGTAAAGAAAGCTGATGGTGCCCGACTATCAAAAGATATAGCATCTGGGGACTTGAAGGTAAACAAGCAGCCATCTAGCTCAGAAGCAACAAAGTCCACATGGAAGAAGAACGTCAGCCTGTGCGATCACTAGTAGTGTCAAAGGGATCAGGTTTCAGGCATCATCAGAGCAAAAAAATCTTATCATAGTGAATGAGGGGAGGAGTATGGAGTGGAGACCCAAAGCCCATTTGTAGGCCACTGGACATCCCCTTATGGAAGGGTAGTGGGGAGGATATAGCCAGTCAGGGCGCAGTATGGCAACAATGAAACATACAACTTTCCTCTAGTTCCTAAATGCTTCCTCTCTCCCACTATCATGATCCCAGTTCTACCTTGCAAACCTGGCTAGACCAGATAGGAACTGGAAACAGGAAATCCAGGGCGGATGATCCCCTCAAGACCAGTGGTGAGAGCGGCGATACTGGAAGGGCAGAGGGAGGGTAGGTTGGAAAGGGGGAACCGATTACAAGGATCTACATGTGACTTCCTCCCTGGGGGACAGACAACAGAAAAGTGGGTCAAGGGAGATGTCCGACAGGGTAAGATATGAAAAAATAATAATTTATAAATTATCACGGGTTCATGAGGGTGGGGGCAGCGAATAGGGAGGAGGAAAAATGAGGAGCTGATGCCAGAGGCTTAGGTGGAGAGCAAATGTTTTAAGAATGATGAGGGCAATGAATGTACAAATGTGCTTTACACAATTGATGTATGTATGGATTATGAAAAGAGTTGTATGAGCCCCTAATAAAACTTTCTTTAAAAACCCACAGGTATTCTAATTTATTTAAAAAAATCAATATCCTAGGCCTTAGTGAACTGGAATGGACTGGTATTAGCCGTTTTGAAACCAAAAATCATATGGTTTATTATGCTGGAAATGACAGATTCAATAGGAATGGCGTTGCATTTATCATCAAAAAGGACATTTCAAGATCTACCTTGAAGTATAATTCTGTCTGTGATAGGACAATATCAATGAAATTCTGTCAGTACAACTATTATCCAATTAATGGACCAACCAGCAAAGCTCAAAATAATAATAAAACACCAAACTTACTGCCATCAAGTCGATTCCAACTCAGAGTGACCCGTATAGCTAGGGATAAAGAAGGTGAAGTAATCTACTAGTGTTTTCAGTCTGAAACTGATGAAACAGGCAATCAAGATGTTTTGATAATTACTGGCAATTGGGATGCAAAAGTTGGAAAAAAACAGTAGTTTTAAAATATAATCTTGGTGATAGAATTTAACCATTGGGTGATAAAATTTTGTAAGACCAACAATTTCTTCATAGGAAAAAATTTTTTCAATGACACAAAAGGCAACTATACACATGGACATTCCCAGATGGACTACACAGAAATCAAATGGATCACATCTGTTGAAAGACAGAGTCAGCAGCTAAAAACAGGCCAGGTGCTGATGGTGAAACAAGTCATCAACTTTTCTTTTGAAAGTTTAGGTTGAGGCTGAAGAAAATGAAAACAAGTCAACCTGAGTCCAATATCACCTTGGTTCTATCCAATCTGAATTCTGAGAATGTCTCAAGAACAGACGATGCATTGAATACATGACAAAAGATCTGATGACTTGCGGGATGACATCAAGAACATCATATGTGAAGACAGCAAAAAGTCATTGAAAAGGCAAAAAAACAAAGATCAAAGTGGATGTCAGAAGACTCTGAGACTTGCTCTTGATCATCGAGTAACTAAGGCAAATGGAAGAAATGATGAAGTCAAGGACTTGAACAGAAAATTTCAAAGGACAGCTCAGCATAAACTGAAAGAACTCAAGAGAAAATTCAAGCCTTGAGATGCAAAAGTGTAGGATTCTATGGGCAAAATATTGATTGATGTAGGAAGTATCAAAAGAAGATGCAAAGAATACATAGTCACTGTACCCCAAAGAACTAGTCAACATTCAGCCATTTCAAGACGTAACATATGATCAAGAATCAATGGTAGTGACGGAAGAATTCCAAGCTGCACTGAAGGCATTAGCTAAAACTAGACTCCAGGAACTGATGGGAGACCAATTGAGATGTTTCAACAGCTGATGTAGCACTGGAAGCACTCGTTTTCCTACGCCAAGAAATTTGGAAGACAGATACTTCACCAACTGATTGGAAAAGATCCATATTTGTACCCATTCCAAAGAAAGGTGATCCAACAGAATGCACAAATTACTGAGCAATTGCATTAATATCACAATTAATATCACAAATGTAAAATTTCATTGAAGACCATCCAAGGGTCGCAGCAGTACATTGACAGGGACCTGCCAGAGATTCAGGCTGGATTTGGAAGAGGACGTGGAACAAGGGGTGTCATTGGTGATGTCAGATGGGTATTGGCTCAAGGCAGAGGATACCGGAAAGATGTTTACTTGTACTTTACTGATTATGCTATGGCTTTCAATTGTGTGAATCATAACAAACGGATAGAATCATAACAGACGAATAGGAATCCTCACAACACTCTGTTTTGCACATGTGGTATCTGTCATGGATCAAGAGGCAGTATGTGAACAGAACCAGGGAATATTACACGGTTTAAAAACAAAAGTGTGCATCAGGGTGGTAGCCTCTCACTATACTTGTTCAATCTGTATGCTCACAAGGTACCAAAGCATCTGTAGTATATTAAGAAGAATGTCGTATCAGGATTGGAGGAAGGCTTATTAACAACCTGCGATATGCAGATAACACAACCTTACTTGTTGAAAGTGAGGAGGATTTGAAGCATTTGCTGGTGAAGATCAAGGACTGCAACCTTCAATATGGACTACGACTCAATACAAGGAAAACCAGAATCCTCACAACTGAATCAATAAGTAACATCTTAGAGAGAAAAGATGGAAGTTGTCAAGGATTTTGTCTTGCTTGGATTCATAATCAATGCTATGGAAGCAGTAGTCATAAGATCAAAAGACAGTCCATTGGGTAAGTCTGCTGCACAAGACTCTTCAAAGAGTTGAAAAGCAAGGATATTACTTTGAGGACTAAGGTGTGCCTGACTCAAGCTATGGTATTTTCCATTGCTTCATATGCATGTGAAAGTTAGATATCAAATAGGAAGACTAAAGAAAAATCAATGCATTTGAATTATGGTACTGACAAATATATAGATATATGTTTAATTTTATTTTCTTATTTTATATTTATTAATCATGCTATAGGGGGCCTCTTACAAATCTTATAACAAGCCATCCTTCAATTGTATTAAGCACACTTATACATACATTGTGGCAAAAAAATATTGAAAGTCCCAAGGACTGCCCAAAGAACCAACAAAGCTGTCTTGGATGAAGCACGGCCAGAATGCCCCTTAGAAGCAAAGATGGTGAGGGTCCGTATCACATACTTTGGGTGTCTTATGAGGAAAGGCCTGTCCCTGGAAAAAAGACATCATGCTTGGTAAAGGGACAACAAAAGACGACCTTCAACAAGATGGATTGACACAGTGGCCGCAACAATGCAAGCATCGAACAATTCTGAGGATGGCACAGCACCAGGGAGCGTCTCTTCCTGCTGGCTGTGA
Source organism: Tenrec ecaudatus (assembly GCF_050624435.1). Lineage (NCBI taxonomy): Eukaryota > Metazoa > Chordata > Mammalia > Afrosoricida > Tenrecidae > Tenrec > Tenrec ecaudatus. The sequence goes on along the minus strand of NC_134531.1, from coordinate 146,513,400 downwards.
GTCGGAACAAACGTGATGGCACTTAACAACAACAGCCATATTCCCCCTGCCCTGCCTGCCCATTCGGGTCTTCTGCCGTTACCCTTCGCCAGAACCAGTAGTCTCAGACTCCTGTCCAATGTGTAGGCCTAGATCAGAAATGTAAACCTGGCTCTAATACTTTCTCACTTCAACCTCTTCAGGGATTTCCCCACCCCCTGCAGGACCAAGTATGACTCTCACAGGACATTCACGGCCTCTCTTCCAGCTTCAGCTCCCCTGCCAGTCACTCTGCCACGGGGAAAACTCCCATTGGATTTCAGTGATAAAAGCACTCCTCTAAATAGTGCATGCCTCTGGGCTTCTATAGAAACAACACCCTTCACCGAATTGCCCTTTCCTCTCTGCTAGTCTTTCAAGACTTAGCTGAAATATTACCTCTACTAGGAAGCTTTCCCAGGCAACCCTTGGTGGAACTGTCTATCTACTGCCCCCTCTATAAATGAACAGTTTCAATGATAACAGCCATGACCTTGAATTGCCTTTATTTGCATACGTGATTCTGCCATTCTGGACCTTGTGGGAATTGCATTACATTTATTTCAACTGTTAAACCTTTATCAGGACTGATAAGGTTCTGCAAGATCTGGCTGAACCCACTTTCCCACCCACACCACCACGTCTAACTGCTTTCTGACTGCCCAACAAGCTCCTTCCTGGTGTTGGTCTTTGTTCTTGTAGTGCCCTTTGCCTAGAGTGCAAAAATCTCCCCTAGATCGTTCCATGGCTGCCTCCTCGTCAGTGTTCACCTCTCTGCTCAGATGTCATCACTTCAAGAGCCTTGGCCAGCCAATCAAAGATTGTTTCCATTCCCCATTATCCTCTCCCTCATAATACCATATTTTCTTCTCTTTGTAGCACTTGGCACAAGTTATAATTTGCTTTTAAAATCAGCCTTAACATTCATGGAGGTCTAGACAAAGACATGTACATGCAAATATATATAGGAGGATGGGGAAATAGATCTATGTGTCTATATTTATAGGTCAAGTATTAAGGTGGCGGAAGGACCTTGGGCCTCTACTCAAACACTCCCTCAATGCATGAATACCTTCTTTTATTAAATTGGAACTCTATGATGCTCACTCTCCCGACACAACGGCTGGAGCCAAAGTGGGTGAACAAGTAAATGTGGTGAAGAAAGCTGATGGTGCCCGGCTATCAAAAGAGATAGTGACTGGGGTCTTAAAGGCTTGAAGATAAACAAGCGGCCATCTAGCTCAGAAGCAACAAAGTCCACATGGAAGAACACACCAGCCTGTGTGATCGAGTGGTTCCAAAGGGATCAGTTACCAGGCATCAAAGAACAAAAAATCATATCATTGACTGCACACCTCCATGATAGGATCGCTGAAGACAAATGGGTGCATAAGCAAATGTGGTGAAGAAAGCTGATGGTGCCCGGCTATCAAAAGAGATAGTGTCTGGGGTCTTAAAGGCTTGAAGGTGAACAAGCGGCCATCTAGCTCAGAAGCAAATAAGCCCACATGGAAGAAGCACACCGGCCAGTGCGATCACGAGGTGCCCAAGGGACCAGGTATAAGGCATCATGCAAAAAAAAAGATATAAGTGTGTGTGTGTATGTGTATATATGTGTATATGTATGTATGTATGTGTATATATGTATATATATATCATATTAAATGAAGGGGGAAGTGCAGAGTGGAGACCCAAGGCCCAAGTGTCGGCCAATGGAGATCCCCCATAGAGGGGTTTAGGAGAGGAGATGGGTTAATTAGGGTGTGAGGTAGTATCGATGAAGAACACAGCTTTCCCCCAGATCCTGGATGCTTCCTCCCCCCAACTACCATGATCCGAATTCTACCTTGCAGGGCTGGATAGGACAGAGGCTGTACACTGATAAATATGAGGGCTGGAGGTACAGGGAATCCAGGGTGGATGATACCTTCAGGACCAAGGGTGTGAGGGACAATGCTGGGAGAGTGTAGGGTGAGTGGGTTGGAAAGGGGGAACTGATTACAAGGATCCACATGTGACCTCTTCCCTGGGAGAGGGACAGCAGAGAAGGCGGGAAGGGAGACTCCGGATAGGGCAAGATATGACAAAATAACGATGTATAAATTACCAAGGGCATATGAGAGAGGGGGGAATGGGGAGGGAGGGGGGAAAAAAAGAGGACCTGATGCAAGGGGCTTAAGTGGAGAGCAAATGCCTTGAGAATGATTGGGGCAGGTAATGTATGGATGTGCTTTATACAATTGATGTATGTATATGTATGGATTGTGGTAAGAGTTGTTTGAGTCCCTAATAAAATGTAAAAGAAGAAAAGAGAAAAAATGATTAGGGCAAAGACTGTACAGATGTGTTTTATACAATTGATGTATGTATATGTATGAACTGTGAAAAGAATTGTATCAGCCCCAATAAATTGTTAAAATAAAAATAAAATAAAAAATCAGCCTTAAACTGAAGAACCAAACCCACTCTCTCTAAGGCTAACTCATAGGACAGGGAAAACCTATAGGACAGGGCAGAGGGGCATGTGTTCAAACCACCAACCTTTCCCTGTTAGGAGCTGAGTGCTTACCCACTGTGCCAAATGCACATAGCAGACTCCATCCACCTAAGATACACAGTTCACACGTTCTGCCAAGCATGTACATCCATATGTCCACCCCTCCATTCAAGATTTAGAATAATTTTTAACCTGTGAAGATGTTCTGATGCTTATTTCAAGTCCATAGCCTCCCATGGCCCAAAACAAACCAAATCCAAACTCACTCATTGAGCTGATGGTGACTCATAGTGACCCTGTAGGACAGAGTGGAACTGCTCTTGTGGGTTTCTGATGCTGTAACGCTGAGGGTAGAAAATCCCATCTTTCCCCCTTGGAGCGGCTGGTGGTTCCAAACTGCTGACATTGTGGTTAGCAGCCCAACACGTAACCACTATGCAGCCAGGGCTCCTCTCCCCGTGGGCAGTCCCAGCCAATCTGTTTTTCTTTTCTGTCATCATGGCCTGGTTTTGCTTCTTTTAGAACCGAATTTCAGTGGAAACATATAGTGCTCGTCTGTCTGACTTCTGTCGCTCAACAAAATGTTTGTGAGATTCATTCATGTTGTAGATGTATCAGGATTCTTTTTTGATTTTTAATTTTTAAATCATTTTATTAGGGGGGTCTTACAGCTCTTGTAACATTCTTTAGACATGCTTTAGACAAGTTATCAGGAGAAACCTGGCCCAGGAGAAGGACATCATGCTTGGTAAAGTAAGGATTCTGTGAAAAAGAGGAAGATTCCCGAGGAGATGGGGTGACACAGTGGCTTCAACAATGGGCTCACAGATAACAAGTGTAAGGCTGGCCCAGGCCTGGGCAATATTTCATTCTGTTGTGCATACGGCTGTTATGGGTGTGAGCCAACTCGATGGCACCTAACAATATAGCAGAGCTTAGATGCCAAGGCACTTGGTTTGTGGGAGGTCATGGTGTTCTGTGGGCGCCCTAACTCCATTCCAGGCTTTACAGAAACTGGACTCCGCTCGAGTCCCTTCTGACCTTTGCCACGAGGCAGAGCATGTTTGAAAGCAGATTACAGTTCCTTTAGCTGCCCCTCTGGGATCCCTGGTGGCCTACCGGGTTATGCTCGGGCTGCTAGCTACAAGGTCAGCAGTTTAAAACCAGCGTCCCCTCTGTGAGAGGAAGACAAGGCGTTCGACGCCTGCAGAGGGGCAGCCTTGGAAGCCACAGGGGCAGTTAAAGTCTGTCCCAGGGGTCACTGTGAGTAGGATTCCCTACTTATAGTTGACAGCTGTGAGCTTCTTCAATATGATCACCCTTCAGATCTGGAAACAATAACTTTCAAAGGCTCAATTTTCAGCCAAATAATAAAGAGGCCCATAAAGAGAATAAGAGCACCAGGAAGTTAGACACACCTTAATAAATAACCATTTGAGATTGGGGAAAAAACAATCAGGCAGTGTTTATCCAACGACAAAGTCCAGAAAACAAAGGAGGAGGAATGTAAACTGAAAACACAGGGAGAAAGTGGGATAAATGATGTTACATTGTGGGATTTCAATCAAGGACATGCGAGGCAATGTGTCTGAATTGTTGAATGGAAAACTGATCTTCAGTCAAGTCACCATAACCCCCAAATGAAGCCCACTGATAATGAGTCAATTTTGAATTACAGTAACCAACCCTCCAGCTGGTGTAGTGGCTAGTGGTTTGAATTGCTGACCTTGTAGTTAGCAGCCCAGAGCTGCTTCCAACTTACATTAAAAAGACAGACAGAAAGAAGTGGAGGAAAAGGCAGTTTTGCCCTCGGGGAACTTGCCTAGGCATACCCTTATTTATTTACCTATGGCAGCAGCGTGTCATCCAAGAGTTATCATATTCTACTCATAGCTTTGACTAAAGGTTGATTGGTCATGGTGTGAGGTAGGGCTTGAGATACATTGTTTTCATATTGATCATTTGTTCCAGTACCATGTGTTATCAAATCTATGCCTTCTTCATCTGTAGCTATTTAAATTTTTAACATTTAATTAATATTTGTCACTTTATATTTTATTATTATTTGTCTCTTATAAGTGCCATATATATATATTCATTCCAATATAACCTGGACTTTTTTCCATCTCAGCCACCTTCTTGTAGGTAGAGAAAGCAGAGCAAGTACTTGCCTGCAACCCATTTATCTTGTATCGTGATCCCAGGGAACAAGACTGTGGGGTGTTTGCAATCAAGTATTGTCAAAACGATTCCCCCTCCTAGTGGGACTGCATGTACAACAGAACGAAGCACTGCCCAGTCCTGCACCATCCTGACAATAGTTGTGATGTTTGAGCCCGTTGTTGCAGCCACAGTGTCAGTCCACCTTTTTCACTGCTCTTCTACTTTACCAAGTATGGTATTGTTTTCCAGGGGCTGGTCTCTCCTGATAACATGACTAAAATACATGAGGAGTATTCTGGTTGTCTTCTTCCAAGACAGATTTGTTTGTTCTTTTGGCAGTCTATGATATTTTCAATATTCTTCACCAGCACCATGATTCAAATGCATTGATTCTTCTTCAGTCTTCTTTATTCAATATCCATTTTTTCAGTGTCCAATATTCACATGCATAGAGGCAATTGAAAATACCGTGGCTTGGGTCAGAGGAACTTTGGTCTTCAAAGTGGCATCTTTGCTCCTCAACACTTTAAAGCTGTCGTGTGCAGTAATTTACTCAATGCAATGTGTTGTTTGGCTTATTGACTGCTGCTTCCATGAGCACTGATTGTAGAACCAAGCAAGATGAAACCCATCACAATTTTAACGTCTTCTCTGATTACCATGATGTTATCTAGTGGCAAAGTTGTGAGGATTTTGGTTTTCTTTACATTGAGTTGTAATTCATACTCAAGGTTGCAACCCTTAATCATCAACAGCAAGTGCTTCAGGTCTTTCTTACTTTCACCAAGCAAAGTTGTGTCATCTGCATACGGTAGGTTACTAATAAGCTACTAGAATTGGAGGAAGGGGACAGAGAGTGAAAAAAGAAAGGGGAAAGCCAGTACAATGATGTGCGATCAAACACAACTTTGCTTTAATGGACAACTGGGGTTCACTCCATCTGGTACGGGCTGAGTGTGCAACACAGCTCAGAATTGTAGCTGGTTGTCACAGCAATGGCTGAGTTAAAGGGGAGTGTGTTAGTTAGGTTTTGTGTCAACTTGGGTTGGCCAGGATTTTCCCATGATATGATCTAACAGTGTGACCAGCTCCATGATGGTATCTTCTGTGAAAAAGCCAAGCAGTTGTGAAGAACAGCACAGAGTACCACCTTATTAATCTGGTCACAGCCTTGATAAAATTAAGGGAGGTTTCACTCGTGGGTGGCCTACCTGTAGTATAGACTGACTCTCTGTGGAAACTAGCTCATTATGCTGCATCTGGATCCTCCATCTGGTTCATCGACCCCTGTTACACTGCCTGTTGATCCAGGAGCCACCAGTAACTGCTGACCACGAATTCATTTGACCGATCTCAGATTCATTCAGCTCTGCATTCACCAGCCTGTGGTCTTCCTACTTCTTCTTCCTACTTCATGCTCATCGGCCCCTGCAGCTACATTCGTTAGCTTATTCTAGCGTACATGTGACTCATGGACTTGAACTAGGCTGAACTTATCCACTTGTACAACTGTGTGAATAATTTCCTGATATGAATCTCTTTCTACAGACATTCACATCCATGTCACAGTGGACTAAAAATAGATGCGAAGAGAGACTCACGAGGTTTCCGGTACACTCAGTCCATGTGCCAAGCATTGTGCAAACCACTGAAGAGCCATCCAGTCACCAAAAAGCCAATCCATGTCTTCATGGGCAACCAAAACAATAAGCAAGTCAATACCTGGCATAATGTTATGCAAAGATACGTGCTATGAAGAAAAAGAAAATACATAAGGGAATTGAGAGGGCAAGTGGAGGGTTGAGCCTCATCAAGATCATCAGAGAAGGCCTCGGAGGAGCTGAAGTTGGACAGAGATCACGTGAAGCGAGGGGTGACACCAAGTGTGTACGGAGGGCAAGGACATTCCAGGTAGAGAAAGGCACCCGTGAGGTGCTGTCTTGAGGGAGGAAGCAGGACGATTGTGGGGCTGGGACAGGGGAAGGACAGAGTCATAAGAAAGTATGACAGGGGACCTGGGTGTGGATTCTATTCTGAGTGGGATGGGAGGCCACTGGAGGAATTTGAGAAGGATCGCGATCTGGTCTTACATCTATGTTAAAGACTGCATGAGGTACTGTTACATACCCATTAGAAAGGTGGCTTGGTTGGGTTTTTAAATGAACCGGTGCCGGAAGGGATGCAGAGCAACCGGAGCTGCTAGTACAGCGACTCTGGAGACAGGCCACCGGTTGCTTAATAAGCTCATATTTCCCAGTGTATGATTTGTTGAATGGAAACCTTCATTCCTTTTACAATAAAACATACTTGCCATACCATCACAATAAAATGTACTCACCATAACTACTAGGTAGTTTCTCTGGTGAAATGAGACATGTCCACCCAAAAACCTATACACAAATGTTTGTCGTAGCTTTATTCATAGTCACCAGACACTGAAAACAACCCACCTATCAGAATGCTGCTCTCCAAAAAAATTTTTGAAGGTGTGGGTAGGGTGTGGTGGGAGATATGAACTATTGATGTAAGCAACAACCCGGAGAGACTTCAAGGGCGTTCTGCCTAGTGAAAAAGATCCAATCTCTCTGAGGGGCCGGCCCCAATCCCAACTACGGGGACACCAGCCCCTCGCCCCAGAAGAATTTATTTCCGAGGACAGCACCTCCGGGAGTGGGACATGTCTGATCAGAGCACACGGGAGCAAATGAAAGGGAGGAGAGAGTGGAGCACAGCCTGGTCCACCAAGCCCTGAGAACAATATCCCTGCTCAGAGCAGCCAACACACAGAGAAGACCATATGGCCGGCCCCACTATGAGACACGACATCCCTCACTGACCCATAGCCCTACAGGGGACAACACTGGCGACACAGTGTGGGAATTGTGCCTGATCTGATCCCACCACACGGAGGCAAAACACTAAAGGCGTGCAACAGAACAGCAAGAAGAACAGAGCAACGAAGTCCCCAGGGAATACCGAAAATAGACTTTGGGGCCAGGCTTGGTGCCCCATCAGACTTGACCGGAAAACACTCCTAATGGCCAACAAACAGTCCTTGAACTAACTACACGCTTTTCTTTCTTGTTGTTGTGATTTGTTGTCACTGGGTTGTTGTTTTGTTTTCTTTTGTTGCTTGGTTTTGCTCTGTCTTGTTTTTGTGCATGCTATTATCTCCACAGCTCTAAATAAGATAGGCTGGATGAACAATCTGGAGGAGAAAACAACGGGACTGACAATTCCTGGGGGACATGGGAGAGGGGGAGGTGGGGGGAAAGGAAGTGTGCTTAACAAACCCAGGGACAAGGGAACAAGTGTTCCAAATTGGTGGTGAGGAGGGTGTAGGAGACCTGGTAGGGTGTGACCAACGGTAAGGTAACCAAGAGGAATTACTGAAACACAAATGAAGGCTGAACATGATAGTAGGACAAGAGGAATGTAAAAGGAAATAGAGGAAAGAGCTAGGAGGCAAAGGGCATTTATAGATGTCTAAATAAAGGTATGCACATATGTAAATATATTTATATATGAGGATGGGGAAATAGATATATGTGCATCTATTTATAGGTTTAGTATTAAGGTAGCAGATAGACATTGGGCTTCCACTCAAGTACACCCTCAATGCAAGAATACTTTGTTCTATTAACCTGGCATTCCAGGATGTTCACCTTCCCGACAGAATCCCTGAAGACAGAGTGAGTACATAAGCAAATGTGGTGAAGAAAGCTGATGGTGCCCAGTTATCAAAATATATAGCATCTGGGGTCTTGGAGGCTTGAAGGTAAATGGGTGGCCATCTAATTCAGAAGCAAGAGAGCCCACATGGAAGAAGCCTGTGAGATTGGGAGGTGTTGACGGGATCAGGTATCAGGCATCATCAGAACAAAAAATCATACTGTAAATTAGGGGGAGTGCGGAGTGGAAACCCAAAGCCCATCTGTAGATAATTGGACATCCTCTTAGGGAAGGGTCGTGGAGAGGAGACGTGACGGTCAGAGTGCAGTATAGCAACGATGAAACATACTACTTTCCTCTTGTTCCTAAATGCTTCTTCCACCCACCACACCTTCCCCCCCACACACTATCACGATCCCCATTCTGCCTTACAAATCTGGCTAGACCAGAGGATGTACACTGGTACAGATAGGAGCTGGAAACACAGGGAAACCAGGGTGGATGCTCCCTTCAGGACCAGTGGTGAGAATGGCGATACTGGGAGGGTGGGGTGGAAAGGGGGAATCGATTACAAGGAAAAGTGGGTGAAGGGAGATGTCAGACAGTGTAAGATATGACAAAATAATAATTTATAAATTATCAAGGGTTCATTAGGGAGGGGGGAGCAAGGAGAGGGCAAAATGAGGACCTGATGCCAGGGGCTTAAGTGGAGAGCAAATGTTTTGAGAATGATGAGGGCAATGAATGTACAAATGTACTTTACACAATTGATGTATATATGGATTATGATAAGAGTTGTATGAGCCCCTAATAAAATTATTTTTTAAAAAGATCCAAAAAGAAAAAGATCCAATGTCAAAAGATGACACACTATAAGATTGCACTGCGAGAACATGGTCAACAGAGTAGTTGCCAGCAGATGGAATTGGGGGGGGGGGTGCCTTGAAGTGGGATAAAGTAGCATAAGAAAGTTCTTTTATGGTGATGTAATAGTTATGTGTCTTGATTGTGGTGGTGGTAATGACCAGATCTATACATGAGAAAAAAGTGCATGGGACTATATATATACTCACCCAGACACACAAATGAACATAGGTAAAAAAATGGTGAGAACTGAGACAGGCCTATAGCCTCGTTGTCAGCATCAGCATCAATCTCCTGGCGTTGCTGTGGAACCGCGGCCACATGTGAGGAGCTTCAACGCGGGGGAGCTGGGAGACGCACACAGGCACTCCATTGTTTTCACCCCCTATGAGTCTATAATGACTTCAGACTAGAAAGTTAGAAAAATAAAGCTCTACTAGATGGAATAGGAAGTTATGAGAGACATATTCTTCTTAGTTGGGGGAATTTCAAATGGATTGGGTATGTATTAGATGACATTTGCCAGTTTTCTTAGGTGTGAAAATAGCATGGCTATATGTCCTCATTTTAAGGAGAACTTGTGGCATCGTGGGTTATGTCCTGGGCTGCTAACCATAAGGTCAACAGTTCAAAGCCACCAACTCTTCCCCAGGAGAAAGATTTACAGTTTTGGAAACCCACAGGCTGAAACTCTATCCTATGAGTCAAACTCATAATTTTCCATGTGTTAAAAATTTTGCATAAGAAAAAAAAGGGTAAAAGGAAAAAGAATGGGCCACTGACAGCAATGTGAATAAATCTCTAAAGCAATGTAACAAGTTAATGAAACCAAACTCAAATGGCTAGACTGTCAGATCCATTTTTTTAAAGGGTAGAATTAATATTTTATTGTCATTTATAATCAGATGTTAGCTGGATATATAGTCTTCATACTTGATTCTTCTTTCTTGTAAATACAAAAAGGTTTACACAGCTGATGGCTGCTTACATTTTCAGGAAGCATAATTAACTTAATTCGTTAATGGTAGCTTCAAGTTTTTCCTTATTAGCACCAGAAAATTCACCCACCTTTTGTCCCTTTTTATAAAACTGAAATGTTGGCATGCATTTGACTTCACACTCTGAAGCAACATCCTGGCAGTCATCCACATCAACTTCAAGGAAAACCACATTGCCATACTTTTCACTGAGGGAATGATAGAAAGGCTTGATCATTTTGCAAGGCCCACACCACGTGGCAGAGAAGTCAACCACTACAAGCTTCTCTCCAGCACTCTTCAGAGCGGTCTGAAAATCTTCCTTGCTATCGATCTGCTTCACCATTTTGACCGTTGGGCTTGGACGAGCGACCGGGGCCACAAGAAGAACGGAACACGACAGCGAACCGAGCTTGGACAGACTGTCAGATCCATTTATATGACATTTTGGGAAAGTTGAAAGTAATATAGGGACAGAGCTCAGATCAGTGGTCGCCAGTGACTGGAGCTAGTGGGGAGGACAGATTGCTGAAAGGCAAGAGAGAAATTCTGTGAGTGAGTGATGGAAATCTGTATTTTTATTGTGATGTTGGTCACATGACTATGTTTTCAAAAAATTCATAGTGTGCATTTTTTTAAAGTTGTTTCAATGTATATAAATTATACCTAGGGAAAAATTATGTATGCATAATGAACCATTTCCTAAAAGCTACATGAGGGAGGGACCTTATCTGTCTCATTCATGGTGCTCATTAGCACTGAATAAACATGAGGGAGTATTCTCAAGTGAGCCCTGGAAGTGTGGTGGTTATGAGTTGGGCTGCAATCTACAAGTTCAGCAGTTCAAAACCACCAACCACTCTGCCGGAGAAAGACAGTTACAGTCTTGCCACTCACAGTGGCTGTGGCAGACAGTTCTGTCCTGCCCTATAGGGTTGCTCTGAGTTGGCATCAACTCGGTGGCAGGGAGTTTGTTGTTTCTGGAGCATTTTCAATGAGTGCGTTCCCAATTGGAACTCCGGGCTCCAGGGCACACAGAGCGCCAGCTCAGCACAGCGTAGGTGCTCCGGGGTGTTTGTTGAACCAGGGATGAAAGCGCACAGGGCACTGCCTGCTGCCCCCTCCAGCCGTGCTCTCTGGGAAGGAGTGGGGGCAGCGGTGGCACCTGGTTGCCCTAACAGAGGCCCAGGGAAAGTTACTCACTTTCCTCAAGACACTCGTACGTCAAAACCCAGCTTCCTCCTCTGTGCTGCTCATTTACAAAGGTAAAGAAGTTGGCCATCTTCCTCCTGCCCAACTACCATAATCCGAATTCTACCTTGTAAGTCTGGATAGAGCAGAGGATGTACACTGGTGCAGATAGGAGCTGGAGGCACAGGGAATCCAGGCCGGATGATACCTTCAGGACCAGGGGTGTGAGGGGCGATACTGGGAGAGTAGAGGGAGGGTGGGTTGGAAAGTGGGAACCGATTACAAGGATCTACATGTGACCTCCTCCCTGGGGGACGGACAACAGAAAAGGGGGTGAAGGGAGACGTCGGACAGGGCAAGATATGACAAAATAATAATTTATAAATTATCAAGGGTTCATGAGGGAGGGGGGAGCAGAAAGGGAGGGGGAAAAATGAGGACCTGATGCCAGGGGCTTAAGTGGAGAGCAAATGTTTTGAGAATGATGAGGGCAATGAATGTACAAATGTGCTTTACACAATTGATGTATGTATGGATTGTGGTAAGAGTTGTATGAGCCCTTAATAAAATGTTAAAAAAAAAACCAGAAGTTGGCCATTTGCTTTGAAAACTTAAAATGCTAAACAAACCTAGCACTTTGTAATAACTACCATGTGTCAGTGTAAAACTTCGCATCTGTGTGGTCCTCTGCTTTGACTGGTGGTAGTTGGTAGGCTCATTATGCACATGAGAAAGCAGAGGTTCCAAGAGAGGGGAAGCGCCTTGCCCTTGGCTGCAGGCAGCAGGAGCAGGCTGTGGCAGACTGTGTGCGTGCTGCTCCCCCAGAGCCGTCCCGCTCCCCGGGCCAGCCCTGGAGGGTTCCCCCAGGTCCCCAGAAGCCCCAAGAAGCCTCTCCCACCCGCAGGGAGAGGGCAAAGCAGAGGAGGGGCAAGACGGGAGGGGAGAATCTACAGAAAACACCAGATGCTCTTTCTAGTTTAAAACAAAGACACACAAGCAGCAAGCGCACACACACAGGGGCACGAGGAAACCCCGATTTTTGCCACCGTCTGTTTTGTTAGAAGGATGAGGGAGGAGAACCAGCTATGGAAAAAGAGCTCAAAATTGGGGCGAAACTTCTGACAAGAGAGATGGCAATGAAACAACAAACCCTCACTGCCAGCAAGTCAGTTCCCACGCTAGAACTGCCCGGATGAGTTTCCAAGCCTGTGACTCTGAAACTCCCGGGGTAGAAAGCCTCATCTTTCAAAAAAGAAAAAGAGGAAAGAACAAGAAAGTAAAAATTCCCAATTCAAATATCAACACCTTCTTCAAAGAATTGGAAAACCAAGGGGAGCGGGGAGGGAGGGGGAAAAAAAGAGGACCTGATGCAAAGGGCTTAAGTGGAGAGCAAATGCTTTGAGAATGATGAGGGCAAAGAATGTACAGATGTGCTTTACACAATTGATGTATGTATATGTATGGATTGTGATAAGAGCTGTATGAGCCGCTAATAAAATGTAAAAAAAAAAAAAAAAAGAATTGGAAAACTGACCAGCAATTCATATGGAGAGGGAAGCCCAGACTTAGCAAAGTTGGAGGGCTTGCCTCAGCTGACTTTCACACCTACTATACAGCCACAGTGGTCAAAACAGCGTGGTACTGGGAAAATGACAGATCCTCACCAATGGTAAAGAACAGAAAATCTAGAAATAAACCATCAGCATATAGACAACTGATCTTTGACAAGGGCCCCCAAAACATCAAGTGGGAGTGTAAGGTCTCTCTCTGGGACTAGATTTCAGCCTCGGTCCTTGGCTCCGCGCGAGAAAGATTTAACGCTGAAGCCGGGCTCGTGATCCAAGTGAATTTAATGAGAGTTAAAAGAAGCACCAGGTTTTACGCGGCACCCATAGGATTCCTTTGACCATGCGGCCTGGCAGAGACTGCTCCGGGACACACAAGGATCTCTCACCTCCCACGAAGAGGACCAGACCAGCCCAAGCAAGACCCTCTCCCTCTTGGTACCTGCCTTTTCAAGGGTTCCCAGGGGAGGCGTGGTGAACGACCCCAGGTCGCTCCCATTGGCTGAATTGCAATCACCTGGCCCAGGTGGGCTGCTCCAGGTGTAACGCCCATATGAGCCCACCTGCCGGAAAATTCAGCTTTGTCCTTTGCTGGCTCTCCTGGGCATGCGTAAATGGACTTCCCAATTACCTAGGCTAAGCTACCTAACAGGAGGTGTATGTCCTTTCTAACAAGTGGTGCTAGAAACAATGTAGAAAAATGAAATGACCCTTACCTCACTCCACGCACAAGAACAAACTCAAGGTGGATCACAGATTTAGAAGTCAAACCCCAAAGTTAAACCATCAGGACAAACCTAAGACCCTTGGCTCAGGGAATACATAGGCTCACTGCAATAGGGGAGGATACACACGCAGGTGAAGCTGAGACCAACAAGTGGGATGTACTAAGGATCAAACTCCTGTGCAAAACACCAAGAAAGTAACAAGAAAGCCCACAGACTGGGAGAGGACTTCTAGCAAGAACACAACAGACAAAGGGCTGACTACTAAAAGCTACAATAACCCCCTAGCCTGCAAAAGGAAGAAAACACTTAACCCCCTGAGGAAGTGGGCAAAAGACCTGAACAGGAGTTTCACTAGGGAAATTTCACTAAGGGACTCGAATGGCCAATAAACATATAAGAAAATGCTCCCAATCACTAGCTATCAGAGAAATGCAAATTAAAACAACCATGAGATACCACCTAACACCCTTGAGGATAACCCAAATCAGAGAGCAACAAATGTTAGAGGGGATATGGTGAGATAAGAACTCTCCTCCACTGCTGGTGGTTGTGTAGATTCGTACAGCCTCCGTGGAAAGCGATCTGGTGATATTTAAAGCAATGAAAATTTAGTTACCTTATGACCCAGCAATCCCTCTACTGGGCATATACCCAGAAGAGGTAAGAACTAGACCACGACCAGACATCTGTGCTTCAGTGTTTACTGTGGCACAATTCATAATCGCCAAGAATTGAAAACAATCTAAATTTCCACCAATAAATGAGTGGATTAGAAGACTTTGGCACATGCACACAATGGAGTACTACGCAGCACCGAAAAGCACTGATGACGGCATGACACATCCTCTCCTGGGGAGAGTGGGAGGAGACTATGCTAAGCGAATTTAGCTACTCACAGAAGGACAAGTACCACATGAGTCTACGGAGGTAAGTATAATCGTCACAGTAGGTATAGAAAAAAGCCACTCATCTCACAACTATATGGGTTGAGGTACAGGCCATCAGGTGGAGGACAGACCAAACCCAAAGATGTGCATGTCATTCCAACACAAAGAAGGGGAAAGGCGAGGACAGGGGAAGAAGGGGAGGGAGAGAGGGAGACGATGGCACTGGGGGAGCAGGGCACTAATCCACCCAGGGGGAGGGTATTGCTCATGTCTCCACAGAAATGGGAGTGTGAGTGCAGACCCCACCATGGCACGCCAAACCTTGAGGGCAACTTAACCACAGGAGCAACTTATGAACAGAGTCGGCTACGGGGCCGGCCCCAATCAGAGCCAAACTGCTCCCTCTCTAGAAGTATGTGCTGCAGGGAAGAACACTAAATCTGCAGGTTGGGGAGAGGGGCCTGCCTGCCACACCCACATTGAAGAAAACCAAAAAGGAACAAGAGAAAGTGAGGGACTAGACCCCATACTGGCACACCCAGCCCTAAGGATGACAGCCCCACATGAAGCTGCTAAGACAGAGGACTGTAGGGCTGACAACAACTGGAGACATGCTGTCCCCTTGCTGGAGCGTACTGCAACAGAGGACAACACTGAGGACACACAGTGAGGAGAGAGCCCTGTCCGACCACGTCCACAGTGGGGTGAACCTACAAGGGAACATAACAGATCAGCAATGAGAGCAAAACCAAGTCACAAAGCCCCTGAGGAGCCCTAAAAATAGACTTCAGGCTAGGAGGGGCAGTTCCCAGAACCCCCCACGACTGGTGATAATCATAAAGGTCAGCAGACAGACCTGCAATTATGTATGCTTTTTCTTTTTTTTATTCAATCTTTTGTTTTGTCTCCCTTATTGTTGTTTTGCCTACCTACATAAGTTAGGCGTGAGAAACAAGCTCGAGAAAAGGAAAGTTCCGGAGGGACTTGGCAGGAGAAGGTGGAGGAAGGGAGTGGTGAGCAAACAGCCCCAGAGACAGGGAAACACTAGGAAATTAAAATCGAGGAGGACATGGAGATGCTGGGGGTGTTGGAGCAACAGTAATCTATCCGAGAAGAATTACAGAAGGCAGAAGAAGGGTGAGCATGATGGTGGGGCAGGAGGAAGGTAAAAGGAAACAAGAAGATCTAGGAAGCAAAGCTATGGATAGAGATATAAACATAGGTACATGTGTATATATGTAAATATATTAATTCATAAAAATAGAAGTATTGTCATAGGTACATATATTTATATGGCAATAGATTGAGGAAGTGGACGGATGTTGGGCCTCTGCTCAAGCCCTCCCTCAACGCAAGAACACTTTGTTCTAACAAAGTGGCATTCTGTGATGCTCACCCTCCCAACACAATCGCTGAAGACAAAGCGGGTGCATAAGCAAATGTGGTGAAGAAAGCTGATGGTGCCGGCAATCAAAAGATATAGCATCTGGGGTCTTAAAGGCTTGAAGATAAACAAGCGGCCATCTAGCTCAGAAGCAACAAAGCCCACATGGAAGAAGCACACCAGCCTGTGTGATCACGAGGTGTCGAAGGGATCAGGTATCAGGCAGGCATCAAAGAAAAAAATCATATCATTATGAATGACGGGGAGTGCAGAGTGGGGACCTAAAGCCATCTGTAGGCAACTGTACATCCCTTACAGAAGGTTGCAGGGAGGAGACGAGCTAGTCAGTGTGAAGTGTAGCAACAGTGAAACATACAATTTTGCTCTAGTTCTTTAATGCTTGCCCTCTCCCCACTATCATGATGCAAATTCTACCTTACAAATCTGGCTAGACCAGAGGATGTACACTGGTACAGATAGTAACTGGAAACACAGGGAACCCAGGACAGATGAAGCCCTCTGGGCCAGTGGTGAGAGTGGTGATACTGGGAGGGTGGAAGGAAGGTGGGATAGAAAGGGGAACCGATCACAGGAGCTACATATAACTTCCTCCCTGGGGACGGACAACAGAAAAGTGGGTGGAGGGAGATGTAGGATAGTGTAAGACATGACAAAATAATAATAATTTATAAATTATCAAAGGTTCGTGATGGGGGCAGGAAGGGAGGGGGGGAATGAGGAGCTGATACCAAGGTCTCAAGTAGAAATCAAATGTTTTGAGAATGATCAGGGCAACAAATGTACAAATGTGCTTGACACAATGGATGAATGGATGGATGGATTGTGATAAGAGTTGTATGAACCCCCAATAAAATGCTTTTTTAAAAAAAATGAGTGCATAAGCAAATGTGATGAAGAAAGCAGATGATGCAAAGCTATCAAAAGATAAAGCGGCCATCTAGAAGAGAAGCAACAAGCCAACATGGAAGAAACATACCAACCTGTGCAATCATGAGGTGTTGATGGGATTGGTTAACAGGCATCAGAAAACCACAAACAATCAACAAAAAAAACCTATATTGTTGCGAACAAGAGGGGTTGGAGCAGAGACCCCCAAACCCATCTGTAGACAAGGGGACATCCTTTACAGAAGGGTCACAAGGAAGGGAGGAGTCAACCAGGGCACAGTCTAGCACCGATGAAACAATCTTCCTCTGGTTCCTTGAGGCTTCCTCATTACCCATTATCATGACCCCAGTCCTGCATTTCAGTTCTAGCTAGACCGGAGCATGTACACTGGTACAGAAAAGAGCTCAGGACACACAGAATCCAGATCAGATAAACCCCTCAGGAACAGAATGACAGTATCATGCCAGGAGGAGGAGGGAAGGAAGGGAGAATCAATTGAAATGATAGACACATAATACCCACACCCACACCCCGAGGGCGATGAATATCAGAAACGTGGGTGAAGGAGACAGCAGTTAGTGTAAGATATGAAAGTAATAATAATTTATAATTTATTAAGGGGTCACAAGGTGGGTGGGAGAGGGCAAGGGAGGGAAAAAAGAGGCGCAGATACCAAGGGCTCAAATAGAAAGTAAATATTTAGAAAATAATGGCAGCATATATACAAATATGATTGATACAATTGATGTATGGATTGTTATAAGAGCTGTAAAAGCCCCCAGTAAAATGATTTTAAATAAAATTATATATATAAATATAGATGTGGAAATGTTAGGCAGCTTAGCCTAGGTAATTGGGAAGTCCATTTACGCATGCCCAGGAGAGCCAGCATAGGAAAGCTGGATTTTCCTGCCGGTGGGCTCCAATGGGTGTTATACCTGGAGTAACCCACCTGGGCCAGCCAATGGGAGCGACCTGGGGTCGTTCACCACGCCTCCCCCGGGAACCCTTGAAAAGGCAGGGATCAAGAGAGAGAGGGTCTTGCTTGGGCTGGTCTGGTCGTCTTCGTGGGAGGAGAGAGATCTTTGCATGACCTGGGCAGTCTCTACCAGTCCGCATGGTCAAAGGAATCCTATGGGTGCCGCGTAAAACCTGATGCTTCTTTGAACTTTCATTAAATTCACTTGGATCACGAGCCCGGCTTCAGCATGAAATCTTTCTCGCGCAGAGCCAAGGACCGAGGCTGAAATCTAGCCTGGAAAGAGAGACCTAACAGAAACAGAAAGATTTCTCCCAAGTTGTCTCCCTCAAATAGATGCCAAACTTAGCTGCTTGCTATACATGGCAGATGACTACCAGGGGCCCTCAAACTTTTTAAACAGGGGCCAGTTCACTGTCCCTCAGACCCGTTGGAGGGTCAGAGTATAGTTTTTTTTTGGTCGAAGTATAGTTTAAAAAAAAAACTATGAACAAAATCCTATGCACACTGCACATATCTTATTTTGAAGTAAAAAAACACCCGGCGGGCTGCATGTGGCCCGCCAGCCATAGTTTGAGGACGACTGGACTATACACCTGGAGGTCAACAGAAGTAGGTCAGGGGTTAATCTCATTAAGAGTTATCAGCCATCCAGATAAAGCAGGCACTACTGTATCCCACAACAAGTAGGGCCCACTCCCTTCTGATAAAGATAGTAGAAGATTATTTCCCTGAAGGAGAGCCCAGGAGGTCAAGCCCACCCAAGGGTGACCAAGGTTAGGCTGCCATCATGAAGCTAGGGTACGCCCCTCTTGTCACATGTATGCCCCTAGTCCCACCCCTTCCTATCATGTGTACTGCCCTAGTTCATCCCCTTCCTGTTAGCCTACGCCCATTGTATCTCCCCCTCCTATGATGTGTATGCCTATTGTACAGCCCCTTCCTGTGACCTGTGTGGCTACCTGTAATCATGGTCCCTAAGTAGATATAAGCGTTGGTTAGCAATAAAGTTGAGCGGGCCAGCTGTCTCTGCCCCACCTTGCCTCACTCTCCTGCCCTTGGCCCACGCTGTGTGTGAACCTGGCTGGTAAGACCATGGCTGTCCAGGAGGTGAGCATGCTACTACAAAATGTGTCTGACTCCATTATTTCAATTTCTCTTCTATGTCTCATGCTCTCTGACTTTATTATAATCTTTATAGATCTTAGCCATACAATTGCACCTATTGAACCTGCGATTAGTTGTGGGGGGGCTGGCCTTTTCCCCACATATAGATATGTATATATGTAAATATATACATAGGTGTATTTGTCCATATATAGGTGAGTAAAATACAGTAAATACAATAAGGAAAGCAGACAGACTTTGGGCCTCTAATCTTACCTCAGTACAAGAATGGTATGTTCTAATAATGTGACACCATCACCTTCCTGCAAGATGGCTGAAGACAAAGTGGGTGCACAAGCAAATGTGATGAAGAAAGCTGATGGTGCCCAGCCATTGAAAGATATAGTGTCTGGGGTCTTAAAAGCTTGAAAGCGGCCATCTAGCAGGGAAGCAACAAAGCCCACATGGAAGAAGTACACCATTCTGTGCGATCGTGAGGTGTCGACAGGAATAGGTATCAGAAGTTCAAAAACAAGCAATCAAATTGACGTGAAGGATCATAGACAATGTGGAACCCCAAAACCCATCTGTAAGGTAATTGGACAGTCCCTCACAGAAGGGCCACGCTGAAAGGATGTTCTATCCAGGGTGCAGTACAGCACTGATGAAACACACATCTATCCTCTGGTTTTTAATACTTCCTCCCCTTACTATTATGGTCTTAGTTTTATCTCATTAATCTTGTTAGACCTGCATTGTTCATTTGTATAATTACCTAAGATAGCTTGATGCATGAAATCCAAGGTAGATCAACCATTCAGAAATAGTAACAGGGGTAATGATTTCCTGAGGATACAGGAAGAGAGGGGGCTGTAGCTGATACCAATGATGACTGTCTAACCTGAATAACCCCACTCGAGGGGAACAAGGAACAGAATTGTAGGTGAACAGATACATTGGATGGTGTAAGATACAGCAAAAATTATATATATATGTGTGTGTGTGAGAGAGAGAGAGAAAGCACACACGAGTGCAAGAGCGTGCTCCTGGAGGCTAGTGTAGGGGAGGGAGGGGATAAAGGGGAGCTGATATCAAAGAATTAATGAAGAAAATGCTTTGAAATGAATAGTAGCAATTGTACAATTATGCTTGATATAATTGAATTATGGGTTGTTATATTATCTGTAAGAACTCCCAATAAAATTACTTAAAAAGAAAAGCCTTGTTTTTCTCCCCCAGAGTGGCTGGTGGCTTCGAATTGCTGACCTTATGATTAGCAGCCACAACACCACTAGGGCTACCACTAGGGCTCTTTCAAGAAGGCAATAGCAGACACTGTCCCAGGCCCATGCTTAGCACCCCGAATGAGTTATCTTTTAAGCAAACCTACAGTCTAACTACTGTTATCATCATCCCCACCCCCTTTATTTTCTGATTAGGAAACGGAGGCCCAGAGAAGGTAAGTACACCAAATCATGTTGTCCTACGGATACTATTGAATGAGCTGAAGAAGGACTTATATTCAACTAACAACAGTACTTACCTGAGGAGGGGGCGAGATAAATTCAGTAAAAGGTGTGGTGTGTGTGCAGAGCATTAGATTTTTATTGTATTATTTGATTTTCTTCCTTTAAAAACTTTTTTTCCTCTATAGTGTATGTGATGTAAAAATGTGAAAAGCCCAAGCCAAGCCCATTGCCCATCAGGCCTTTGCGTATAGTAGCGACCCTGTAGAAGGGAGGGCATTTCCCGGGGATTTCCAAGGCGGTACCACCCTTATAGAAGCGTCTTTCTCCCGCTTGGCGGCTGGTGGACTCAAATCGCGGACCTTAGGCTTAGCACTTGAGCGCTTTACCCACTGCGTCACCAGGATCCCCTACGAATTTTAAGAGGAGGGGCTAAAGGCTGCGCCCAAGGCTCCCATACCTGATTTGACCCGTGGGGCACCGCCCGCAGACCCCAACTCTTATGGGGGCTGAGGGGAGAGGCCCCACCTGCGCCCACACACCTGAGGCCAGCGGCGGCGGGCGGAAACGGCCCCGGCGGGACCCCGCAGCCGCAGCCCCCGGGGGAGCCATTGCGCCGGCCCAGGCCCGCCCCCGTCACGGAGGGGAGGCCGGCCAATCAGGCGCGGGCGATGCCACTCCGGAGACGCGAGTGGCAGGAAATCAAGGTCAAGGCCCGGACACAATGGGGCCATTGTTGGCCTCCAGTCAGTTGACTTTCAAGCAGCAGTTCCCTATCTACCCCCGCTCCTCGCCACGCCCGCCCCCCTGCCGGGATGTCGGCAAAACCGAAACCTAAAAAAAAACCCACCCCAAACCCAAACCCCCAAACCCATTGGCCACGGAGTCCTAGCGACCCAATCGGACAGAACTAAAACGGCTCCACGGGCTTTCCACGGATCGTCATTACGGAAGCCGGCTGCCGCATCCTTCTGCGGCTGGTTCCGAACCGCCAACCTGGGGTCGAGCTGCCAAGGTTCCGTCAGAAGCCGGCCCCCAGCCGCCCACACGAGCGGCATCCGTACCGCTGTGGGATTGAAGGAGCCCCTCGCGGGTCAGTCCGCGGCCGAGGCTGGCCCGCCCTGTGCACGGCACGTGTGTCCGCCAGGGGGCGGCAGAGCACCGCGTTTCCGAGGGCGGGACGCGCCGGGCGCGGGCGGCTCCATCGCTCTTCAGCGCAAGGGGAGACCCTGCCCTTCCTGCTCAGTCCAAAAAGGAACCCCCCAAAATCAAGTTAGATTATACCTCCCCCACCCTATACTCTGAGGTCACTCGGATCTCGAATCTCAGTGGCTCTTTCCCGAGGAAACGCAAAATGGCGGCAGACTGCAGCCCCTTTTCTTGACGGAAAGGAAAACCCCGGGGGGTGGGGGGGCGGGGAGCCCTCTCTCCCGGCCAAGTTCCAGCAGGTGAAACCCTAGCTGCCTCTCTTGTCTGAATGAGTCAATCGGCTGCATAATTGGTCAAGTCGGTGTCTTTGTGTCATCTTGAAGAGGCCTCCCCTAGCTTCTAATCTAAATGACACGTCCTTGCTCTCCCTCAGAGCAGCTTGTGGTTTTCCTTCTTTGCGTGGGTTACAACTCGAAATTGGACATCCCTCCCCGTAATTTCCCACTAGGATATGTGCTCCGTGAGACCAAGGACTAGTTTGAGGGGCTGCTTCTGTCTTCGTTCATCAATGTACAGGACTGGCGGAAACTAAGTGTTCAATGACTCTGTCAGGTGCTGAATAAGCCGGGATAGGTGAGGGGCAGGCAGACAGGAACTCGGGGAGCAGGGAGCCGTTTAGCAGGCAGGTGCCCACTGAAGAGTGTCCCAAAGTATCCAAGGAGAGAGGGAGGCTTACCCAGGAGGGCAAGGTGTCTGGTTCTGGCCTCTGGTCACTTGGCTTCACCGCCAGTGCTCGGTACACATCGCTTAGCCTTTCTGAACTTCCGTTTCCTCAAGGGACTAAGAATGGCAGGTGCCGCCCAGGATTCTGGTGGGGGTTCAGAGAGAGATCATATAGAAGGTTCTTGGCACAGAGCCAGGGACACTTTAAGAACTCCATGGGTATTAGTCATTAATGTTCTGGCTGCACTGCTGTTGTTGGGGAAGGTGCTTGCATCTGCTTTGATGCTCAGGGCGGGTGCCAGCTGAGGTGGAGAGTCTAGGGTTGAGGGGGCAGTTTTGTTGGTATCTGACCCTTGGCAGTTCTCCTGGTGTGCTACCTCCTACTGGTCCCGGAAGCTGAGTCTGTGAGGAAAGGCCAGACTGGGCAAAGGCCAGACAGCCTCTGCTGGTCATCCCCACTGGGAATACCCTTCTGTTGCTTCCTGGGCTCCTGTTCATTCACTTGCTCACCAAGTGCTGCCAGGTGCTCTGCTGGGCCCTGGGGACAGCGGAGAGCAGAGTCCATTACTGCTTCCTCCAGTAGCAGGGCACAGAGAACACAGCATCTCAGTAGTATCAGTGGGTGGGCCTGGGATGTTTCCGGGAGGAAATGACCTGGGGCAAGAGAGCGCTCCAGGAAAATCCCTCCCTTCAAAGAGCCACGCCTGGGAACCCAGGCAGCAACCCAAGGGAGCCTCTGGCTCTTGGGGAACCCAGCAATGGTCAGATAAACATAAACCTACTGCAAGCGCACAGGCTCCTCTTGGAATCCCACGCCCTCACCTGTCTGGTCTCCAGACCGGCGTCTTAGAGAGGTGGGGACCCTGGTCGCCCAGCTGCTCCACAAAGTTGTGCAGGGAATGAGCCAATGGCCCGGTGGGCCCCAAGCACATGGACGTGGGGACACAGCGCAGCTTGGTAGCTTGCCACCTAATGACTTAACCTAAGCCTCAGTTTCCCTGCCGGCACAGGGAGCGTAGGAGCACCCGCCCAAGCCCCTAGGGTGGCTTTGAGGATGAGGTGAGGTCCTTGAACTGTCCCTGACACACAATGGGTGCCTGGTGCACGGGAACCAGGTGCCGTTGAGTCACCGGTGACTCATGGGGACCCTGTGTGTGTCGGCAGGGGCCCGGGCCACGTGTGGGCTTTTTCAGAAGCAGATCACCTGGCCCTGGGTGGGCCGGAACCCCCGCCTCTCCGTTAGCGTTCGCCGTCCCTCGGCGCACGCACTCCGTGGCGCCCTTTCATCGGAGCCTCTCAGCAACGCGGCCGCGGGAGTTACGGAACCTCCACCCAGAGCTTAGGCTACTCCTTTAGGGTCTCGCGGCTGGAATGCAGAGGAGGTCCCTCGGCCGCTCAGGCTCCAGCGAGGGAGGGAGGGGCGGGAGGAGGGACGGAGGGAGAGGAGAGGGGCAGGTCGATGGCTTTCTGAGAAGGGAACTGGGTCCGGTTAAAATGCGTTTTCTTGATTCAACAAATGGGTGTAAATCTTTCTGGGTTTGAGGGTGGGGCACACGTCTTTTTCTAAAAGCTAGCGTCGGGCGGCGCTCCAGCTGGCCCCGGGCATGATGGGGGAGAGCAGAAGGAATGGGGTGGGGGTGCAGGTGGGCACCGAGCCCCAGGGGTTTGGAGCTGTGCTGAGCCCACCCACAGAGCCTTGGCTTGCTTTCCTTGCCAGCCCAGCCCCACCGGAGTCTGTGATGCCCCCACCCTCACCCACCTCAGCCTGGCAGGGCCTTCTCCCTCCTCTTCTCTCCTTAATGCAGTAATCCCAATGAACAAAAGGGACCATGGCTACTCTGACGCGTGTGTGACGCTCATGCTGGCCAGACAGTGCCTGGTCACCGCGCCAAGCCGGGCTCGGCCCTTCCACACACCAGCGGGCACTGGCCCAGCCTCCCTTTCCCTTGGAACGCCCCTGAGAGGCCCGTCTTCCAGACAATAAAATTACGACTTCTGGGGGGTAGGGGTGAAGGGGTGGGGGTACTTCCTGCCCCCTCCTCAGCTCTGGAAATGTGGCAGAGACGCAGAGCTCTTGGGGGCTAGGGCAGACCTAGGCTAGGGGAAGAAGAGGTCAAGTGGGCCACCTTGGGTTTGGGGGTGTGCTGGAAGATGGGCAAGCCACTGGTGCGTGTGCGCCCAGCTCTGGCCACTATCAGGGCTCTCGGTTCAGTCAGACCAAGCTGGCCTCATGGCCTGTGACTTATAAGCCTTGTGGCCTTGGTAAGTCACTGTCTTCTCTGAGCCTCGGTTGTCTCACCTGTAAAATGGGCTTGATTACACTCATGGGGATTGTGGAGATTACAGAGCGAAGGAATGAAGTTCGTGGACAGTGGGGGCATGATCTAGAAAGAATCCCCCATGCTGCTGCTGCTGCTGTTCCTGACATTGGGGAAGGCACAGAGCCAGGTCCCACATGATGTGGATGCTGGGTGGAGCTTGGAGATCCACTTTGGTCGGGGGTGGGGGGAATCAGCAGGGTTGGCTACCCAGTCCGGTCCCAATAATATTACCAGGTCCTTGATACAGAGAGAATCAGACTCCCCTGCCTCACCATAACCCTCCATCCTACCTAACCAAAATGCTAGGTGCCCCTGTGGCCCAAGTGGGGTGCAACCTCAGCTTGTGAGACCGGTGGCCATCTGTTCTCTCGCTGCTTCTTCAAAGCCTGGGGTGGTGGAGGGGGCTCCCCCATGAGTGAAGAGAAAGTAGATCATCCTCTTTCCATGTCAGGCTGGAAGTGAGGAAATAGATGCTGGGCTGCCAACGTGTGCCTTCCGTTGTGAAGGGGCAACAGTCTGCAGTCCAGTTGGTCACCTGACACCTCTTTGCCCAGGGCTAGGGCACTGCAGCCCCCTCTCCTGTGTGGCCTGGCAGACGGATGGCAGCTGAGCAGGCTGGGACAGGTTGTTGTTAGAGATCATTAAGTTGGTGCCAGCCCACAGCGACCCTGTGCACTGCAGAAGGGAACACTGCCTGGTCCTGCGCCAGCCTCACAATTGACCTGCCTGGGCTCCTCTCATTGCAGCCAATATCAATCCATCTCAAAAAAAAAAAGAAAGAAAGAAAGAAAGAAAGAAAGTCTTCCTCTTTTTAACCACCCGTCTACTTCACTAAGCATGATGCACCTCTCTAGGGTCCTGGACTTGAAAGGGGGCTTGTTCTCAGAACTTGTTCTAGCCTGGTGAACTGAAGTCACAGTAAAGTCTAGTTCATTAGGCAGGATCTTTTTCTTTTCCTCTTTAAATTGTGTTTTTTCTTTTTACATTTTATTAGGGGCTCATACAACTCTTATCACAATCCATACATATACATACATCGATTGTATAAAGCACATCCATACATTCTTTGCCCTAATCATTTTCAAAGCATTTGCTCTCCACTTAAGCCCTTTGCATCAGGTCCTCCTTCCCCCCCCTCCCTCCCGATCCCTTGATAATTTATAGATTGTTATTTTGTCATATCTTGCCCTATCCGGAGTCTCCCTTCCACCCCCCCTCCTTCTCTGCCGTCCATCTCCCAGGGAGGAGGTCACATGTGGATCCCTGTAATCAGTTCCCCTTTTCCAACCCACTCACCCTCCACTCTCCCAACATCTCCCCTCACACCCCTGGTCCTGAAGGTATCATCCACCCCGGATTCCCTGTGCCTCCAGCTCCCATATGCACCAGTGTACCACCTCTGCCCTATCCAGTCCTGCAAGGTAGAATTCGGATCATGGTAGTTGGGGGGAGGAAGCATCCAGGATCTGGGGAAAAGCTGTGTTCTTCATCGGTACTACCTCGCACCCTGACTGACCCATCTCCTCTCCTAAACCCCTCATGAGGGGATCTCCAGTGGCCGACAAATGGGCCTTGAGTCTCCACTCTGCACTTCCCCCTTCATTCACTATGGCATATATATATATACATATATATATACACATATTCTTTTTTTTTTTTTGCATGATGCCTTATACCTGGTCCCTTTGGCACCTAGTGATCGCACAGGCTGGTGTGTTTCTTCCATGTGGGCTTTATTGCTTCTGAGCTAGATGGCTGCTTGTTTATCTTCAAGCCTTTAAGACCCCAGACACTATCTCTTTTGATAGCCGGGCACCATCAGCTTTCTTTGCCACATTTACTTGTTCACCCCCTTTGGCTTCAGCAGTTGTGTACGGAGGGTGAGCATTGTAGAGTGCCAATTTAATAAAAGAAAATTTTCATGCATTGAGGGAGTGCTTGAGTAGAGGCCTAAGGTCCTTCCGCCACCTTAATACTAAACCTATAAATATAGACACATAGATCTATTTCCCCATCCTCATATATATTTGCATGTCCATATCTTTTTCTAGACCTCTATAAATGCCTTTGACTCCTAGTTCTTTCCTCCATCTCCCTTGACTTTCCTCCTGCCCCACTATCATGCTCTGTCCCCACCTGGGTTACAGCTACACCTCTTCTCTACGCAACCTTACCCTTGATCATTCCCCACCAGGCCTGCCACTCCCCCCTCACTACCATTTTGGGTCCCATGTTGTTCCCTTGTCCCTGTGTTTGTTAATACTACTTCCTTGCCTCCCTACCTCCCCCCACCCCAAGTCCCCTGTCCCACTCCCCCCCCCACCCCGCCTTCGGTCCCATTGTTTTTCCTCCATATAGTTCATCCAGCCTCTCCTATTCAGGCAGACCTGTGGAGGCACTAACATGCACCAACACAATAGAGGAAAACAAAGCATCAGTATACAACCAGACAACAAAACAACAAAAACAAACCACTGACAGAGAACAAAACACTTCACGAAAGAAAAGCTTGTAGTTAGTTCAAGGATCGTTTGTTGGCCCTTAGGAGTGTTTTCCAGTCCAGTTTGTTGGGGCACCACGCCCTGGCCCCAAAGTCCACTTTCAGCATTCCCTGGGGACCTTGCCGCTCCATTCCCTTGCTGTTCTGCTGCACTCCCCCAGTGCTTTGCCTCGGTGTGGTGGGATCAGGTCAGGTGCAGTTCGCACACTGTGTCTCTGATGCTGTCCCCTGTAGCACCATTGGTCACTGAGGGGCATCATGTCTCATAGTGGGGCCAGCCATGTTGTTCTCTCTGTGGACTGGCGGCTCTACTCAGGAACATCATCCTCACGGCCTGGTGGGCCAGGCTGTGTTCCATTCTCTCCTCCTGCCCCTTCATCTGCTCCCGTGTGCTCTGATCAGATATGTCCATCTCCCGGAGCTGCAGAATCAATGTCGTCCTTTGAAACAAATTCTTCTTGGGGGAGGGGCAGGAATCCACTTAATTTTTGGTGCTGGGGCCAGCCTCCCAGACCTCTCCACTGGTTCCCTACTCCACGCTGCCGGGATGTTGCATTCACACCTTGCGGCACTGGGTTGAAGTCTGGTCCCACTTTCCCTGTGGAGATGTAAACAATACCCTCCCCTTGGGTGGGTTAGTCATTAGGCAGGATCTTAGGGCTCCTCCCCATTCCCTGCCACAGGCCGGAATCACTATAGATGGAATCTAGAGGAATTCCAGAAGACCCGGACGCCTCTGCTGGACCTAGAGAGAGTGCAGCACGCCTGTGCCCAAGGCCAGCTCTGGGGGTCATGTTATCCTGCGGCAGAGAGGCCTCTGGAGCTCTCGGATGGAAGATGTGATTAGACTGGAATGTTCCTCACCTGGTTCACCCCCTCAGGAGGCTGGGGAAAGGTACATGGCTGTCCCTGGTTCCTTGGGTTTGGAAGCACCCTTCTCTCCCCACCCCCTCTGCTTCCTGTGAGCTCCAGCCTGCCAGTCCCGGCTACTTGGCCCTGCCTATTTCACCCACTAGTAACCCTCAAAGGCTCTGCTTTCCCAGGCCCAGTTCATAAGGTTCCCTCTACCCTGAAAACCTTCCCCCACCAACACTACCCTCTTCTCTCTCACTCATTCACAGGCATTCTCTGAAGCTCTCCTTAGAAGCCAGCCCAGGAGACCCCTGCGTGCTGGCTGGTGGGCCACATCTCTAAGTTCCTGTGCTGACTCTGGCAGGTACTCCTGGCGCTTGCTGTGTGAAATGTCTGTCCCCTCACCACTGCAACCTGCCCAAGCGCAAGGGCAGCATCACTACTGGGCCCTGATGACCAGCATGGCCGTTGCACCAGGTCTGGCTTAGAGTGGTGACTTTAGAAGACCAGCCTCTACTTGTGGGACTGTGGGGAGTGAGGGTAAGGGAGGGGGCTTCTGCCTGCAAATGTTGTCTCCACCCTAGGGGCTGCCTGTCCTCTACTATCTTAGTTCTGAATTTTAGGTTCCTTCAGTAATGCTCACTGACCCTGCCCCCCTTGCCACAGATCTGGTAAGGGCCACGGGACATGGTCGAGATGAAAATTCAAGCCTGCCAGCTGAGGGACTTGACCCAAGTGGGTCAACTGCATTAAGGGGGTTATGAGATTTGAATGTGGCACCCTTCCCACACTCCGAGGCTGGACTGAACCAGGGAGTACCTCTTTCCTGCGCTATATTGGTCTCGCCTGGAATCAGGAGGGCAGCTCAAGGGTCTTACTGTCACTATGTGACAATAAGGTGCAATCCTGCACCCTTTGCCCTCATGCCCCCTGCCCAGGTCACCCCTCTCCACAGTGCTCTTGACAGGAGCCAACAAGGAGTTTGAGTGGAAGCGCCTGTGCCCTGATGGTGGTGATGGGCACTAAGCCAGGGCATCTGTGGCTGAAGGGGCACACCCTCAATCTGATGACTGTTGCCCATCAGGGGCCAGGGGCCGGGGGGGGGGCGTACAGGGCCAAGGCCCCTGGGGGCGCAGTCAGCCATCAGGAGCTTGGGCAAGTCAGTTGCTACCTGCCTGCCCTTGCTGTTCCCAAGGCCAGGGATACCGCCATCTGGATGGAGACCAGGTGGTCTCTCTGCTGCTGGCCTCCACTGCCTTCCTCCAAAGGCAGCCTTTATCCCCCAACCATCCAAGGGCCTAGGGGCTGGAATGCAGGGGGAACGGAGATATGAAGCCTGGAGGCAGACATCCTGCTCTAATCTCAGCTCTGCCATCACTAGCTGAGTGGGATCTTGATCAAGGGATGCCACTGGTCTATGTCACTGCTTCCTAAGCTCTGAAATAGGAGACCAGCAGTGCATACTCTCCGAGTGTTACAAGGATTTGATGGTGTACAGATGAAGGAACTCTAGGGGTAGGTTTTGGTGGTGGCTCACCTCCAAGTGCCCAGTTCTGACGCACCAGCGCTCTTGAGGGGGGCAGATGAGGCTGTCTGCCCAGGCAAAGATGTGTAGTTTGGGAAGCACTATGGGGGTGTAATGACTTGAATAAACTTGCTGGTCCTGGGTTTGTTGTATGTTTGGCTTTGGACACTATGACGTGATAAATAAATTATTACTATGTGTCCTTTGCCTTGTCCCAGCATCTACCCGGGATATCTGACACTGTTCCACCACAGTTAGAGTCTGTGTGACACTGGCAGCACCTTAGAGTATAATGTGCTCAGAGGAGACCACAAGGTGCCCGTCCCAACACCCTCTCTGCCTCCCCATCCTCCTCCTGGGCTCGGGGCCCCTTTCTGTCCCCTGCCTGAACCTCCAGATGGTCTTTCCAGGTCTCAAAGCTCCAGGAGCTCTTGCTGTATCCTCCCCCCCCCACCCATATGGGGCAGCCCTGCTCCCTTAGGATCAAGTGTCCGGGGCTGGGGGTCAGGTATGGGATAGGAGGCAGGAGTGGCCACAAGACTGAGAGCAGGGACCAAGGATAATTCCAAACTTTTCTCTCCAGAGAGACAGCCTGTGGACGAGGATACCAGCAGCAGGAAAGTCTCTTCCCGGGCCAGGGGCCTCAGGGGCGGCCCACTGTGCTGTACTGTGCAGCCATGCTGCGTGTAGAGGGGCTGCCATGGGGCAGATGGGGAGGTCTGGGCCACAGGAGGGAAGCAGGTACCTAAAGTGCTCCCCAAATCCCAGGCTCTGAGCTCAATATGTGGAGAGACAAGATTCAGGGGTGAATGCCCCCTCCCCATCAGACCCATCCACTTTTGTAAGGAGAACAGGAGGCAAATCAGATAGGACAGCAAGCTGCCCGAGGTTCCGGAAGATTCGGCCACTGCAGGCTGAGCAGGGCAAGCTTGGCACTGGCCTGGGTAGTTGTCAGGGACCCTGGGCTCAAGCAGGCCACCTGGAAGTTCTCTCCTGCTGAGACAAAAGGCAGTTTTAAATACTGAAATCTTCCAGGCACCAGTTCTTTTGATAAAGATGCTTTCCAAAGAACGAACTTTTTTTTGCTATGGGAATAGTCTCATCAGGTGGAGAGACTAGTGGGGGGGGGGGAGGAGGGAAGGCTGGGGGACTGGGGGAGGTAGGTGTCTGGGTCAGCGTTCATTCTCATTGCAGCCCCAAGAGGCCTTCCAAATAATGGTCATCAAGGATCCACTCATGGAGGAGCCTATGGACGTCATTCTGAGCCCGTTTGTTGTTTTGTTTCCCTTTAAAGTCTCAAGTCACATGTGTTTCCTGGGTGGCTACCGCCCAGGTGGCATGCATCAGGGACCACAGAGGTGAGGCTTGGGTCCCAGCAGTCACATGGGCCTGCTCCAACAGGGGTGGAGGGGTGGTTCTGCTGGTGTGGGGCTTCTCTGGGAAGACCAAGTGCAGAGGCCGGGAGTGGCCTGGGCAATACTGCCGTGTCGCCCCCCTCCTCAAACTCCCACATCCCATTTGCTGTACCCCGGGTGTGCCCTACTCGGTCGCTGGCCCTCACATCGGGGCGGCCCTGAGAGCTGCGGCAAGGGCTATGGAGGGGTAGGAAGCGCTGTGCGAAGGCCTGCCGGTGCCCTGCCAGCGGAGCAGGCGCGCGGGCTGCCTGGCTACCTACATGGGGCACAGCGCTGCGCCACCGCTCAGGCCTGGACTCACAGCAGGCCGGAGCGGACGAGAGCAGGCTGTACGTCTCGGCTGGCGAGGTCCCGAGGCGGTTCTGGCTCTGGCGGGCATGTCTTCCCAGGCCTGGCCTCCTGGAGCGCGCCGAGCGTCCGCGGAGCCCAGGGCACCCCATTCGCCACCTGGCGGCGCCAGGGAAACTGCGGGCCCTGCCGCCGCCGCTGCCATATGAGCTGTCCACAGCAGCACCGGGCGCGGCCGAGGTCATGCCAGTCTGGGGGGGATCCGAGAACCCGGGAATCAGCCGCTAGGGAGGACTGTGGGCCCGGTGCGGCAAGGCTGCTGGGAGTTTTGCCTGTCCCTGACACCCATGTCCTCCTGATCCTTGGTGAACATGACCTCCAACAGCATGCCGACTGGGTACCCAAGGGCCAGTCTAGAGCAGCTCTTCAAAGGGCGACAGTCTGGTCCTTCCACTTGCTAAATTTTGATTCAGTGTCTCGAGTGGAAAGGCAAATTCTCAGCAAAGGGATGAAATGGATCTGCCCTCCCCCCACCCAGTCTCACTTTCATTCTGGGAAATGTCCCCAGCTCTCTCCTCCTACTGCAGTGACCAGAAGTGGCAGCTGTATGGCTGGCCGGCCACACCCACAGCTGAGGTAGTGTCAGGAGGCTTTTAGGAGAGGGTCAGCACTCACCAGCCTGGGGGCCCACTGGGAGTCTCCCATTATTCAAGGTCTGAGGGAGGCCCAGATCTCATCTGGGAAGACAAGCACATCCTGAAAACAACTGGCACAGAAGGTGGCCTGCCATCTGGAGCCTTGGCAGGTGGGGACAGGC
This sequence comes from Tenrec ecaudatus, assembly GCF_050624435.1. NCBI lineage: Eukaryota > Metazoa > Chordata > Mammalia > Afrosoricida > Tenrecidae > Tenrec > Tenrec ecaudatus. The sequence goes on along the minus strand of NC_134531.1, from coordinate 146,481,403 downwards.
TCCAGTATGAACCTTCAAGCCGTGGGGACATGCCAAGTGGTCAGGATTTGGAAAGAGAAAGTTCTTGGTTCACACTGGAGTGGAGGGGAAGGCGGCCATGTGAGAGCGAGGAGCCAACCCCAGAGGCCCAGTAAGGTTGACTTCTGCAGTGGGAGAGGTGAGGGCTGAGGCAGGGAGAGGAAGACATAATACTAAGGGGCAAGTGTGCACTTGGGGAAGCAGGGCTCTGGGTTTCTTCAAGAAATTAGATCATCTACTACCTTTTTTTTTTTGAAAGCGAGAGGATGGGTCGGACCCCTCAGGAAGGAGGCAGGGCTCCTGCAGGAGCGCTCCAGGGGAAGTCCAAATGCCAACATGAAAGGATGGGGGTGGGGAAGCAGCAGATGGTGCTGGGCTCTAAGGAAGGGCTAGAAAGCTTCCTGGGAAGGAGGAAGCAGGAGGCAGAACCACTCAGAACCGCCACCCTGTTCCATGTTATTTGCTGTAGTTTTACTTAAAGTAGTTGGGGAACCCCCTTCCCACCCAACTGCTGGCTGTGTAGCCAAGATGTGACAAACCCAGAATGAAATTCCTAGGCCTCATCGCATCTTCCTGCCCAAATCTGCTGGGGACAGTCTCAGGGTTTCTTGGATCTTGTCACTGAAATGTCACCTTTCCTGCAGGTGGAGACTGGAAGATCATCCTGTCTCATCTTAGTAATATGCCATCCCTCTTGACTTCTGGAAAGATCTGCCAATGCCTGGAGCTGGACTACTTCATAGTAAACTTACAAGCTGATCCAGCGATAGGGTGGGGGGGGGGCAGGCTCTGAGGGGGCCAGGGAGTCAGGTTGGGCAGACAGAGACCAAGGAGCCCAAACACCCAAGCACTGCCTATGCCAGCACCAAGGGGTCACTACCCCAGAAGATGAACTGGGAGTGACAGGAGCCAGCTGTCCAGGGTCAGCAACCACAAAGAGGGCTTTGGGCAATGAGACAACGTCCCCACCCCCACCCCCACCTGTGACCTAGCAGTCAGATAGAGCAGGCTATGATGTAGCCATTAGGCTTGGCATCTCCTGAGGCAACAGGGTGGGAGGGCAAGCACTGTCGTCCGGCCGTGACAAGGCTGTCAGCATATTCCACAGGAGAGGGCCAGCACTGACTAGGACCAGGCCATGGTATTTTCAGTCGCCTCATATGCATCTGAAAGTTGGACACTGAATAAGGAAGACCGAGGAGGGAAGGATGCTTTGAGGTTTGTGCTGTTTAGGGATATTGAAAGTACTGTGGACCGCCCGAAGAACAAAGAGATCTGTATTGGCGCAAGTACAGTCAGAAGGCTCCACAGAGGCAGGGATGAAGAGACTCTGTCTCATGTATTTTGTCCGATGAGACAGTCCCTGGGGAAGGACATCATGTAGTGTGGCAGCGACAAAGAGAAAGACCTTGCACAAGTTGGACTGACAGAGGGACTATATCGAAGGGCTCCAATATGAAGCAATTGTGAGGATGGCACAGGACCAGACGGCGATTTGTTCGGTTGAACCTAGACCTCTCTTCCTCGAATATGCCCCAGAGGGGAACATAACCCCCCGAGCACCTTGTCCAACCACTCCAATTCAACACGGGTCAGTACAGCTGCCATTGTCTGAACCCCCTTGTGTGCTGGGCACTCCGGTGGCAAGCATGTTAGGCCACGACCTCGTCCGCTTCTCCCCGTAGTTCAGAGGCTCACCCTCCCAGCCGCCTGACTCTGCTTCCCAAGGCCTGCGTGGCCCGGGGGCTGGACTCTCTTCCCTAAGCTGATACAGAGGACACAGCCCAGGCTTGGCGTCACTCACCATGTGGTGGCTCGGTAAATATTAATTAACTCTGAGGACAAGCTGCACTTTGACTCACCTCCAGCTAATTAAATAAACCTGCAGAGGGGCCACAGAGACACGGGACTGGGCCGAGAAGAAACTGGGCTGAGGGAAAGGCAGACCGGTGCTCTCCCAGTAGAGGACCTCCATCTTGGCCTGCACCGGATCTCTCTGAGTTGCTAGACGCTAGGACCAGAGGGGTAGGGATGAGGAAGAACCTGCCCCTCAGAGAAAGTCTGCCTCCTAAGGACCTGGGACGGTGCTGAGTGCCCATGACAGAATGTGGGCTCTGTAAGGAACCAAGACACACAGCACTGCTCCCCACAACCCACACCAAACTCACTGCCATCAAGTTCCTGCTGACTCAGAGCTATCCTACAGGACAGGGTAGGACTGCCCTGGGCCGTTCCTGAGACTGCTTACGGAGTAGAAAGCCTTCTCTTTCTCCCAAGAAGTAGCTGGTGGTTTTCAACTGCTGAGCTTGTTTAGCAGCCCAATGTGTAACCATGACATCACCACTTCCCACAGCTCCAATCTATTCTCATCCCCAAGATATCATGTCCTGATGCTCCTGGCTCAGCAGTGGAAAGCTTGGAGTCCACAGGAAAGACTTGGTATGGAAAAGCTCCCGCTGCCTCTCCCCATGCCAACGAGGGGTGGCAGGAGCTTTGTTGGGCTCTGTTTCCTTTCCATTCCTTCCTCTTACCCTTTGGGAGACTGGAACAAGCCACCAAGCCTGGTTCCTTCTCCATGAAGGGGGGACTCAGCAATGCCGGCCTCACAAGATGTCTACGTGGATTCACAAAGAATGCTACCTGCTGACCACTCTCTGCCACCAAGGGCTCAGCAAGGGACAACTATTATTATCATGCAGCTCAGATCTGGTTCATCATAACCCCAATCATGCCAATGCCGGGCAGTCTTGAAATACAGTCTGAGTAGCTACTATGATTGGGTCCTAAAGTGTCACTTTGAAGGTGGCTATTTTCCTATGTGGATAAAAGGAAGCACGTTATCTCAAAATCGTGTTCTGAGGTAAGACCTGCTGCCATCAAGTCACCCCTGACTCATAGTAACCCTAAGGGATTGAGGAGAACTGCCTCCTGGGTTTGCCAGGGCTGTGATCTTTACCAAAGCGGATTGCCACATCTTCCTCCTGGGCCTGAAGCTTTTGGCTCGCAGCGGAGTACTTGACTACTGTAAGTAGAGCTATATAGTATACAGATAAAAGGCGAGAGGGGGTGGGGGCAAGGGAAGAGACATGTGGTTGCTGCTGAGAAAGGGTGTAAAGGCAGCAGCAGGATTTCCTTGCCTGATCCCTTCCCCTTTGCCATAGCAGAGGCTCCGTGTTGTCCATGGGTCCCCTCAGCCCTTGGAGCTCACCTCCCTCGTTCAGCTTTGTGCTAAGGCTGGCTCAGTGCATCAGGGCAAAGAAGTAAACTAGGGGAACCTTTGAATCAGAGCAGGCAGCTCCCCACCTTGGCCTGTTCACGGGGACGATGCACCTGCCACCACGGTGGGCCCGCAGGAGCCCTGCAGAGTCCCCTAGAGCTGCCAAGGAGGCACAAGACAAACATTTACACTCAACACATAGGAGCCACTCAAAGGTGGTTCTTAAGCACTCAGACTTGCAAGCTTTGGAGAGGGCCCAGGTTTGGCTTCCTTTAACTCCCCAACAAATTCTTGCGGGATGTTGCAATTACTTGTGACAATCCCCTTCCCTGCCGGGGACTTTGAATTCAGATTTAGACTGTAAAACTGGGTGGCTGGCAAGGCTTTGAGCAACTGAGGGTTGGGGGTGGGTGTGAGGGGGGCGGGGACACAATGGGGTGGGAGAGGCAGGGACAGGCTGGCCAGGAAGAATTCTATGCAGGGCTCCAAACTGGTACATGTTGATTTGAACTCTTTGCTGAGTATTTGTATTTCCACCCCAGATAGACTGAATCAAAACCTACAGTTTGGCAAGGTCCCCGGGTGAGTCTTGTGTCAGGTGATGCATACACAGGAATCACCTGTGGATCTGTACTGAAAACTGGTTTGAAGCCCTGAGTCTGCAGCGGGTTGCATTTGGAGGTGGAATCTCGAGGAATCTGACTCTGCGGCTCTATTTGTGTTACCAGAACTTTCCAGCCACGCTGGCAGATTTCCTGTCCCTAAAAATCTGTTCACTATGCTGCAGTGGCTCATTCTGTCCTTTGAAACACAACTGTCTCAGAATAATTTCCTTCAATAATGTTAAGAGTACTCTCCATCCCTGGGATAAGTTCCTTACCCTGAAATCTCACCCCGTGGATGAGCAGCTGGGGAAGGTGGATCAAGGGCACGTGGGCTACTTTAGTGGTAACTTGTGCTGACTTGGGCCCGTGGGTCGAGGAACCCGGGCCTGGAAGCAGGAGGCGGCCATGTAAGGAAAGTCAAGCGGATGTAGAAACATGAAATGGGTGTGGCTGGGCAAAGTGTGCTTGGGCAGTGGAATTTGGTGGCCTTTCTGGGTAGGTAAAGGCATTAGGCAAAAAGCCAGTGTCTTTTCTTGGGTGGAAGACAAGGTTTTCTACTCCTGTAAAGAGTTACCCACAGGGGCAGTTCTACCCTGTCATATAGGGCTGCTATAAATTGGAGTTGACTAGGATGGCCGAGTCTGATTTTTGGTGTGGTTTTCTTTGTTACTGTATTGGGCTTCCAGCACTTTCAGTGTTCCAGGGGAGAAAGTAAAGACCTGGATCCTGCCTTGAGCTCCTGTTTCCTATTTCCCAGCAACGGAAAAAACTTGAGTTTTGGTCCCTTATGATTTTATACTGACACATAACGGATGGGTACTGCTATTCCTGAAAGAGACTTGAGCACAAGGCCCGGGACCATACGCCTTTCCTGCCTCTTGAGACTGCTGCACATGACAGTGAGCAGAAATCAAAATGGCTATGGAGTTCCTAGACACCGTGGACTTGAGGCTGGTGAGCAACATCTCAGGCTGGCACCTGTTGACAACTCTAAGGTAATTAGCTCTTATCTTTAATGTGGGTGGCTGGCATAGCTTTATCCACACTGCTAGTCTCTGAATACACTGTGAGCTCTCTGCTCCTCCCAAGATAGCATCTTGTCTGGACCAAGTTTAGAAATAACAAGGTACAAGGTTATGGGAGTGGAGAAAGTCAGAATGGGTCTGTGTTGGATCGAATGAGACCAAATGGCTCCTCAAGGAAGTTTCAACTAGAGGAAATATTGGCTATCCCATGATAGGGTCTCTAAGAGTTGAGATCTGCTATAAGTCCTGTGGCAGGGCCAAGGGCCAGGGCTTTTTTGTTTTGCTTTGAAAACTCTTCATGAGAAGTTTTGGAATCCCTGAGGGAGCAAAATAAGGGGGAAATACTCCTGAGAAGTGAAGCCGGTGAAGCTTCATTGCATGTACTTTGGGTGTATTATCAGGAAAGATCAATCCCTGGGAAAGGATATCATGCTTGGCGAAGCAGAGGGTCCTGGGAAAGGATAGATCAATCAAAGGGCGGAGGACTTTCCCTGAGATGATGGCACTGGCATGGTGGGGGGAGAAGCGGGGGGGGGGGGGGGAGGGGGGCTGTGATCATGGGCTCACCCAGAGCCATGGCGGCAAGGAGTGCGCAGGAGAGGGCTGTGTTCCATTTTGTTATGCATGGGGTTGCTATGAGTCAGAGCCAAGGCCCCTAACAACAACAATCACATGAAAATGAGATGCCAAAGCCCAGAGAGAAGAGAGATGGGGAAATCCTCCCCGCCCCCTCCCAGTGCTGTTTGGTAGTGTGGTGGGGGAGGGGGAGTGTTAAGGCTCAGCATTCCTGGACAAAAACAAATGTTCGGCTGTCTAAAGCATTGTTTGAAATGAGGGGCGGATTCTAGGATGGGAGGGTGTAGAATACAAAGTTCTGGTGAGTCAGGGCAGGAATGTCTCTCCCGGAGTCATTTAAGAACATAGCTGTGACATTCTGTTTCTCTTAATGCTATCTCCTCCAACTTAATCTGTACAGTTGGCAAAATCCTAACACAAACAAACACAAACAAGGCCTTCTCCAGGAAACTTGACAAGCTGGAAAGATAAAGGTAAATGTTCCACTATTTGATCCATTGTCTTGAGTGCGAGGAGGGCGGAGTATGCAGGATTGCAGGGTGTGGCCACACAGGCTCAACCCTCAGCCTGGGGCTCCAGTCTCAGAAAGGTTAATGTCTCCTCTGGAGGCATTTAAAACAAAGTTGAGAAACTCTCTGCTTTGAAGGGAGGGAAAAAAAAAAAAAAAAGCAAGGACAACAAAACAATTTGGAGAAAGGGAAAAAAGCAAAGGAGAAAACAAATGACCTTAACAAAATATATCCCAAAGCTACAACAACTAAAATTGTGTGGTCCTGGTACATAGAGATACAAATAGGTCAGTATAACAGTGTAACAGAAGGTCACGAAATGATCCACGGATTTACAAGAGTTTGGTATATGATAAGAGTAGTGTTTAAATCACTGGAAAGAGGATGGCCTACAATACATTGTGGGAAGTATGCAAAATACTATTTATGAAAATAAATTCCAGATGGCCTAGAGAATTAACAAACAACTCTAAAAGAAATATAAGAAAATCTAGGAGAATATGTTTATTATCTGGAGATAGGAAGGCCTTCTTAAAAAAACACAAAGCCACAAAGTCCACATGGAAGAACACACCAGCCTGAGTGAGCGAGTGGTCCCGAAGGGATCAGTTACCAGGCATCAAAGAACAAAAAATCATATCATTGACTGCACACCTCCATGATAGGATCACTGAAGACAAATGGGTGCATAAGCAAATGTGGTGAAGAAAGCTGATGGTGCCCGGCTATCAAAAGAGATAGTGTCTGGGGTCTTAAAGGCTTGAAGGTGAACAAGCGGCCATCTAGCTCAGAAGCAGAAAAGCCCACATGGAAGAAGCACATCAGCCAGTGCGATCACGAGGTGCCAAGGGACCAGGTATAAGGCATCATGCATAAAAAAAAGAAGATATATGTGTGTGTGTGTATGTATGTGTATATGTATATATATATACACACACCATATTAAATGAAGGGGGAAGTGCAGAGTGGAGACCCAGGGCCCAAGTGTCGGCCAATGGAGATCCCCTCATAGAGGGGTTTAGGAGAGGAGATGGGTTAATTAGGATGCGAGGTAGTACTGATAAAGAACACAGCTTTCCCCCAGATCCTGGATGCTTCCTCCCCCCAACTACCATGATCCGAATTCTACCTTGCAGGGCTGGACATGGCAGAGGCTGTACACTGGTACATATGAGGGCTGGAGACACAGGGAATCCAGGGTGGATGATACCTTCAGGACCAAGGGTGTGAGGGGCGATGCTGAGTGTAGGGTGAGTGGGTTGGAAAGGGGGAACTGATTACAAGGATCCACATGTGACCTCTTCTCTGGGAGAGGTTCGGCAGAGAAGGGGGGAGGGGAGACTCCGGATAGAGCAAGATATGACAAAATAACGATGTATAAATTACCAAGGGCACATGAGGGAGGGGGGAGAGGGGAGGGAGGGGAAAAAAAAAAGAGGACCTGAGGCAAAGGGCTTAAGTGGAGAGCAAATGCCTTGAGAATGATTGGGGCAGGGAATGTATGGATGTGCTTTATACAATTGATGTATGTATATGTATGGATTGTGATAAGAGTTCTATGAGTCCCTAATAAAATATAAAAAAAAGAAAAGAGGAGAAAAAAAAGATTAGGGAAAAGAATGTACAGATGTGCTTTATACAATTGATGTATGTATATGTATGGACTGTGATAAGAGTTGTATGAGCCCCTAATAAATTGTTTAAAAAAAAGCAAAGAAAAAAAAACACAAAGCCATAAAGGAGAGGGTTGATAATAAATACTGGAGGGTTCATTACCCTAAGAGCCCTACATCAAAGAAGCAACTCAAGACATAGTTAGTAGGAAAAAACTAAAAAAAAAAAAAAAAAGACTTAAGTGGAGCGTAGTATGGGGGCTGAGAGGGTGAAGCAAGATGAAAGAGCATGCAATCCTGCTGGGTCCTGCGTGAGGGGTGGGAAGAAGTGCTGCCTCTCCGTCATGGGGCCTCCAGAGTAGAAGTGTGCAGGAGCTCCTCCCCAGACCTCACGCTCCCTGGAGAGAGTTGGTGAAAACATGTAGAGAAAAAAGAAGCCCTGCGTGGGCTTTAGTCACCTCCATGAAACCTGTCAGCCCTAAGGGGATCAGGGTACTCTGGGGCTGATGACCCCTGCCTAGACCCCACTCGGTATTAATGATGGCATACCCATGTTCCAGGCTGAGCTGGGTGGCCTTGTATGGCCTCATGGCTCTAAGTCAGAAGCCTATGCGGAGAACAGGCAGTTGCAAGTCCGCAGAACTCTCTAACTCAAGGCCCACAAGAGAAGTGAAATCCTTGTCCCATGGAGGCTTCTTCTTCAGCCACCTCACCGTGTGGTGATGAGCCCTGTGGGCCACTGTGCTCAGCTATTCTCAGCCTGCATTTCTTTCTTGTGAGTTTAGAGGGCATTTTGCCTGATTTGGATAGGATGGCAGTCCCCTCCAAGTCCTGGGAAATCTCTGGCATTCTGATGCCACCCAGTAAGCTGGATTGAGCACATGGACCTGGGGTTTGCGAGGGAGATGCAGTCTTCTCATGCGAACAGAAGCTACAAGAAGAAATTGTGAATATGCAGAAAAGCAGAAAACAGTACCAGAACTGGCCTGAATTGAGGTGTAGCTTCCATGCTGCAATCACATTGCAAGCAGCATCAAACAGTTTAGCAGGGCCCAAGCTGGTGTTCAGAGAGAGCTCATTGAAAGGTGAGGAATACAGAGTAAAATAAGCAACATCAAGGTAATGACCTCTCACAAAAGGAGGTTAAATAGAAGTCTCTGGTGCCAAGGAAACTAATGCTTGGCTTCAATGTTTTTAAAATTAAGAGGAACAACTCCTTTATATCAATGTACAAACAGTGGCTGAGCACTAACTGTCTACAGTCATTTAAATGAGGGCACCATAAAGAGATCCCCCATCTCCCACGGTAACTACCACCAACACTAGAGACATGTCTGGCTCTGCCTCCTAACTCCGAGATGACAACACCAAACCAACCTACCCATCTGGCACAAAATATGGCAAACATATTTCAGAGAAAATAAGGGAGATTTAGCTAGCTCACTCTTCAACTTCTCAACTGGATAGGGCAGGCTCCCACCAACACAGGCCCAATAGGGAAAGTAGCTGTCCTCCCTCATGCCTAAGCACAACCCAGGCCCTTCTCGCTAACTGCTCTGGGAAGCACTCGGGCTGAAGGATGCAGTCTCCTAGAACCCACTCTCAGATCAGGATCAGGGATTCCGAACCTATTCCGGCCATCATCTCACCTGAGTTTTGATCTTCTTCCCAGAAAAATGCACATGTAAGCACATGGGTAGAATGTTACATAAAATTTCCAGGAGCTTTATAAACCCCCCAAAGCCCCAGCCCGAGAATTCCTGCCAAAGGCAAATCATTCTTTAAAAAAAAAAAATCTTTTTTTTATGGAAGGGCCATTCCCCAGAGCTGATTAACTGTTATCTTGGATGTCCAACAGGTGAATTAATATTCAGCACTGACCTCTAGTCATCCCATGTCCTTGGCAGATGACGGCTTCTCTGCTGTTGCCTGTAGCTAGAAGGAAGCAGAACCTCTAGACCGAGACCACATTTTGTTTTTCAAAGGAGTACTCTCCCCCACCCCTATCGGGTCTCAGGCACTCCAGCCTTAGAACACAGACACCAAGTGACAAATCAAAAATAAATGTGGTTTAGTATTCAGCTAGACCTGTGAAGAGAGAGCCACAGACTAGGTCAGGTGTCCTCAAACTGCGGCCCCGAGGGCCACATGCGGCCGGCCGAGGACATTAATCTGGCCTGCCGGGTGTTTTTGCCCAGGTTTTTTTTACGTCAAAATAAGGTATGTGCAGTGTGCATTGGAATTTGTTCATAGTTTTGCTTTTTTTTTTAACTATAGTCCGGCCCTCCAACAGGTCTGAGGGACAGTGAACTGTACCCGTTTAAAAAGTTTGAGGACCCCTGGACTAGGTCTTTCTTGGGTTAGCAGGCAAAAGGCATGAGGGCAGGCCCAAAGCTGAAATGGAAGCAGGAGAGGATGTCCTCGCCCCACCCTTTCCAGCTAAATGCAGTCTAGCTGGTCATTCTAGAGAGACCACTGCTCTTTGCACGGTCTCTCTGCCTGGAATGCAGAGGCCGCTGCAGGCAGTGCCTTACATTCCGCATCAGGGAGGGCAATGAGGGTGACAGCAGTTGCCGAACATTGATTACTCTGTGCCAAGCACTGTGCTATAGGTTCTTGGCACAAGCAGTTTCATGTCACCATCTCAATAATTGAATGAGGCGGGTTCTCGTCATCCCATTTACAGATGAGGAAATTGAGACTCATAGAGAGGTGAAGGCATGTTGCTTACAGTCATAGAAGTAGTATCAGTGCTTGGATTTGTACCAAAGTCTGATTTCAAACCTAATACCTTTCACCTCTCCCCCCATGTTCCTTCCCACAAGACTTGGCTTTGGAGCCTGCCCATCTGATGGGATCATCACTGCAACACTGTCCAGTCTCCAAGCCTTTGCCCCTGGCCACCAACTGCTGTTTGCTCTGCAGCAGCCTGCCTCTCACTGGTGACATATTGTACATCAACTTGGTTGGAAATCCGTAAGTTCTGTACCCTGTCTTTGTATGACTTTGCCATGTGAAGCCATACTTCATATTCCCATAAATTCATCCTGGATCTTAAACTTATTTTAAAGCCAGCTAAGCTCAGGGCCCTCACGTTTGCTCCTCCACCTCATTATCGAGGAAGAAGACATCCTTCAATTTCATCCCAAGAAAACTGTTGGGGAGGATCAATTTGTCACCACTCCTGTTTTAAAAACTAGAAGGTAGAGTTCTGAAGAACAGAGATGAAGCCAGGAGTTGGTGCTGGTGATCTTTGAGGGCCAGTCTTCTCTCATCACACTTCCTACTCCTCATTATTTAGAGACAGGGTCTACCATCTCTCAAACAGCTAATCTCCTCCACCAGGAGAAAAGCCCAGAATGCTGCCTACCATATGCTCAAATGGCCAAGGTGCCCCAGTGGCATGCTAAGTGGCTAAGGCCCAACAATGGTGCTTTGGAGGCAGATGGGAACAGAGTGGCCATCAAGCTACCTGCCGAGTGCAGGGCTACTGTCCTTGCCCAGGGCATCATCTGGAGCTGAAATAGCCAGAGGCACCATGGGCAACTTTCAGAAGCGGGAAGGACTTACAGGAAGCTAAGAAGTGTTGGCAGCAGGCACAGGAATCACCCCATCTTCAAGGTTCCTGGAGCACTGGGCTATCTGCGTTCTTTGTGGCTTTAGTCACTTGTGTATGACGGGGCTCGTTGTTGGAATGGGCAGAACTCAGGCGAGTGGGGGGATGGTGGTTGCTGTTGGGCGCCTTGGTGTCAGCTGACTCATAGCTAGAACAGTTAAAAACAGGATGGTAGTACCTGCATTCAAATGAACGAATACAAGAAAAAGATGGACAAGCCAACCGAAAATGGGTAGAGGGCATGAACAGACACTTCACCAGAGAAGACAATCAGGAGGTCAACAAACATGAAGAAATGCTTGTGATCATTAGCTATTTGAGAGCTGCAACTAAAAACAACAAGATATCATCTCACCCCAGCAGTAATAGCAAAGTTTAAAACAAACAAAGCAAAGCAAATCCTGGCAATGGCACGGAGAGGCAGGACTCCTCACGCACAGCTGGTGGGACTGTGAAATGGTGCGACCACTGTGGAAAACAGCACGATGCTACCTTACAAGGTTGGAAATAGAAATGTCATAAAATCAAGCAGTCGCTCCTTCTTGGTCCGTGTCCTAGAGAAATAAGAGCCGCAGCACCAATAGGTGAACACACACACACGTCAACACAGACTTCCAAAAATTGTCTGACTCTATTGAGCCCAGTAATTTATCAATAAATGTTTTACTGAGTGTCTGCTGTGTGCGACACTCGCCTGGGGACTGGAGACGCTCACCTTGTCAGAATTTCAACAAGAGAATTCTGGACCGTAAGAAACACTAGGACCAGAAGCACTAAAACATAAGAATGATGAAGATTGTGTGGAAGGGAGCACTTCACTCTGGTTGTCAGGGTCGTCTCTTTGAGGAAAGAAGATGATCGCAAAGGCCAGGGTCTGGGGGAAGTGTGTTCCAGACAGAGGGAAGATGCCAATGGGCTTGGCTCATACGATTGAGCGGTATAGCTTTAGTTTGGGAAAAAGGAACAAGGGGTGAGTAGAAAGAGAGAAGGCTAGAAGAGAGTTGGGTAGGGGCCAGCTTAAACTCGTAACCGTTTTTAGTCTGAATGTAATGGGAAGCAGAGCAGTGACATCATCCAATTAGCACTTTCTGAAAGATCACTGGGCTGCTATGTGGAGACTGGATTGTAATGGACACAGAGGGCAACAGGGAGACTAGTGAGGAGGTTGTTAGGTGAGGAAATGGGTGACCAAATCATTGTCATCCAAAGCAGGCAGGATACTTGTGAGGTAAATGAGGAGAAGAGCTACAAACACTTCATCAGGGACAGCAGATATAACTACGACTGTAATCCAAAGCGAAGCGTACAGGCATTCTGGACAAGGAGGGACGGCCAAGTGACATCACTCCTGAGAACTTGCTAGGAACATAATTCTCAGACCCTTCACTCCAGACCTACTAAATCAGAAAACTCTAGGGATGGGTCCGATAGTCTGTTTGACCTTACCCTTCAGGTGATTTTGTTGAGGGCCAAAGTTGGGAGACCACTGAGCTAGAGTGACAGTCGTGGAGAATATGAGTTGTGGCCAGAGACTGACTATATTTTGGATGTGAGGGTGCAAAAAACTAAAATCTGGTGAGTTCTTTGTGGCTTTAGTAACTTGTGTATGACGGGGCTCGTTGTTGGAATGGGCAGAACTCAGGCGAGTGGGGGGATGGTGGTTGCTGTTGGGCGCCATGGTGTCAGCTCTGACTCATAGCTAGAACAGAATGAAACACTGACTGGTCCTTCGTCATCCTCATCATTTTTATTACGTTTACGTCTAGTGTCCCAGCCACTGTGTTAATCCCTCTTGCTGAGGGCCTTCTTCTTCTTTTCCCAGCATGATGAGGGGGGTGGATATGGAGGAATGGAAAATTAAACATCTGCTTCAGATGTATGAAGTGCAGAGACAGCCTCAGCTACTGCAGTTTCATCAGTCGGAGGAAGACAGTCACAGAGTGGTCCAAGTTCTGTAGCTCCAGGCACTGAGTTCTCAGAGTCAGCCTCCTTTTTAAGAGGCCCTGAACTTCAAAAAGGGACTTTTCCCAATGAGGTTGCTCTGAGAATCAGTTCAAGTCATGGCTCAAGATCCGACGATGGAGAGAATGCTCAGAGCTGCATCTCAAGCCAAGTAATTGGCTGCTTAGGGGGAAAGCTCAAGAAGGAATAAGCCAGAAAACTTTTAGCTGGGCAGTAAGAGCTTGGACCTTGTCAGGCATGTTCTCTTGGAGACCCAAACTCACCACTGACAAAGTTCTAGCTGCAATCAGTATGCCCCTACCGAATTGCAGCAGGAAGTTGTTTTTAGTAAATTTGCTCTGACACGGAGTGCCAAGCTCATGGAGAAGGAATCACTTTTCTATTTGGAGGGAACTGGTCCCAGACTCCTGGCCCAATGCCCCGCGCCTGAGCATTTGTTTTCTGTTTAGAGTTTACAGGCTATTGTAGAGCACATAGAGTAGCATGCTCTTACCAGTCTATGCTGGCTGAGGGTGAGTGGGGCTGCGGACACCCTCAGTGACAGATGGCAGTGCACAAATAATGAAAGAATGAACAGGGAAGTTATGTGACCAGAACATTTTGTGGTGGCACAGAAAACAAGGAGGAATGGCTAAGCTGAAATGTCACAGCAGTGATTATGGACTTTATAGGTGTTGTGAAGTGGGTGAGAAGGCTCCAAGCTTTCATCAGATTCTCAAGCCTAAGACTCCGGAACTTTGAGTGCAGTGGTCCTCAAGCTTCGGTATCCATCTGAAGCAACTGACTGGCTTGTTGGGCCAGCGACCATTGGTCCCACTCTCAGAGTCTCTGATTCAGTAGGTATGGAATGGACCTCAAACAAGTTTCCAAAGGAGGTGCTGTCAGTCCAGGGACCTTATATTGAGAATCACTGCTTCAGAGGATCTAAAAACATGAGGGGTATAAGTTATGAGCTTCCTTCTTTCAGAAAGAGTTCTAACAGATGCTACAGCCCTTTAAACCACCCCTAACTCCCAAAGGATTTTATTTTTGGAAGAGTGACAGACCCCAAGCCTCCTCTTGGAGGTCAGGAAGCATCTGGAACACAGCATTTTAGAAGGTGCAGGGCAGTGCCTTCATGCCCATAAAAGCCTAAGTAAAACTGAGCTAGGAAGTGCAGGGTCAGCGGATCCAATTATGGGACCAATTGTTGATTGGTAGTGAGGTTCTGGGAATCTGGGCAAACCCAGACCCTCTCCTGGAGGCTGCCTCTTGATTTCTATTTAGCCCAGATAGGAAGAAAGGGTATCACTAGAGGAAGAATCTGGGGAGAAGACAGAATTCAAGAGCTTCATTCACAGAGCCCTTTGATAAGGTTATTGTGGTAAGGGGAGAAGAGGCAGGAATACTTGGGGCTGTGCTTACTTTAAGCAAGAGTCGCAGAAATAGGCCTGGAAGGGCCATTTGCCAACTTCCTTCAGACCTGCTCTGAGTAAGTCATTCCCCCAAGAAAGGGGAGGGGAGGGATGACAGTGTGGATTCATTCATGAATCAGCCCCCAGAAGAGGAAGTGTGGTTTCTACATTATGCAGAGGAGTCCTCCTTTGCTATAGGGAATACGGTTTTGTCATACAGCTAGATGAGAGGGGGCTGCAAAAAGTTTGTAGGAAAACTGCATGCTTTTTAAAATTCCATAGCTCCATGGGCTTTTTGAAACCCCCCCCCCCTTATACATCCCAAGGAGAGGCAACATCAAAGTTGAGAAGCCCTACAAATCAGGGGAGAATGAGATAGAGCCTTATAGACTATAACACACTAGCATAACTTGAGACAGTGAATGAGCTTTGACATCAGCCTGCTTAGATTCGGAACTCTGTGTGACCTTGGGCATATTGATCTTTCTTTGCCTTATTTCCTGATTCATAAAATGGGGGCAGTAATAGTACCTACCCTCATAGGGTTGTGATAATGAAACGAAATAACCTAGGGAAAAATCTTAGCTTTTTGCTTTGCATATTTTAACCAATCCATGTTAGTTTTATTACACAAGCATTATGCTCTTTTATGCTCTTTTAAGAATGATCTCTATGAAATTAAAGTGACAACAGCAACTCAGAAGACTAGCTAGAAACTTGAAGGAGCCATGAGCTTATGCTAATAGAGAGGCAGGAACAACTCCAAATAGCCCACAACTCCATGAATATAGATAGTCAGTGTCACTATACTGTACATGTAGAAATGGTTGAATTACTGTATGCTTGGCTGTGTATATTCACAAAAGAAAAGAAAGTAGTGGGCTTAAGAAATTTAGCATAGTGGCAGTCCAACCTGAGGCCACTAACAGAGACAGAAGGCAAAGCGAGGCTAGGGCTGCTGCCAATCTCTAGGGAGCCTGACAGAGACACTTGACTCTCCTGGGAAGGCCAGGGTAGGAGCTGGGCAGGCAGAACCTGGATGCCTAGAATGGTAGGGTTAATCCTGATGGCTGTCAGGTGAGGGTATCTTTCCTTTTTAATGTTGCAACACCCTAAGTGCCAAATGTACTGGTTTGAACAAACCAAAGTGAATGAAAGTGAACTTTGGTAGGACAATTAGAATGGGAGGGGAACGTGGCTCCTCTTTCCAAAAGTTCCAAATGTGCAGGGGTTGGGGGTAGATGGTGAGGTGAGAACCATGGAGGGACACGATGGCCCTGAGGTCGGCTTGTCATCAAACACTGCAAAGGTGCTAAGACTTCTCTCTCTCCTCGGATCCTGAATAAAACGAACCTTTTCCAAAACATACTACATGAAATAAAAAATCCCTATCTGTTTAGAAAAAAAATAATGTTACCGGATAAGAAAGGGGTTTCTAAAAGCCATGCCAAAGAGCCACAGCGAATTATAGACCACACAGCTAAATCAAAGTTAGCATCGCTGGAGGTGGGAATGGGAAGAGGTCGCCAATTATATTGCTTTGAGAAGGAAAGAAGTAAAACTTACCAATTTTGTTTGTGTATGTCGGACCCTTTCTTGACTTTTTCCTTGGCCTGGAGCTCAGACATTGCCCAAGCCTGGGATGTTCTTCTCACAGCCCTGTAGCATGGGCATATTAATCATGGTCCCATTGAGTATGGTGAAGCTTAAAATACTAAGGCAGCGGTCCTCAATCTGTGGGTAGCAACCCCTTTAGGGGTTGAACGACCTTTTCACAGGGATCACCTGATTCATCACAGTAGCAAAATGACAGTTATGAAGTCACAACAAAAATAATTTTATGGTTGGGGGGTCACCACATGAGGAACTGTATTAAAGGGTCGGGGCATTAGGAAGGTAGAGAACCACTGTACTAAGGCCACAGGACAGCTAAGAATAGGCCTGGCTCCTGGCTTTTTGATCCATCAGTGCTACTTGTCTGGGAGTGAATCATGAGTAGTTTTCTATACTTCTATGGGTAGAGTTTTCTACACCTCTCGGACAGGTTCTCTGGGGGTTACATTACTCCAACTTGAAGAGAAGAATTTGATCTCTTCAGAAAGTGCCCATCTGCCCTGTGTGCCACCCTTCTCAACCCAAATCAGAGGCATTGCAAAGTTAGGTAAAAACTGGAGTACTGTAGGCACCCACCAACCTCTCCCCAAACTCTCATCTTAAAGATTCATAACGAAAAGTGCACATTTTTATGCATTGGTGATTCTTAGACATGGAAGCTACTCCAATTCAAGGCTGTTGTTCTCTATTAATGGGGGCTGGCCATCTTAGCAAGGGGAAAAATTTTTTTAAAGTTTCCACGGTCTGAAACTGTGATTGCATGAATTTATATTTATATGGCAGGGCATGAATATTTAGAATATAATCTTTGTCACAGGCTTTTAAGGCCCTTGGGGATATGCGTTTAAAGTGCTCACCTGCTAACTGAGAAGCCATCACAGAATACGATGATTTACAACCTTGATAACCCACTAGGGTAATTCTACTTTGTCCTATAAACTTGCTAAGATCCAAAATCTCCTCATTGACAGTGGGTTTGGTTGATGTACACAGTCTTAAACATTAAGGGTAGTTGTTTTTTTTTTCCTATAGTATGATTTTTTTTGCCAGCAACCTTAGAGAAAGTTCTAAGATTTCCTAAGATTCAGCCTGAAGGTAAATGAAAGTGTTAAAAACAAAGACAAAAGTTAAATGAAAGGAGAAAGCCATAACTATAGGGTGGCAAAAAATACATGAGAAAATTCCATTATTTTTTCATTCCATTCCCTCCACACCCTCCCGCCCCCCTCCCGAAAACTTTTTGAAGCCTCCCTGTATGTAACTTCAAATTCCACTTCCAAAGGTTGAGGGAAATCCCATACACCTGAGGTCTAGAGTGATTTTTGAGCTTGAGGGCTATACTGGGATGATTCTCTCTGGCCAGACAGTATAATCTTAAAAACACTCCTGAAGGTTCAATCTCCCCACCTTTATTTATTTATTAAATCATTTTATTGGGGGCTCATACAAGCTTATCACAATCCATACATACATCAATTGTATAAAGCACATTTGGACAATCATTACCCTCATCATTCTCAAAATACCTGCTCTCCACAGGTCGAATTGGGATCATGATAGTGAGGGGGGTGAGCGGGGAAGAAGCATTTAAGAATTAGAGGAAAGTAGTATGTTTCATCATTGCTACCCTGTGTCCTCCCGCGGTCCTTCTGTATGGGGATGTGCAGTTGTGAAGGCTTACTCTCGTGTCCTGTTTTTATTGATAACTTCACTCCCTGTCGGCCATCCCACTCTCTAGAAAAAGTCATTTTTGAAGAGGAACTCATGGAAAGCAATACCTTTATTTTCTGCAGATGATTCTCTTTATCTTTTGTCATGGACTCTTTTGGGGGTAGTAATCCTCCCACTATCCCAAACCAATTTAAATTTTAAAACGACAGAAAACAAAGTGGGGCAAAAGAACTCCTTCCATGGGAAAGGACTATGGTGTATAGGGGAGAGTTGGTGGTACCCTTTAACATGATGACAAACATGTTAATTGGTAAAGAGCCAGAATTGTTTTTTAAATTGACCTAGGAAGTCAGATGGGGAGGTCATCATATAAAATCCTAACGAATAAAGAAATCGGTTTTAAAATGGAAAATATTTAGAGCTTTCCAAGGTGAGAGCATACAGTTGATGCTTGCAGCCAATTTCTGATCATAGGAAACACGCAAGTATACCTGATGCTGAGTCCTAAAAATGATTTTCCCACCTATTAAAATATATATCCAAGAACAGACCCGCAAAGGCACTGAAACAAAAGACTAATCTGTATATATAGTCACATGAAAAATAAACATCTTTATTTTTTGCCTACTTTATTTCATTTTTTCAAATAAAATTTAAATCTGTACAAAGTATACTGTTACAGTATATATTTTGTAAGAATCAATGCCTAAAAGAATCACAATACTTCAATAAGCAGTACAGCAGACCTCGCTAGTTTCAGCTTTGATATTGAACAAACTCAAGCCGGCTGATGCACAACACATTTGCTTGGTTTCCACATGGTGAGTTCCCAGCACTGAGATGGGAGAACATGACAGCAAGTATGGTTATATTACAGCCCGACACACTGCGCTTCTTCATGTGATAACAACTGCACGTATTTAATACAGAATGCTCAAATTTACTTCTTAAATTGCATTTGCTTACTTCTTAGTTGGCAAAATTCAGCATTCTCAATGGGGTCCCCAAACAGTGCAAATTAATGATATTCTACTGTATATTGGCACATCTCCAATAAGGATTAACTTATAAACTCAAAGAATATCAACAATTTTGTCCTAAATTTTAACTAATGTACATCTGGTCCATTTAACCAAAGTCATTTTGGAAAGATATTAAAGAACAATTCAATTTCTGAAAGGATATTTTTGACCATTCTTTAGAGAAGATAACTTTTTAAATTGTCATTAAAATGTTTGGCTATAAAAATTTTACAAATTTGATTAGAAATTTCAAGATTATGATTCACAGCAGACAAATACAAACTGTTTATATTCCAACAATACCTACTTTTAGACTTTCAAATAGAGCACAACCATGTCAGCTGTGTTAACTAAACTTCTGAACAGTGTACTAAATTTATAAGTGGTGCTGGGTCTAGCAAGTGTAAATACACAGTATATTTCAATGAAAAGAATTGTCTTCTTTATACTTTATTTGTTTTCCCATAAGGAAACATTAATGTTTACATTCTTTAATAAAGTTAATCTTACATCAGAATATAACTTAATACTGTCAGCAACAGGGACCACACACAGTAAATAAGAAGCACATTTAAAATAAGTCTGAATTCACATAGATTAACATTTGTTGGTTAATAAAATATTGACAGTATTACAATCTTACAATATTTACAGTAAGAAAAATCTAGAGTAATATATACCTTTCACAGCAGGATTCCTTATTTTATTTATTTTTCTTCCAGTTTGGGATTGTGTATACATGAAAAGCTCAAAATAAAGCAACTCTGTAATATAATCTTAAAATAATGGCTACTAGAGGGAGAATCTATCACAACCATTGAAAATAATGGTGACTTCTCACGGAGTCTGTGGCATCTGAGAACCCAGTTAATTAACCAAAGTCTTGCTCAAACCAGCCTCAGTTACCCAGAGTAAAGCTGCAGAACTCCGGCCTTCCCTGACTGCTGAAATCCCAACAGATTTTCTCAAAGTCTCAGAAGAAAAGAGGGAAAATAGGTTTCAGCTCACACCTCATGGCTGGAAGCCTCCAACCAATATAGCACACATTCCCCAACTTATGCTAAAAGAGGACCAATTTCACCCATCAAACAGTCACAAGAGTTCACCTTCCAGGTAGTGTGCTTTGACACAGAGCTCACTCCCTGTTCAACTCTTGTGCGTTCGGGTCAGGTATGAAGTTGGCCTGTATAACACACACCAGCATCTCAAAGACTTGGGACTGGGCAAAGAGACAAACTAATGCAGTTTGCACTGAGAGCAACAGGAAAAATGGGAAGTGATGCACATTTCCAATTAGAATGGCAATAAGACCCACATCCCTAAACTGGAATTTGGCCAGGGCATCAGAGTTAGCACCCCCTCTCTGAGTACCACAGCAGTTGGGATGTACACTATGGGGCTTCCTCCAAGAGAGTAACACCATATGGGACATTAGTTTAATGATGACTCCCAAGCAAGCAGATACAATTCTTGAATCTAGGGCTGTCTACAGCACGAGGTCACTTCATTCAAGCTGTGTGACCTGACCCAACACTGCTTACTTCAAGAGAACTGATGGGCACAGAGTACTCAGGGATACGGCTGCTGGCTACTTTGGACTCTAGATCTCACAGGTAATCAACAGGTATCTGGGATTGAATTAGCAAACTGTACCATTGCTCCTTAAACAGACACTGTCAGGTTTGAAATCATGTCAAGCATGAATCTTCACTGTCAGGTCAGAAATTGAAGTGGGAGTCTTCCCACATCAGCCAAGGTTCTCTTATTAAACCTTAGAGGAGTAAGACAGTTTTTCATGTTGCAAGTGAGTGATTAGTTTACTTGTTTCAGTCAAACTGGATTGGCATACCAGACTGATCTATTTAGTTAGCTTTTTTTCTTTTTGATTCTTACGTATGTGCAAACCCAAAGCAGTTGTGTTTGGGCTAAATACGCTGACAGAGAATATTCAAACAACAAAAGTTTTAGTAAACTTCTGTGGCATTTTCTTTTTGGAAGTCAATGCAAGATCTAAAGGTATTTCTACCCAACAAGTCTGTTTAAGTGTTTAAGGTTATTTCCTTTTTGGCCCTATACAGAATGCTATGACTTCTATATAGGTCTGAATGCTGCTCCATGTAGATTCCTTCTGTATATCTAAAAATATATACTTTTCAGTAGTTCAATACATGGTTAATCTTCCTACAGAGGAAGATCTTTGTAATCACATGTTGTAAAGTAGAAAAACATCTCCTTTCTAAAAAAGGAAATATACTTTCCTATTGTACACTTTTGAATAAGCCCAAAGACATGCACCCCAAAATCATCAAAACTAATACATGCACTAAAATGGTGTAGAGTTAGACTTAAAGTGCTGCTTCTCAATTTTTAAATTTGGAAAAGACATTTTGTGATTTACTGATTCAAAGATTCCCCACCCCACCCATGACATTAAGAAATAAAAGTAAAAATGTATGCATAAATCTTTAAACTATTCTTTACATGGGGGAATGAACAGATAAACTATCCTATTTATAAACTGGGTTCCGCGTTTTAAATAAAACCAATAACTACTGGAAAAATGTTTTCAAAGATAACACACTCAAAACAAATATTACTAGTAAATAATATTCTACATAGAGAATAATTTACTTTGGTTTTATGTACCTTCTCAAAAATAATACTGGTGTCCCACATGTCACCAAACTGATGTGTTCCAGCAAAATTGTAAGGCAAATCTATTTTCCTAGTGACATCTTATTTTCCAATAGCAAAACTAAAATATTTTGGTGAGGAAGGGGTTAAGATAATGGCTAACCCCTTGGCATCCTGAGCATTGTGGTTTATCAAACTCTACCCTGCTAGAAGCTGTCAGGCACCCTGACCCCTGCCTTGAACCATATGAATGGCTCCCACGTTTAGAGATGCCTTTACTCCTTATAAATAGCTCTCAGAACTTTGCTTCTTTTTTCTTCTGTCTGGTTGTTATCAAGTCTAATCAAGCTGGTTGCAATGTCACATTTTGCTAGTAGGGGCCACCATCTAATAATTATTCCAATCTGCCATGTTTTTAGCCAATAGTTAGTTTTGAATTGTCTCAACTAGTTGCAGTAAACTTTCCTCTACAGAGTTTATTTAGAGCAAGATCCTTAACTTGGGTTTCAAAAGATGGGTGATACCCCTGAAGTTGTAAGCAAAATTATCTGTGCATATGCATTTTTTTCTGGGGAGAGGGTCCATCACTCTCATTAGATTACTAAAAGATTCTGTAACCCTTCCCACAAAAGGAAGGGCTACAGGGACTTAAAGGGATACCCGTAATTCATCTTATAATGAGACTGGGAAATAGGGACAAAACCCCTAAAAATGGCCTCCAAAAAGGGGCCAAAATGCTACTCTTTCCCTTTCATTCACATCTGGGAAATAAGTGCTTCAAATTAGGAAAAAGAATTAAAATGGTTAAACTCCATTAAAATATAGTTAAAATTATTTTCAACCCCCACTCCACCCCGCTTTATTTCCACAGGTGGTTAAATTAGCCTCCAAATAAGACCTAGAGAAGGAAGTTTTCTCTTCCCATAGGAAATTCAGAGAAACATTGCTGAACACAGTCCACATTTAAAGATTTGACAGTATAAGACGTCAACAACTCTAATAACACAAGCCTTTAATTTACAATTTTGGTAAAGGATTAAATATATATTGTTAACCTTCATTTCCCTAAATTGGTCCATGTTTAGAAATCTACCTGGAACAATTCCACTAAATAAACCCAGAATCTGAACAAAGGAAATTTAACTTTTCTACCCAAACTAGGAACACAGTCACTACGTTCTGCCATAGAGTCCAGCCACAAATATACACAACTATTAATCTAGAGATTTTCTCATTTCAAAGCAGGTATTTGAACCAGTTCATACTGGTTTGACCCTCTGCTAAGAATTTGCATTTCCACCCGCAGATAAAAGGATATTAGGGTGGGGTGGGGGAATGCAGATACCCAACACAGGTTCTAAAGGGAACAAACGGATTTGAAGCCCTTTTCCAAATACATCACTGATAATTCAACAGAATTTGCAAACATGAGCTCTAGAACTAGCAAAACATGCTGAGAAGAGCAAGTTAGGAATTAGTGTCCCACCCCTCAAAATCCAGAACCACACTCAAGCATTCCAAAAAATAAGCCAGATCTGCAGAGAAGCCTCTCATTTGTTGGTTTCGAGAGAGCTGTCTGAAAAACTACGGGAAAGGGAATATTAAATGAAGTGACAGCTTACAAAAAATAATTCGTCCAAAACACATCTGTCTTATTCACAACACTGTCAAAGCTCCCCCCCCCCTAATTCTGAACACGGTGTTACACAATCTCACTCAAGACAAAAAATGTTTACAAGTGTACCTTCCCCCCCCCCTTTCTTTCCATAGCATATCTTTCAGGTTATAAGAATGCTTCTGGTTAAAATAAAATCTCTTATCCCTTGCCACCCTCCCTCCATCCAAAAGTGAGTCAACCCTGAATTCCAAAATGGAATATTTAATATAATCATTTTAATATCAGTTATATCACAAACTAGGAAGAAACCCTAATGACATTATGGAAAACTACATGAAAGAGGGAGCTACCACTTGTCACCCACTTTACTTTCAGCGTTTTAAGCTAGTACCCAGCTAGACTCAGATCCCATTGAGTTTAGTGGGGAAAAAAAAATGAACACTCCAAAACCAGGCCACATGGGCTGGAATTTGGATCTCAAAGATATCATCATTCATGCATTTTCCCCCCTCTATCCTAAGCTTTCACTTTGTCTATTCAAGCAGTTTAATAAAGCTCACATTTACAAAGGGTTTTGTTGGCAAATAAAATAGGTAACATTTTTATCAAAACAAATTTTGTTTTACATATCTAACATTAAGAAATATTTTCTTGGTCTTATAAAGCATATTTAATTGCATATAAGTTTTACTTTGGGTGGGATATTGAAAACATAATTCTGCAAGAAATTATTAAAGACTAGAAACAAAAGTGAAAGTGACTAGTCTTAACTTTCAAAAAATCAAGTGCAAAGATAAATAGTGCAAATAATGAAAACTACAAATTTTATAGGCAACTTTACATAATCTTTCTTGCATTTGCACTTCTACATATTGAAAATAGTTATAAACCCTAACAACTGTATGCAGCATGGAAATGGGCTATCGTTTATCTCCACTGACTAGACTCAAGAAAACCTTTCAAAGACTTATCTCACAGTTATTTAAATCACTGGTTTTGACACTGGTTTGGGAATTCTCTTCTTTTTAAATGATTCCTACGGGAGGAGCTATTTCAGAAGGCCTACATTGACTTAAACATGTTGTAGTATGTATAGAACTATCTTATAATTCAAAACCTGACTATGATGTAATTTGAAAATTATACTAAGTGCTAACTACAAAATAAGCTGAATAATTTTGTTCCACAGAACAATCCTACTATTATTAATAAATTTAGTATGGGGGTGGGGTGGAGATTAACCTTCCAAGTTCAAAACCAGAAGCTTTTGGGGACTATTTTTTTTTTTCTTCCCTCCCCACCTCCACCCGCTTGGGGACTATTTTTAACGAGATTTTATCACTAATGTGTAGTTATGGGTAAAGAAAACTTGAAAGTGATCTGCCAAAATAACTGGGAATAAATCCATACTACATTAGAAAACAAAAGGTTAATCCAAGTATGTTTTGATTATATGACTTAAAAACACAATAATTTGTTACTTTAAAGTGTTTTAAATGCAACATGGATAATGGGAGTGGAGAGCTAAACACTATCAGCTCACCCTACAAAAGGGATAAGAACCTACAAGATGTACTTGTGAACACTATTAATATCTACCACCACTGAACTCTTGGAAATTCTGTACTTTTAAAGTAATAGAGAGAATGGAAACATCAAAGAAACAAGTTTGGAGGTATATTGTATCATTTCAGAAATATAGTATTAAGGGTCTTATAAAATAAGTATACAATGTTAAATGGTTGCTAGGATTAGAAATGTAAAAAGGTTTGGAACCCCAAAATAAAATAATTTAAAGGCTATTTTGAAAAGTTAAAAAAAATACATTATACATTACCCCAAGAAAATAGATATTTGGTAGGTTATTTTTGATAGTATGAAAACAACTGTGAAAAAGTTTGAAATTTTCTTTTCTCCAAAATGTTAAGTTCCCATTGCCAACTTGCCAGGAAAAGTTGCCATTCCAACCACTGTACCACTTAATTTGTCTCAAAAAGCAAACGTTGTACACATGAAAACAGATTTTATAATGTATCATCAACATAACAGCAGCTAAAGACCAACAGCTTTCTCATAATCAAGGAGGGATCCATTTTCTCTGGCTTTATTGAAACTTCTATCAACTTTATTGTCCTTAGCAAACAACTCTCATTCAAATGTTACCTTAGTAGCTTTTCCTGCCACCAATAAAAATTCCTTCTACTTTAACTCCATTCCTTTCCCTTATGTACCTCTCAAGTGCCATTTCACAAACACATTAACAGCTTTTGCCATGTCTGCTCTTAAATTCCCAAATCCTAAGTCTCAGCCCCCAGTAACTTACCTACACATACCTCTTACTCTCCTCAATTCAGAAAGTTCTAAATAAACATTCATTTCAATGTTGTTAACACTTTCAACTTAAGACTATGGGGGAAACAGCAGTCAGGAAAAAAAAACTGCCCCATTACCTCATAATACAGAAATCTTTCTGGATCATCAGTTAGCTATGTTCTAAGGCAGGAGTCAGCAATTTCTTTACTTCCCTCTGAAGGGGGTTAGCTTGAGTGCCACTGGCAAGGCCTATGGTAAGAAGAATAAAGATAAAAATGAAAGAGAAACAAGGAAACAGGAAGACAATGGGGAGAAAATGTCAGATGTATATGGTAGGCAAGTGCTAGTAACAATTACTTTCCTTGGAGATTATCAATTTATCTCAACTAAATGGGAGTTTGATTCAATCCCAACATGTGTCCACTAATTTATTAGCTGATGGCCATCACCATTGTGCTAGTCAAGGTGAGTAAGTTAGTGAATAAGTAAGTCTCATAAATTCAGCTGTTAATTCACAATAACTTTTCTTAAATCTTTCTAGGATTCTTCTGCAGTAATCTAATTCAGACACATGCTAACAGGCCCATTTCCATGTATCTCGAAATTCTAGACATAAGGGCTTGGTACTTGAACTGGGGGACTTCTTGAATTACCAAAGTACATCCTTAATCAAGAAAATTAAACTCCTTTAACTTAAAAATTTCCCCCTTGGAATGCTATACAGATTTAATAAGCAATTATTAACAATCATCAAAACAAGGCATGTTTTCTGAAAACTGTTACAAACATCTTATGTTTCCAAAAGGAGCAAAATATTACTGGTCTGTAAGCAGCAAATTTATTTTCCATAGAAGATCACCACCATGTTTCTACCTATCAACAAAATGATTTTCCACAAAAGCACAGTAGGAAAAAAGTAAATGAAAAATACTAAACAGAAAATATGGGGGCAAAATAAAAACAGTAAATGAGAAGCTATGAAATGTAGTTAAGAAAAATGTAACAATTGACTTCTGCCATTATGCAAATTTCCTAAAGGCATAGATCATCTAGTCTACTCACCATCAAAACGTGATAGTGAGAGTTTAGCAGATCAAAGATGACAACTGTTGGCTTGGGTCCCAGCACTTTTCCCTTTTCACTTGGTTGACCTTGCATCATGAAATGCTCCCTTACTAAACGCCAGTTTAGATGATCTTCACTTAAGCATAACGCCATTTCTGTTCAAAAAGGGCCTACAATTTAGGTTTTGTTTAGGATCAAGTAACTCCTCAAATATTAGATTCAGATTTTCTTAAAGATATATTGCAAATTCTGCAGTGACAACTTAATAGTCCTTAACGCTGCTAGGTGAAAACAGCAATTTAAATGGTAGTGATCATTTGTTTTATAAAATACTTCATTATGAAAGGCCGAAATCCAGTTAACATACAATGAAAACCTTGGAAGTATGACATTTTAATGTGATTTAAAAATCAACTTTGCAGAAATAACTGTTGAATGCAAACAGCTTAAGAAATTTAAAAATATTTCCCTACTTATTCCATTGTCATGTTATACTCAGAGTTATCACCAACTGTCCCAACCTAACATGCTAAAGATTCCTTTCTTTTAGGTTCCTTTACATAGAAAGGATTTCATTCTAATTCTTCAAAGGACTTTTAAAAAAGAAAAACGTCATTAGATTTGGTATCTCTTTCTTATGGGAATAAAAATCTTGAAAGAATGTTCACATGTAAGATAAAATGAACCAAAGAGACATGAAAACTACAAGACCAACAATCCTCATTTTAAAACTGTCTGGGTGTGTGCATGCACATGTGTGAAAATGAGTGGGAATGTTGTAGGAGAGAGGGTGAGCCATGCAAGGAAGATACAAATAATCATGCCTATGGTAGGGTCACCATGGCTGGCAGAACACCCACAATGTCATAGAAGAAATATGTGTTAGGTTAGAAATTTTCAACAGTGCCAAAACATAAAATGTGAAAGTATGGAAACAAAAATGAATGAGAGAACCCCCACAGGCATCAAATTCCATCACAGAAAGAAAGATGGACATGTGCATTTTTTAATATACCAAATCTTAATTGACTTAAAGATGATATAAAGTGGTTGGCCATGATATCACTCAAGTTCTAAACACTGAGGCTTATCTTTATCCCTCCCCTTCAACCCATATTCAATTTTCTTGCAGACAAAAACTATACCATCACTACATGAAGAATAAGAAATGAAAACAGTGAGTACAACTGATATATATCCATTGACTTTTATTACAAATGTTCTTGATCACTTGGCTTCAAAAAGTTTAAAATCAATACCCTATTTTGTGTATGCCAGTACAAAGCAAACTGTTTTACAAATTAAATACCTAAAAATTTGACAAAAATATTAAAATTTGATGAAAAACAATTATAAAAATCCTTAATCTCTCTCTTCAAAAAGGAGGCAGTCTTCCCAGTCCTATTATACAATATTAATAATATTCACCATTTTTAGAATAGGTAACTAAATTATATCTTTTCTGTTAACATACAAAACTCTTAGACTAATAGATTTTTATTTGTATATGCTCCAGTTAAGTTAGTGCCATCTGATTGCAATATAATTACCTATCTTTAATTGAATCCTAATTTACATTTACTTAATAATTTGCATAGTTTTCAAGGATAAAGGTTATTCTATAACTAATTACCATAGGCTATTACAGTGCTATTTTTCAAGGCAATAAAGTATTTGCTCCCAAATGAAATTATGTGTTCTTTAGGTAGGGATTAAATTGACTAGCAGCTTCCCAGTACTTGAAAGATCAAATTGGAAGTTATCCGTCTCCAGATGTGAAGACCATAAAAAACACACTTTATACTTTGAGTAAAATTTTAACCCAGGTATGGGACAACTAAAAAGTGACACTTTCAAGGTTTTTTTGTTTCCCTGTTAGTTTTGGTTTCTCTCCATGGCTTTTGAGAAGCTGGAAAAGTTTTCTTTCCTAACCAGCATTGTCTTTTTTCCCCATCTGGCAAATCTTCATCTACCTCCAATCTGTATCTAGTGGAGGAAGCACCGACATGGCTTTTCTTATTAATTTCCTTTGTTGTCAAAGGCATGTATAATGATTTCTACAGTCTGGCTAGTTAACTTTAGCTCCCTCTGTGGCTGGATGACTGCTGCATCTAACATCAGCATGATAAATAGGAGGCACAAATAAAAAGCTTAAAAAAAGACTTGGTGATTTAAAAGAAAGAAACAACACACACACAAACACACAAGGACATTTCAAATCTGGTGGCTGATCTCTGGATTAAATTACTTGACAGTGTCTCTCATTTAAAAGAATGTCAAATATTGCAATGCAGTTCAAGTTTTGTTTTATACTTAGGCAAATAATATAGTTGAACCAAGCTCTTGGACCTTAGTTGTAAGACAAAGCAGATCAACAAAAATAAGGCATACTTGTTGGGAATTCAGTTTCATTTATGTTTTTGGCACATTTGATCATACTGTCTTCTAAGAATAACACATATGGTCAAATATACCACTTCCTTTAAAAAAAAACACAAATAGAGTTTACCAACTAGCAAAATAAAAACAAGGAAAAACTCCAACATAAAACACTGCAATATAGAACCGTGGTAAAGTACTGAGCACCTGGGGGGAAGGGCAGGGGAAAGGATGCAATTGGAGAGTGAAGGGAAGGATGAGAGAGTGCTTGGGGAGGTAGAGATGCAAAAAAAGAGCATCTTTACAGTCACTTAGTCTTTTCTATGATAACCTCTAAGTCTTAAAAGATCTGCACGTGGATTTTTTCAAACCCACTGACCACAAATCAGACACTGGTTTCAAAATCTTTGTTTAAGATTGTGTTCAACTGTTATAGTGTAAATACAAGTGCACAGTACATGTGCTTCTTGATCCGGTAGGATTCCAAGCAGAATCTGAAGTCTATAGGTAAAAGAGGCTTCACTTA
Source organism: Tenrec ecaudatus (assembly GCF_050624435.1). Lineage (NCBI taxonomy): Eukaryota > Metazoa > Chordata > Mammalia > Afrosoricida > Tenrecidae > Tenrec > Tenrec ecaudatus. Next base: position 146,452,026 of record NC_134531.1, on the reverse strand, counting down.
GGTGACTCTGACCCTAGAGAAAACCTCACGAAAGAACTCGCATCTCAAAGGAAAGGACACTTTGCCTAAGTTTGCTGTGTTTCTGTTGACTTGCACTACTTATTGGTGGCTACTATGAAACACTATCTAGAAGTACTCCAACAACCTGTAGTACAAGGCTTAACTTTAAGAAGCTATAGTAAACAAGAGACAAATCAAAGCAATTCTCTTTCCTAACTAGTTAACAGCACAGAGAATGCAGTCTTTTTTCCATTATCACAGTTAAAGTACAGTGAACAAAACAGCTCAACAAACCTTAAGACAAAAAAGTGCAGGTTATTAATGTTTACATGCAATTGATAAGCATTCCAAATGTCACATTATGCACTGTAAAAGCTCAACTTTACTATATGAAAATAAGAAAAATGCACCTTGGGGAAAGGGAAAAAGCAATTTAATCATTTCCAGTGATTTTGTAAGTAAAGAAATTCCTAACTATTGTACGGTCACCTCGTATTAACATTGTATGAGTATTAAAAGCAAACAATTTAATGGGAAAATGCACAGTACAATGGAAATAGCTTGTTTTTCAACACATACAGTAGATCTCAAAAACAAAGACAACACACTCAACCAGGGAGCTTAAAAATATCAAATCAAAACCCAAAGAACCAGCAGAAGAAAAGAAAAAATCCTTCAGAAAGACAACTGTTACACCTTCCTAGGCCAATGCTTTACAAAATGAGAATGATACCTTCCAGCTCCAAGTGGTGTCTTCTACATACAGCAGTTAAATCTACAAGGCTGGATTTGCCCAGAAACAATTCCATTTCCCAAACTCTGTCAGACAGTCTTTCTTCCTTTTTTTTTTTTTTTTTACCAAAATACTTTCTACAGAATTCCAAACCAAAATGTACTGTTTAAGGCATCTTTTTTTATAACGTTTTCTCTTCACTCAAAGATGATAGTCATGCAGCAGTTTAATGATAAAAATATATTAATATTTTACTATACAGCAGCAAGAAGTTAGTTGTCAATTAAAAGCACACGAACATCTTTAAATGAAAATTTGTAAAAGACTAGCGTTACAAACAATTTCAGACTGGAGGACACCAGCTTGGTAAAGTGCTCTCCTAAGCTTGCATTTTCATACCCTACACCTTGAATATAGGAGTTATAGAATATACTTTTGATAAAAGGCTTATACACTTGGGGAACACAAATACACTTAGCATATAATGTAGCCAGTAAAAACTAGCACCACAGCTACATGGAAATCTTTTACATACACCAACTTGGCTTTCACTTTTCAATGAAATTCAGAATCCATGGCTCAGTAGGATAACTTTACAATTGCGCTGCTCTGCTTTTTTAACAGGTCTACATAAGTTAATAGCACTGGCAAAAACCAAAGGATAGCTTCAGACTTCTTACAAGTTTAGGAGACAGTGCTAGTGACCACAGATAGACTTACTACCTGATGTCCAAATACAGGTTCACTGGAAATTGCTGCACGTTAGTTAAGTTTTAAAATCTTTCCACACATAATAAAAAAAATATATTATGAACAAATACAAGTACATCTCATATACACAAGAATGACAAAATGCCTACTCAAAGCAAACAGATACAGAAAAATATTATGGGAGATTTCCTCTTTCTTTCTCTTTTTCCTTTTACTATTTGAATAACTTTGGTTCAAACCGTAAAAATCACAACTTAGCAAATTTCATTTAAATGCCTTTTTTTAATAATTTCTTCATGTTCACAGAAGTTTCACTGACCATTTTTATATGTTTAAGGTCCAGATGCAATGCATATTGTATAAAAGAGAGCACTTATTACCTTGCATGAATTAAACCTACGTACCTTTAACTCTACAAACTTCTGCATAACATTTAGACAAAGCTCAGACACACAGCATGCCTAGCCCTCATATATATACACATCTCTAATCACAGGTATATAGGGTGTCAAATATACTATAATAACCTCCAGGTAAGGTCTGAAATTTGGTAACAAAATGAGAAAAACTAAAAATATTATTTTACGTGTTCTAAAATATCTCTTTTTTGTGCTAAAGTCAAATGTTAGCTCAACATGAAAAGGACTTTTATATAATTCAGCAATATTATAATCTTGACCATTTTGCAAACACTTTTAATAATAATAGCTTAAACGTGTACAAAAGTTCTTGGTTAATTAGGGAAATAAACACTCAGTTCTTTATATTTTTAATCAAGTAGGAAACACAGTTCATATAATGTTATTACTTTTTGCATTTTTTTTTGTTTTTGTTTTTTTTAGCAGCTGCTTACTGTTTTATATGGTGGATAAAGTGGACAACATCCAGCGATGGGTGGCAAGTCAAGAAGAGAAACTGTCAGTTGGTGGAGGTTCTGTGGGTGGTGCTCCCAGGGAGTTAACAGTTATTTATTTCTTTTTTTTACATTTTCTTTTCTTTCTTTACAGTATATTTTCCGTGTGTAGATACGTGTGTGTGTGTGTGTGCGCGTGTGGATGCATGTGGGGGGGGATTTTTTCATTCAGTTTGATCAATCTTCTTCCCCTTCTTCCTCGCCCTGCAGCAGCAGGGTGGCAGCGGCGGTCTCCTCCTGTTGCTGCTGCTGCTGCTGGTGGAGCTGCTCACAGGCAGCCCGTTTCTCCCGCTGTTTTTCTTGAATCTTCTTCATCTCCTCCGAGTACTTGCAGAAGGTGTGCCCGAACTTGGCCCACACCTTGTAGGGCACGGTGATGGAGTTGCGGTAGGTGGGCTTCACCTCGCTCACGCGCATAAACACGCCGTACTTGTTGGAGCCCACATCGAAGAAGAAGCGCTTGTTGTCCACAGTCAAGGAGGTGCCCTCGGGCAGCTCGGCCGGCTCCTCCTCCACGCCGTAGTCGTCGATGAGCTTGGCCAGCGCGTCGCGGAACTCGATGAGCCCCTGCGCGGGCAGCGCAATGGTCTGGCCCTGCGTGGAGCCGAGGCCGGGCCCCCGGTTGACCGTCTGGCGGATGCGCAGGAAGCGGCCGCGCTGGTTCTCCTTGAGATCCATGTAGTACTTGCGGTTCTCGCGCACCAGGAACTCGCTCTTCAGCGCCCGGCGCGGCTCGTCCTGAGCCTGGGCCAGGTCGGGCGGCTGGCTGGGGCCCAGCTGCGCGTAGTGCTCGATGAAGTCGCCCAGGTAGTCGCGGAACTCCACGGCCACTGACATGGAGAGGGTGAGGCGGCTCTTGTTGCCGCCCGCGCCCACCTCGGCGATCTTCAGGAAGCGGCCCTTGGCGTTCTGCTTCACGTCCAGGTAGAAGCGCTTGTTCTGGATGTCCACCCGCTTGGAGGCCAGCTCCTGCGTCTCGTGCTGCAGCCCCCCAGGGGCCCCGCCACCGCCGCCGCCGCTGCCGCCGCCACCGCCGCCGCCGCCACCGCCCCCGCCGGAGCCCGAGCCGGGGTGCCCCAGGGAGCCGCCCGAGCCCAGCGCCGCACCACCCTGCTCGCTGCCGCTGTCTCGGTCCGCCATGATGCTGCGCTCCGCCGCCGCGCCGCCGCCTGCCGCTCCGCCCGCCGCCGCCTCAGTCGCCTCAGCCGCCGCCGCTTTCCCTCCCCGGCTCCGCCTGCTGCCGCCGCAACCCCCACAGCCAGTCAGCCACTCTCGCGAGATCTGCGGGAGAGACGAGACAGACGAGACCCGGTAACAGGGCACTGACTCCCCAGTACAGTAGCAAGGCACCCTACTGTACGCGCCCACCCGCCCACCGGCACGTGACCCACGCCCCTTCCCCGGCAGCCAACCCCCCAGGCAGCCAGCCTTCCCGCCCGCCCACCAGGCGGCGCCCACCCACTGGCCCTCACCGACCCCCCTGGCTGGGGAGGGGGAGGAGTGGGGCGCCGTGCCGCGTCGCAGCCGCCGCCACTACCACCACCATCACTGTGACTGTGGCAGTCCCTGTAGGTCAGACCCTGAGTGGCTTTGGCTTTGGGCCGGAGAACTGGGGGCATGGGGATGAAGGGAGGACGGCCATACTAAGCTGACAGAGAACAAGCCTGGACTCTGCTTTCCGGTGACCCAAAGAGAGACTGGGGGGGAAGGGCCTGCGCAGCGCAGTCAAGTCCGATGCAGAGGGGACACCGAGTCATGGCCACCCCTCCCCTGCGGCTCCAGCCAAACCCAGACCCAAACCCAGACAAGCCCGCCCGCTGCCTGGCTGGGCTGTCTCCTACCGCAGAGGCCTGGCCGCAGAGGGAGGCTGGAGAGGAAGAGGAGAGGTGGTGAGGCGGCAACCCTCAGCTGCAGAGGGGGCTCCCTGGGATGAGGACCGGGCGCCAGCAGCGGCGCAGAGTAGCAGACACCTAGCCCTTCCCTCCCCCTAGCCCTCCCCTCGCTCCCGCCGCTCCCTCTCCCCGCTCACGGCAGAGCAGCTCTGGCCTCAGATGATCCCGCTCCCCCCTCCCCCCAACCGCAGCCCCGCACAGCGGAGCGGGCGGGCAGGCGCACTCACTGGCGGGGGGAGCCGAGGAGAGGATGGCAGACGCACCAGGGCCGGGGTGCCCGCAGTGCCTCTTCCCAGGGGCTCTGCCCTTCCCCCAAACAACGATCAAAAAGAATCTCTACACTCGTCCAAAAACCTGCAACCAGTCCCCTTGGGACCACGACTGCCCGCCTGCCTCCCCTCCTCCTCCCGAGATTTGGGTAAGGGGGGCACCCTGCTCAGCACTGAGCCCAGCCTGGGTTGCCGGCCAGCTCTGCGGAAGAACCAAGGCCTTGCCGAGCATTCAGCCCCTAGCCCATTCTTCTTCATCTCTGGAAGGACCCAGACGGGCGAAAATCAAGCGGGCTTTAGGAAAATCATGAGCTAAAAATGTCAGGAATTTCCTGGGAAACGCAAATCCTTACGGGATTCATTAGAGCAGGTTTGTTCACCCCTTTGGCCCTTCCCCCCAGAATTCTAATGTGTCAATGAAGAGCCCCCAAGCCCACAGTAAAACGTTAAGAGATTGCCGGTTTTTAGGCAGATAGATTACTAACTATTAATTAACGAATGCGTCTTAGGACCGTGACAGGCACAGTGAAAGGGAACTCCTGGGCACAGGAGGCTCAGGAGTAAAGAGGGGCTCAGAAAGAATGGATTTCTCTATTCCTAAATTTGATGTATAATGCAGGGCTTATTTTCTTTCTTCAAAATTAGACAGCAAATGCTCACACACCCTTGCAGCAATCTGCAGCCCTGGCAGCTGTGGAAAAGTCAGCTTGCTTCTGGGGGACCACCTTGCCAATGCTACTACCCTCTCCCTATCACCTTCTGCAGGACTGGGAGGATACCTTCCTTTGGCTTTCTCAAGTGCAGATTGTTGTCTCCATCCTGCGAAGGATGTGCTTATCCCATATGTAGCTGCCATTTCCATAACATCCCCTCCCTACAAAGGAAGACCTGCCTTTATAGGTTCAGAGAAAGCTGAGCACCTGGTTATCCTGCTTCTTGGAAAAGAGGAGCAAAGGGAGGAATAAAGATCAGGAAAATGGGCAATCCAGTGCATAAGCCTCGTCAATGTTGGGGCCCTCAAAGAACCCTAGTAGTAAGCCTGTACCTCCTAGGCAAATCTGCTTGCTAAGTATTCATGGCTTCCTTTTCTTTAATAAAGGGCCTCATTCTATTTAGCTACTTGAACCAACCATAGTGACTTCCCAATAAAGAGGAAGAAACGGGAAAGGCAAAGTATCTTGCCACCAAGAGTGAACCAGTTATCCAGTGAATGGGACCACCCATGTCCACTGGTCCCTGGAGTGGCTCTCTAAACAGGCAGGCCGCCCCGCTGCTGTGAGGTAGAAACCCAGGTTTTCTGCCCAGTACAGAACTTTACCTTAGTTAGGGAGTAATTGCCAGTACTGAGCAGGTCCGATCCTTGTAGTGACGCCTCTTCTGCCTGTCCTCACCCCCCTATCCCACACCTAAATTGTCAGGAAGGGGATTTAGGACCCGTTGGTACATCCTCACTACACAAAAAATTTTAGGTGAAGAAGCGGGCAACTCCTCCCCGTCTGAACAGTATAGACTCAGCTCCAAGAGGGAAGGTAGAACACTGTCTGCATAGAGTTGGGCGGGGCAGGGCGGCAGTGACACTCCACTGGTGCTCAGAGTTTAGAGAGCTGGTGAAGTTGAAGCAAAGGGCTGCAGCTCTTGCTTAAGGATTTTACCTATCTAGAAACTAAGCCTTTGTCCCTCAGGAGAGACCTCAAGGCAGCAATAAGGCCAATAAGATTTCAATGAAAAGGCCAGTCCCACAGTCCCTACAATTCCCTTCAGGGCTTGAAAATATCTGCCTTCCTGGCCCAACTTTGAAGTCTACATTTCTTATTCTCAGTCTCAAACATTTATGTTGAGGGTCTCTAAAGAGAATTGAGTTGGATAGTGCCCTGCTTTTCTGGAAAGTGACTGTCACCTGGGACTGAGTTCTTAGCTCCTCAGTACAGACGCAACCAATGAGAGTTCTAGGCAGAATACAATTTCAATATCATTTGTACCCATAAATTGTGAATTTCAAGCTCAGATCAGGATTGCTACATATAAAAATTCTGCCATCAAATACCAGCTTCTTCCCTACTTTATAAGCATAGCTAATCTAAAAGGCAGAGGAGACTAATGCTTTTTCTAAAAGAACGCAATAAGTCATCTATTTAGTGAAATTTCACTACTGAAACAAGTTAACTTCAGGATAACCCTTAAGTATGAGACTTTTCTCAGACTACAAGGGGTGAAAGGTATCTTTCCTTAGTTGTAGTACAGAATAGTCTTAAAAGCAACCTGGTTAGCATGAATACTTGCTCAAAGAAATGCCTCTAAACACAAAAACTCTTTAAAAAAAGTTTATAGTAGTAAATAGAATTTCAAAGTTAGACTTGAATCTCAACTTTGAAAATCCATGAGAAAATCTGTGTACTTAAAAAGACTTTTATCCTTAAATTAATTACCTAAACTTGGTCAATAAAAACCCTAGTCTAGTACTCAGCTATTTGAATTTATTTTAAAACAAGTGCTTGTTAAGTTAAGCTTATTTCATTGTAACATATGAAAGGGGAGCGAGATATATTAATAGACAGCAAGATACCTGTGTTAATGAAAACATTTTAGAAAAGCAACACTCCCTTTCTCCTTAAAATTTGCGTATAACCTCCCAAAACAAAAACTGGTCTCTAGATTTCTTGAGTTCCTTTATTAACACTGCACACACATTTTGAAGAGAATAAAGACTAATTTTTAATTCTATGGTCTTCATGCCTTCAACAAACTCTTACCAACAAAAAACGTGCACAAAGAAACAAACATTAGACCAAACAAGCAGGGGAAAAAAGTTCAGTTTTCCTCAGCCTGATCTATAGGTTGATTAAAAAACCAACCTAACAATGTTTGCTTTTGGAAGTGAAAATTAACACATATTTGTATAATAAACCTGTTGAGAATGTGTACCTACCTTTGGGTATTAAACCCTTTTGATTGCCGACCCCCCAAAAATGTGATCAATTAATTTGAAGAAAATCACAAATTTCCCAAATAGGAGAGAAGCAAGAACATTGGACCTTGTATTTTCAAATGCTACTTAGGTTAAATGCCTGTCTTAAACCAGGCAATTATCTTCACTGCCCAAATCATTAAAACTAGCAGAAATGTTATACTGAAAATGTTCAAGCTAGAGAGATTATCTATTTCTTCTCAAAGTTATCTACCAGAAAATAAAAGGAAAGTTCCAAATAAACCTTAATATTTAATAACAATAAAGACTAACAGCGACAGAATTTCATCAATCATTTAAAAAATCACATTTCTAGAGCTCCCCATTCATTGAAGTTATGCCTTTTGCTGCTCTTTTAATGTTCTAGACTAAAGATACAAATTATTTATTTGAAATTAGAAGAGACTAACCCGTGACAAAACCTCACATTTCACAAACTATTTTTCTTTAAAACATCTGAAGTTAAATACATGTATCAAAAATTCAATAACCAATGCAAAGAACCTGACATTTCGCAAGCAGAAAGGTCCGAAGAGAACCAATTAGAATGCTAATAGTTCTCCCTACACAGAGGTTTACATTGTTTTATTAGTACTAAAAGGAATACAATCAGCAACTCTACACTGGAAGCAACACTCCAATTTCCAAAGCCGCGGTCCACAAACGGCAGTTTGGGCGGAGAGCAGTAAAGGTCCTGAAGTAACCCTTTTCCCCTCTTTACCCCCAAAACGGCAAACCGAATCCAACCTATTGTAAAGCACCAGGTCCACCTTTCCGACGACGCAGGGCGTAAGCAGCGACCACTGCAAAAAAGCTGTCCCAAAGCGCTGGGCCCCACATAAATGCAAAGGCCCCCCGAGGAGAACGAATCAGAACCCACAGGAGGGTCCTGCAGGGATGTCGTAAATGGGGTGACATTTATTCAGGAGTAGTCAGTTCTGAGCCAAGGGAAGTTGTCTCAACCCTTTGGGTCTCTTGACCCAAGTTCCAGGCTCATGGAAGACCCATTTGTGGGGCTTCCTTACCTTACAGACACCTAAGTGCACCTCTGGGGTCCCACTGTCGCTCAAAGGGCAGATTCTCTAGCTTCACACGCGTTCCTTTTGTCCCCAACGGCAGAGGAAACTGTTGAGCTGACCTAGGGCCATGGGGCACCCAAAAATGGCATTTTCGGTTCACCCATCCTTGGGCCCGGCATCATCTGCGATGTCCGCACCGTTGCATTATTTTTACAACGCATCCGGGTCGGGTGTGTGCCTTTCTTTTTTTGGGGGGGGGGGTTTGGATCGTAGAGAAGAGGGGTTGTTAGTGGAGCCTCGACTACAGAAGCCTCCGTCCTCCCCCCTCCCACCAGGAATACTGTGTAGGGAGTGTAGGCCACGTCCGGCGCAAAGTCCCAGGCCCCGAGGCGAAGGTGCCTGGGGAAATGGGGCTCACTGATTGCTAAGCAAACAGCACCGCTGGTGGTCTCTAGTGCCAGGGAAGATAGAATTCTTTTATTTTAAAATTTTAGGGTGTGTGTCTTATTCTGTTCTTTTTTTGGGGGGTGGAAGGGGTTTACTTGAGCGTGCACTGCGGGAAGAAGCGGCGGGAGGGGGGGGTGAGGCTTGCTGCACTGCCTGGGCCCCTGGGAGGGAGGGTGTGGGAATGTCTGCACTGGTACCACAATTATTCCCGCGGGAAGGGAGGGCAATTACGGAGGATGGGGTGGGCGGCACCTCGAGCTGTGGCGGTGGCAGCAAGGAAGGTCGCAAGGGGCTTACCCAGGCGGGCGGGAGCTGTCCGGCCGCAGGTGAGGAAAGGCGCGCACGCGAGACTGGCGCGAGGACGGGGGAGAGGAGGAGGGCGCGCGCGCGCGCACACCTGTGCTGGACGGCGGGGCGAGCCGAGCTGCGCCTCAGCCTCGCTCGGGTCCGCGGGTTGCAGAGGGAGGAGGGCGAGCGGCCTGGCAGGCGGGGGCGGGACGCCGAGGGGAGGAGGCGGCGGCAGCCGCTCGGCCGGGCGCGGGGCTCTCACTCGTTCACCTTCCGGGGGCGTGGGGTAAGTCCCGCTCCCAGCCCGCTGTCCGGCGCGCTCCCAGCCCTCTGGGTTCTCCCTCCTCCCCCTCTTCCCCTGCGGGATCAGATCGCCGCTGCCGCCGCCGCCGCCGCCGCAGACGGCAAGTCGTGGCAGCCAGACGTCGGCGCGTAACCCGGCGCTCCGTGCGTGACTCCGGGCGACGTCAGCGCGCGCTCCGCTCTCTCCTCCAGTCCCCCCTTTTTCTCCCCACTCCGTGGCTTGCGCCCTTCGTTTCAGTTGCGGCGGCAGCGGCCACAGCGCGCGCCCTCAGCCTCCTTCACGCGCCGCGCGTGCGCGCGTCCTCCCTGCTGCCGTTGGCGCCTCAGCAGCCTGAGGCCCAGACCTCGGGAGGCGCCTGGAAAGGCGGCTTTCTGGGTCTTGGCGCCGCAGTTTCCCCGCGGCCCGGCCGGCCGAATGCTCCCTGGAAGACTCAGCCCGCCCTGGGCTTCTACTGACAGAAGCCCGGCCCAATGGAGCCCGGTTGGGCCCGCGCCAGCTCCAATTTACGGGCCTTCGCTGAGCTGCGGCGGCCCTGTCGCCGCTCCCCCCCCCACCCCCCCACCGCTCTCCTCCTGGCCACAGGCCTTTGATCTCTCTGGAGGGTCTCACCTTGGCCTTCAGACACCGGCCGGTAGGGGCCAGAAGGGCAAAATTAGCATCAAAAAGGAGGCTGGACTGCGTTGGGCTGTAGCCCCAGGGGTTCTTGACAGGAAGCGTGGGGCGGCCCAGCCTCCCACGCTGCGTAGGTGAACCGGGCCCCTTTGAGGGCTGTGACTAAGGCCAAACCCTGACATTATTTATGTGTCCTTTGGTCAGGAGGGAGAGTAAAAGGCACAAGTTGGTTTTATAAATGGGCCTTCAAGGGCGAAATGTGAAATGGACGTCCTTTAAAACTTAAACCAAACAAAACCCAACTTTAAGAGTGACAAGCTTTTTTGGTGCACAGTGACTTTTTTGCCTCGCCTTGTATTCTGTTCGCGTTGACTGAATGGCAGTGATTGTATTCTGTCATCTCCGGGTATTAGTTAAAAACTACTTGCTAATTAGAAACTGCCTTCATCTTACAATTTTTATAATAGATCTGAGAAGGCAACCTGTGATTGAAGGAAACTTAAGTCACTGTCCTAATTTATTTCAACAAGTATAGTCTCAAGCTATTTTGCAGTCCACTTAGATAACGTTTTATTAGGCAGTGGCAGAATTTTAAACACTTGGTATAGGAATTCTTTTTCCACCAGGAGCTTGTCTAAGCGTTGGAGGCAACAAGAAGCAAGTGTAATTAACCGTATTTTATAGATTAGCTGAGGAAATCATGCTACAAAAATGTAAGTGGTTCAGATTGGAAGCAGCAGTCTGCCACAGCAAAAGGGAAGAGTCTCTTTCACCTCCTTTATCCACTAAAGCAGATGCCCTTCCATTGGTTTCCTCCATTTATCTTGAGGGGTCATCTTGCAGACATGAATATATAACAAAGCTTACTAGCTGTAAATAAACAGATGTAAGGGATATTTCCAGAGGACACGCCCCACCCCACCCATCCTAAAAGGCCTGGGTTTGAAATTTTCTGCAGCCAAAAAATTTAGCTTAGAAAGAAATTATATGAAACAATTCAGCTTCTATACTAACAGCAGCAAAATATTTATTGATCCCTAATTAGAGAAAAAAATTTGAGACAGACTTAAGAGTGATAGGTCATTTCCCTTGAATTGCTTATTTACTCTCATCTTTAGGTGGCAGCACTACTATATAAGTACCTTTGAAACGACAGTTTTCTGCAATATATTCTAAAGATTGTCCTATATGCTTCCAACTATTTTGGGGATTAGAAACTGGTGGAAATATGAAATAACTGAGAAAATAATTTGAAGATTCAAGATGAGTAAAAACAAAAGTTTTCAGAGAAATTAATAAAATTCATTGAACAACTGGAATATTGGAACCTTTCAGAAAAAGATTTTTGAGATGTAGTACAAGTAGCATTTTTACTCTTGAGTTCTTATGTCAATATAGTACAAGAGAACCTTCCAAAGCAAATCATGGTTTCTCAATAATGCATATTACTAGCATTTACAAGTTTAAAGCAGCAAGTTAATGTAGTTGCCATTATTCTAACTGAAAATTTAAAATCCAGGGACAGTTTTTCCTTATTAAACAGTATCAGATTTATCAGTATCAGATCTTAAATAGAATGTTATTGTTGACCCTTGTATAAGAGAGGTTTCTTGACTTCTCTCCTGGCTTCCCTATTTGTTCATATACAAAGTCAATCACCATCCCTCAAACTCAAAGGAGTGAGAAGACAGCTGAACCACATGTAAAATGGTAGCATCTTCAAGATAATTTTGCATCTTAATTCCTCCCACTTTTTTTAAGGTGAAAAATTGATATTGGGGTTGTTTGGATCAAGTGTTTTCCAAATATAATTTTGTCTTAACTTTATTTATAAAAGGTCCTCATTTGCCACTTCTCCAAACAACTCCCCCCAAATTAAATTTACATGCATTTCAAAATAGAAACTACCTAAGATTTACAAAGTAAGCATAACCACCAAGGAGCATAAAGACATCACCAGGGAATATACATTTAGGAGTAGGACATCAAATTATCTCTGGATAGAGGATGAAGTATTACCAATTTTTAAAAATTTTAATCATTTTATTGGGGGCTCTTACAGTTCTTATATCAATCTATATATCAATTGTATGAAGCACACTAAAATGTTTTTTGATGACTTCTTTCATCCAAGTCAAGCTTGGGGGATGGGCAGAGTACCCATAATGCTTATTTTCACATCTTGGGGTAAAGACATGGGTAACTTTTCACTACAGGTTGGTAAATAAGCACTAGTAAACATGTGGGTACTCCCCCCCTCCTTTCTTACAGGGTACTTTGCCCCTGTCTGGGACTCTAAATTTGAAAAGAGGCTTTGATTCTGTAGGAAGGTGCTAGGAGGTTGGCAGAGAGTCAGAGACCAGTCATACCTAAAAACAGAACTTTTAATGTATAAAAAAAAGTGCAATTGTTCACAACAGATTAGTAAATGAGCACAAACTCTGTGCTTACCTTGCTATTGGGTAATCCTCCCTGGTTGGGGGAGGAGTCTCACACTTGTAGTTCTCAAACTCAACAACATTATGTTAAGATTTCCAAGCTCCCTGGTGCCAACAAATCATGCAGTCTGGGGGCTTTTACTCTAAACTGCTAACTCCTTTTGGCAGTGAAGTGTTCTGTGGAACAAAGTTTGCACGTGTTTAGAATGTGAATGGTTCTTCAGGCATTTATCTGGTTTTCTTCCAGTTTAGGGACTTGAAGGCAAGGGTCAGAAGTGTGAGACAAGATTGTGAAAAAGATCCTGAACTTTAAAAAGACAGCGCTTTTTTTTTCAACTGGTGTAGGAATTGTTGAAGTGGACCCTTTGGTGATTTGTTTACTCTGTGACACCTTAAATACTAACCTGATATTGAACCAATTCTCACAAGTACATAATAAGCAAGACCCCCTCTGTTGAGGGTGCTGAGCTAGGGAAAATAATTTCTCATCTGACTCTTAGCACCACCATAAAGTGTTCATCCAGGTGAAAATCATTATGTAATAATAAGTAAATTGTAAAAAATTGACCTGTAATTATTTAAACTATATCTTAAAAAAATCATTTTATTGGGGGCTAATACAACTCTTATCACAATCTATACATCCATCCATTGTGTCAAGCACATTTATACATTTGTTGCCATCATCATTTTCAAAACATTTTCTTTCTACTTGAGCCCTTGATATCAGCTTCTTATTTTCGTCCTCTCTCCCCCACCCTCCCTACCTCATGAGCCCTTGGTAATTTATAAATTATTATTTTTTCATGTCTTATACTGACCGATGTCTCCCTTCACCCACTTTTCTGTCCATCCTCCTGGGAGCGGGTTATAGGTAGATCATTGTGATCGGTTCCCCTTTTCTCCCCCCACCTTCCTCTTCCCCTCCTGGTATGGGTACTCTCAATATTGGTCCTGAGGGGTTTATCTGTCCTGGATTCCCTGTGTTTCTAGCACTTTTCTGTACCCATGTACATGCTCTATTCTAGTCTGATTTGTAAGGTAGAATTGGGGTCATGATAGTTGGGGTGGGGTGGAGGAGGTAACAATAAAGAACTAGAGGAAAGTTTTATGTTTCATCGGTGCTGTGCTGCACCAACTTTACTTTATTTATTAGATTGTCTGTCACTCTGCGCCTCCAAGCTTTTTTGGGTATCAGTTGTCCAGCTTCATCTTCCAGGAGCCCTGGGGGTGCAGTGGGTTACATGTTGGGTTGCTAACTAACTACTAAGTTGGCAGCTCAAATCCGCCAGCCGCTCTGTGGAGAAAAAAACATTAGGCTGTCTGTTCCCTTAAAGATTCAGTCTCAAAAAAAGAGAAAGATTCCGTCTCAGAAACTTCAGAAGTAGTTCTCTACCCAATAGAGCGACTGAATCAGAATCCACTGATGGCCACAGGTTTTGGAGCCCCGTCCCAGGGGAGCACCAGGCCCAGGCATGTGTGATTATTTGTTTTGTCCCAGGGGATACTCTTCTTGTGGGAAATAGAAACACAGTCTTAATTTTCATTATTTTTTCAAGTAATTCTAATAGCCAATCTTTGCAGAACCCGTGGACCAGGCGTCCTCAAACTATGGCCCAAGGGCCACAGGTGGCCTGCCGAGGACATTTATCTGGCCCACCGGGTGTTTTTGCCCATTTATTTTTTTTTAACTTCAAAGTAAGATATGTGCAGTGTGCATAGGAATTTGTTCCTCGTGTTCTTTTTTTTAAACTATAGGCCGGCCCTCCAATGGGTCAGAGGAACAGTGAACTGGCCCCCTGTTTAAAAAGTTTGAGAACCCCTCCTGTGGACACAAACACAAAGTCATCTAAATGCTGATTCCTTTTTTTTATTCCTGTTTTAAGAGGACTTGAAAGACAAAAATGTAAAAGTAAAACAATGTGTTGAAATGATACTACTTTCTTACATTTACCAAGTTCAATAGGATGCCAATTTGTAGAATAAAATATGGTAATTTGAAAATGGTACTTGTTCTTTTTAAAAAAATTTTTTTTACATTTTATTAGGGACTCATACAACTCTTATCACAATCCATACATATACATACATCAATTGTATAAAGCACATTCGTACATTCTTTGCCCTAATCATTTTCAAAGCATTTGCTCTCTACTTAAGCCCTTTGCATCAGGTCCTCTTTTTTTTGTCCCCTCCCTCATGAGCCCTTGATAGTGTATAGATTGTTATTTTGTCATATCTTGCCCTATCCGGAGTCTCCTTTCCCCCCCTTCTCTGCTGTCCATCTCCTAGGGAGGAGGTCACATGTGGGTCCTTGTAATCAGTTCCCCCTTTCCAACCCACTCACCCGCCACTCTCCCAACATCTCCCCTCACACCCTTGGTCCTGAAGGTATCATCCACCCTGGATTCCCTGTATCTCCAGCCCTCATATGTACCAGTGTACAACCTCTGCCCTATCCAGTCCTGCAAGGTAGAATTCGGATCATGGTAGTTGGGGGGAGGAAGCTTCCAGGATCTGGGGGAAAGCTGTGTTCTTCATCGGTACTACCTCGCACTCTAATTAACCCATCTCCTCTCCTAAACCCCTCTATGAGGGGCTCTCCATTGGCCGACACTTGGGCCCTGGGTCTCCACTCTGCACTTCTGCCTTCATTCAGTATGGTATACACACACACACACACACACATACATATATATACACATACACACATATCTTTTTTTTTTTTTGCATGATGCCTTATACCTGGTCCCTTGGGCACCTCGTGATTGCACAGGCTGGTGTGCTTCTTCCATTTGGGCTTTTTTGCTTCTGAGCTAGATGACTGCTTGTTCACCTTCAAGCCTTTAAGACCCCAGACACTATCTCTTTTGATAGCCGGGCACCATCAGCTTTCTTCACCATATTTGCTTATGCACCCATTTGTCTTCAGCGATCCTATAATGGAGGTGTGCAGTCAATGATATGATTTTTTGTTCTTTGATGCCTGATAACTGATCCCTTCGGGACCACGTGATCACACAGGCTGGTGTGTTCTTCCATGTGGACTTTGTTGCTTCTGAGCTAGATGGCCGCTTGTTTATCTTCAAGCCTTTAAGACCCCAGTCACTATCTCTTTTGATAGCCGGGCACCATCAGCTTTCTTCACCACATTTACTTGTTTGCCCACTTTGGTTCCAGCCGTTGTGTTGGGAGAGTGAGCATCATAGAGTTCCACTTTAATAAAAGAAAGTATTCATGCATTGAGGGAGTGCTTGAGTAGAGGCCCAAGGTCCTTCCGCCACCTTAATACTTAACTAATAAATATAGACACATAGATCTATTTCCCCATCCTCCTATATATATTTGCATGTACATGTCTTTGTCTAGACCTCCATGAATGCCCTTTGACTCCTAGCTCTTTCCTCCATCTCCCTTGACTTTCCTCCTGCCCTACCTACTACCATGCTTCGTCGCCACCTGGGCTAGAGTATACCTCTTCTCTAAGCAACCTTACCCTTGATCATTTCCCACCAGGCCTGCCACTCCCCCCTCACTACCATTTGGGGTTCCATGTTGTTCCCTTGTCCCTGTGTTTGTTAACACCACTTCCTTACCCCCCTACCCCCCACCCCAAGTCCCCCCAGAACTGCCGGTCCCATTGTTTTTCCTCCAGATAGTTCATCCAGCCTGTCCTATTCAGACAGACCTGTGGAGACACTAACATGCACGAAAACAAGACAGAGGAAAACAAAGCAACAGTATAGAACCAGACAACAAAACAACAAAAACAAACCACTGACAAGGAACAAAACAAAACACTTCACAAGAGAAAAACTTGTAGTTAGTTCAGGGATCGTTTGCTGGCCCTTAGGAGCTGTTTTCCAGTCCAGTCTGTTGGGGCACCACGCCCTGGCCCCAAAGTCCACTTTCAGCATTCCCTGGGGACCTTGCCACTCCATTCCCTTGCTGTTCTGTTGCACTTCCCCAGTGATTTGCCTCGGTGTGGTGGGATCAGGTCAGGTGCAATTCCCACACTGTGTCTCCGGTGGTGTCCCCTGTATCGCCCTTAGTCACTGAGGGGCATCATGTCTCATAGTGGGGCCAGCCATCTTGTTCTCTCTGTGGACTGGCTGCTCTACTCAGGAACATCATCATCACGGCCTGGTGGGCCAGGCTGTGCTCCACTCTCTCCTCCTCCCCCTTCATCTGCTCCCGTGTGCTCTGATCAGATATGTCCATCTCCCGGAGCTGCAGAGTCAATGTCGTCCTTTGGAACAAATTCTTTTCGGGGGAGGGGCAGGAATCCACTTAATTTATGGTGCTGGGGCCAGCCTCCCAGACCTCTCCACTGGTTCCCTACTCCACGCTGCCGGGATATTGCATTCACACCTTGCGGCACTGGGTTGAAGTCTGGTGTTACTTGTTCTTTTTTTATGCTACCTGTTCTTGATAATTTTGGCAGGTGTGTGGTTTAAACTCTTACTTGTACCTTTTCAGTTTCTTTCCTGCTCTTTAAAAATAACTCAGAAGCCAGGCAGGATGAAGTTAGAGATGAAGAGGAAAGCTGGGCCTTTCCAAATAGTGACGCTATCTGGAAAGGAAAGCACTATTGAACTTTGTTGTGCATTTTATAAAAAATCAAACCAAAACTCACTGCCATCTGGTGGATTCTGACTTATAGTTCTCCTGTATAGACCAGGGAAGAACTTCCCTTTTGGGTTTCTGAGATTTGAAAAACTTGAAATATTTACAGGAGCAGACCGCCTCAGAGTGACTAGTGGGTTCAAGCCACTGATATTTTGGTTAACTGCTCAATGTGTAACCCACTGTGCCACTAGGGGTCCTTGTACATTTTACAGAGACTCAGAAACCCCATTGATTACTCTCTAAGGTCAAGCAATTGCCACTTTACTACCAGAGATAATAGTACATATGCATGCATACATAAATACAAAGGTAAGTGTTTTAGGCTGGGTTCACCAGAGAAGCAAAACTAGTGACATGTGTGTATGTGTGTAATTATCAAGAAAACTGCTCATAGTTGTTGAAAAGGGCCAGTTCCAGTCCAGGTTATTTTCCAAGTCCAGCGGTCAGATGTTAAGTAAGCTAGGGGCTTCTCCAAACTAATATAGTTTCGGGACCTGGTGAACCTGAAATCAGCAAGAAGACCACATGGTAGTGGCAGAAGAATCCAAGGCCGGCAGGTCAGATGTCAGGCCACTAAGGGCTCCTAAGATTGGTAGGCGATATGGTGCAAGTTCAGAAAGCTGAAGGTGGATGAGCTAGATGCATCCAGACCCCCAAAAGGCAAAACAAGCTCACTCACAGAGTCTACTGATAAAGAAAGTAGACCGCCCCTTTGAGGAAATGCCCTTTCAATTGTATCAGGGTCACGACTTGAGTTAAAGAGGTGTATTTCAGAGTCATCTTACCACTGACTGGCTGCTCACAGTAGATTCTATTATGAGGTCCACTACCTTTAGTTAAATCACATTATAGGGGATTACTAGGCTCAATTGTCAAATCACTAAGAATCCTGGCCCAGACAAGTGGACGTAAAACCTAGTAAAAAAAAAATGCTAAAAAACCTAAAAAAAAAAAAAGCTACTAGGATTCTAGTCATTAAAAGAAGTTCATTCCAAATAAAGTGCTTAAGGTGTCTCTTTAATCAGTGAGTGGCTGCTGCAGACAAGTGTTCTTGGGAATACATTTGTCTTAGTCTTCTGAGAATATCTTCAAAAAAGGCCCAATCAAAACAGTGGCTTGGCAGTAGAGAAGGAATTTGCTAAACCAATTAAACTCAAGGTAGAAAGGTTAGCTCAGATTATGGATACTATTTTTTTGGGGGGTGTGTCACAAAGGGGATAATTCCCTCCCCTTGCAAACTGAGAATTTATTGGTGGTTCATAGAACCAATCAATTTTCCATTAAATTCATGCACACTCTTTGTCCTTACCTAGTCCTTCTTCTCTTCCGAACTTTGTCTTTGGGCAAATGCTGACCTGTTAAGACCGTGTTGATTGTTTCTAAGGAGTGTATATCTCTCGAGTGTTATTTACTGTATAGACCTATTATTTCTTTTTCTTTTTTCAGATATTACACTTGATCTTAGCCATAAGGCTGAGAAGCGATAGACCTATTATTTCACAGAAAGGTAACCTTGATAGATTTTCTAGAAGGACACAGGATAGTCTTACTAGAAAAAAATTTTTTTTTTCACAAGAGAAAAGCTTGTAGTTAGTTCAGGGATCGTTTGCTGGCCCTTAGGAGCGTTTTCCAGTCCAGTCTGTTGGGGCACCACGCCCTGGCCCCAAAGTCCACTTTCAGCATTCCCTGGGGACCTTGCCACTCCATTCCCTTGCTGTTCCGCTGCACTCCCCCAGTGATTTGCCTCGGTGTGATGGGATCAGGTCAGGTGCAATTCCCACACTGTGTCTCCGGTGGTGTCCCCTGTATCGCCCTTAGTCACTGAGGGGCATCATGTCTCATAGTGGGGCCAGCCATCTTGTTCTCTCTGTGGACTGGCTGCTCTACTCAGGAACATCATCATCACGGCCTGGTGGGCCAGGCTGTGCTCCACTCTCTCCTCCTGCCCCTTCATCTGCTCCCGTGTGCTCTGATCAAATATGTCCATCTCCCATAGCTGCAGAGTCAATGTCGTCCTTTGGAACAAATTCTTTTCGGGGGAGGGGCAGGAATCCACTTAATTTATGGTGCTGGGGCCAGCCTCCCAGACCTCTCCACCGGTTCCCTCCTCCACGCCTGGATATTGCATTCACACCTTGCGGCACTGGGTTGAAGTCTGGTCCCACTTTCCCTGTGGAGATATAAACAATACCCTCCCCTTGGATGGATTAGTGCCCCATGACCCCACGACCCTTTTCTTCCTTGTATTCATCCTTTTGTTTTCTTACTAGAAAATTTTTTTATTTTATTTTTTTTTATTTTAACAATTTATTGGGGCTCATACAATTCTTTTCACAGTTCATACATATACATACATCAATTGTATAAAGCACATCTGTACAGTCTTTGCCCTAATCATTTTTTTCTCTTTTCTTCTTTTACATTTTATTAGGGACTCATACAACTCTTACCACAATCCATACATATACATACATCAATTGTATAAAGCACATCCATACATTCCCTGCCCCAATCATTCTCAAGGCATTTGCTCTCCACTTAAGCCCCTTGCATCAGGTCCTCTTTTTTTTCCCCCGCTCCCTCCCCATTCCCCCCTCCCTCATATGCCCTTGGTAGTTTATACATCGTTATTTTGTCATAGCTTGCCCTATCCGGAGTCTCCCTTCCCCCCTTCTCTGCTGTCCCTCTCCCAGGGAAGAGGTCACATGTGGATCCTTGTAATCAGTTCCCCCTTTCCAACCCACTCACCCTCCACTCTCCCAGCATCGTCCCTTACACCCTTGGTCCTGAAGGTATCATCCACCCTGGATTCCCTGTATCTCCAACCCTCATATGCACCCGTGTACAGCCTCTGTCCTATCCAGCCCTGCAAGGTAGAATTCGGATCATGGTAGTTGGGGGGAGGAAGCATCCAGGATCTGGGGGAAAGTTGTGTTCTTCATCGATACTACCTCACACCCTAATTAACCCATCTCCTCTCCTAAACCCCTCTATGAGGGGATCTCCATTGGTCGACACTTGGGCCTTGGGTCTCAACTCTGCACTTCCCCCTTCATTTAATATGATATATATATATACACATACATATATACATATACACATACATACACACACTTATATCTTTTTTTTTTTTTTTGCATGATGCCTTATACCTGGTCCCTTGGGCACCTCGTGATCGCACTGGCCGGTGTGCTTCTTCCATGTGGGCTTATTTGCTTCTGAGCTTGATGGCCGCTTGTTCACCTTCAAGCCTTTAAGACCCCAGACACTATCTCTTTTGATAGCCGGGCACCATCAGCTTTCTTCACCACATTTGCTTATGCACCCATTTGTCTTCAGCGATCCTATCATGGAGGTGTGCAGTCAATGATATGATTTTTTGTTCTTTGATGCCTGGTAACTGATCCCTTTGGGACCACTCGATCACACAGGCTGGTGTGTTCTTCCATGTGGACTTTGTTGCTTCTGAGCTAGATGGCCGCTTGTTTATCTTCAAGCCTTTAAGACCCCAGTCACTATCTCTTTTGATAGCCGGGCACCATCAGCTTTCTTCACCACATTTACTTGTTCACCCACTTTGGCTCCAGCCGTTGTGTCGGGAGAATGAGCATCATAGAGTTCCAATTTAATAAAAGAAGGTATTCATGCATTGAGGGAGTGTTTGAGTAGAGGCCCAAGGTCCTTCCGCCACCTTAATACTTGACCTATAAATATAGACACATAGATCTATTTCCCCATCCTCCTATATATATTTGCATGTACATGTCTTTGTCTAGACTTCCATGAAGGCCCTTTGACTCCTAGCTCTTTCCTCCATCTCCCTTGACTTTCCTCCTGCCCTACCTACTACCATGCTTCATCGCCACCTGGGCTAGAGTATACCTCTTCTCTAAGCAACCTTACCCTTGATCATTTCCCACCATGCCTGCCACTCCCCCTTCTCTACCATTTGGGGTCCCATGTTTTTCCCTTGTCCCTGGGTTTGTTAACACCACTTCCGTACCCCCCCTACCCCCCACCCCAAGTCCCCCCAGAACTGTCGGTCCCGTTGTTTTACCTCCAGATAGTTCATCCAGCCTGTCCTATTCAGACAGCCCTGTGGAGTCACGAACATGCACGAAAACTAGACAGAGGAAAACAAAGCAATAGTAGACAACCAGACAACAAAACAGCAAAAACAAACCACTGACAAAGAACAGAACAAAACAGTTCACAAGAGAAAAGCTTGTAGTTAGTTCAGGGATCGTTTGCTGGCCCTTAGGAGCGTTTTCCAGTACAGACTGTTGGGGCACCACGCCCTGGCCCCAAAGTCCACTTTCAGCATTCCCTGGGGACCTTGCCACTCCATTCCCTTGCTGTTCCGCTGCACTCCCCCAGTGATTTGCCTCGGTGTGGTGGGATCAGTTCAGGTGCAATTCCCACACTGTGTCTCCGGTGCTGTCCCCTGTATCGCCCTTAGTCACTGAGGGGCATCATGTCTCATAGTGGGGAAAATTTTAAGAAAATTTAAACCTGCATTGGTGATAAAAAGTCCAGTAAAGTCACACCAAGGAATTTTTCCATCACAACAATATACCTGCTCATTCTTTGAGGGTAATACAGCACACTGATCTTGTCCCTCCAGATTTTTGTTGTTGTTGTTACCTGAACTCTGAGAATATTTAAAAGAAACACGACTTGAGTCCCTTGGGATTTCCCAATTGCCATTTTGACGTGGTGTAAGTTGAACACAACAGAATTCTCAGGGGAGGTATCGTCTAGTTTGTTCTGACTCATAGCGACCTTATGTTCAACTGAATGAAGCACTACTTGCTCCTGTGCCATTCTCCCAATCAGTATGTTTGAGCCCACTGTTGCAGCCACCGTGCCAGTCCATCTTGTTGATAGTCTTTCTTTTTTCCTCTGACTTTATCAAGCATTATATCCTTCTCCAGGGTCTTCTCCCTCATGATAATATGTCTAAAGTACAAGAGGAAAGACTCACCTTCCGAGAAGCAATATGGCTGTCCTTCTTCCAAATCAGATTTGTTTGTCCTTCTGGTAGACCATGGGTATACTCAATATTTCCCACCAATACCATCATTAAAATGTATTGATTTTTATCCAGCTTTTGCATGCATATGGGATGATTGAAAATACCATGGCTTGGGGGCAGGTTCACATTAAACCTCAAAGGGACACCTGATCTTCAGAAGTGTATAGAGTTAGCTGGAGGATATGCTGAGAAACAATAGCCTCACATGTTGATCATTTTTGTTTGGTAATGTTTCTGATTTTGTAGCCCTACTTTTTGACTTACTTTTGTACAACCAAATATCACGGGGAGAAATCCAGTCTATAACCTAATGTTAGGTGTATTGTGGAGGCTTGCATGTTGCTGTGATACTGGAAATTATGCCACTGGTATTTCAAATATCAGCAGGGTCACCTATGGTGAACAGATTACAGTGAAGCTTCTTGACTAAAATAAGGGCAGGAAGAAGGAAGAGATAGTTAACATTTGAAATATAAGCCATGGAAAACCTCATGAATAGCAATGAGACATTGTCTGATAAAGTGCAGAAGCTGAATCCCTCAGGTTGAAAGGCACTCAGTATACAGTTGCCTCTTTAAAGTAGAATTGACTTCAATGAAGCTTTCATTTGCTAACAGAGTACTACAACTAAACATGAGAAGACACAGTTGCAAACATGCATAATAATTGGACTGTAGACACAAAGTATGAATCTAGGAAAATTGGTAGTCATCAAAAATGAAATAAAATGCATAAAGATTGATATATTATCTATTAGTGAGCCTAAATAACTGGTCCTAGCTAATTTTAATTAGACAGTCATATGGTTTACTGTGCTGAGAATGATAAATTGAAGGGGAATAGTCTCATTGAG
The DNA here is from genome assembly GCF_050624435.1 of Tenrec ecaudatus. Classification (NCBI taxonomy): domain Eukaryota; kingdom Metazoa; phylum Chordata; class Mammalia; order Afrosoricida; family Tenrecidae; genus Tenrec; species Tenrec ecaudatus. Next base: position 146,428,918 of record NC_134531.1, on the reverse strand, counting down.
GTAGTTAGTTTATTGTGCCAAGCTGGCCGATAAACACATGTGAGATTATTGAAGGGTGGAGAGATAAATGGCTCTCGGCAAGCCTTGCCTTTTTTGTCTCTTGCTCTTTGATCATCAGACCAGTGTGCGGCTGCCTTGCTTGTTCCGTGCCTCAGTTTGCAAGCTACACTACTTGTGGGACACCTAACACATGGACTGTGTCACTGTAATTTGAGGTTCCTTCAAGACCTGCTTCACCATACCGTTGAAATTTACATCTCTTGAGCTGGGAACTGTTGGACCCTGTCATCTGGCTGACTGTTGGTGACCTGCTTTGCTCTTTGTTGCCTGTGCCTGGATAGCCTGAAATGCTCCACAGAGGACTACCCAGTGGCCCTCAAGACTTGAAGGACTGCCAGTGTCTCACAACTATCTCATGGGAGTGAGTTGCACTGAGCCATTTGTACTGCTTTATAATTTAATAAACTGTTTATTTCTTTTGTTATACATATATCTAGTTGTATATATATATACATATATATATAATTATTAGCATTCTGGTTTTGTTTCTCTAAAGAACCCTGTCTAATACGTTCATCAAGGAAACCTGGTGGCATAATTGGTTACCTATTGGTCTGCTAACATCAAGGTCAGCAGTTTGTACTCATTAGGCACTCCTTGAGAGAAAAACGAGGCTTTCTACTCTTGTAAAGATTAACAGTCTCAGAAACCCAACAAGGCACTTCTCTTCTCTTCTACAGCGTTGCTGTGCATCAAAATTAACTCAATGGCAGTGAGTTTGGTGTCTAGAATGTCATATTTGTTGATAAAAAGGATATTTCAAAATCTTTAAGTAGAATTCTATCTGTGATAGGAAAATATCAATATGCCTATAAAGATGCGTTAGTCAAGGTGGACCAGAGAAACAAATCCAGGGAGACTCAGATGTGTATAAGAAAAACTGTATAAGCAACTGGATATTGAGAAAACATCGCAACCAAGTCCAGATCAAGTCCAAACTCTGATATTATCCCATATGTCCGATACCAATCTATAAAGTCCTCTTCAGACTCATGAAATACATGCAAAGATGCTGACTGCAGGAAGATCATAGGCCAGTGGGTGGAAAGTCTTGTGGATCTAGTGGCAGTGGAAGCATCTCAGCACTAGCAGGGGTCTCCACGTGGCTCCTTCAACTCCAGGGTTCTAGTGTAGCTCCATGTGTCTTGTCCACAAGAATGTCTTGCAGGGAGTGTGTGAGTGTCCTGCCTCCAATGAGCTAACCGACTTAGTGGCTCCAAATGAGGTCATCAAGCTGCGACCTGATTGACAGGCTAAACTCTACCCCTTCACTCTTAAGTCTCAAATTGACAGCAGGTTATGTAACTACTACAAAGGAGGTATATGCAACTATTATTCAAATTTTATGCATCAACCATTAAAGCCAGTGATGAAGAAATTGAACAATTGTACCAACTTCTTCAGTTTGAAATTTACCAAACATGAAATTAAATGCACTAATAGTTACTAGCGATTGCGGTACAAAATTTGGAAACAAAAGAGGAAGGATCAATAGTTGGATAATAGGGCTTTGGTGACAAAAGAAACTGGATACACATGATAGAAATTTTCAAGACCAACAACTTCTTTATTATAAATACCTCATTTTGTTTTTCTTTTAATTCTTTTTAAAAAATCATTTTATCGGGGATCATACAACTCTTATCACAATTCATACATCCATTCATTGTGTCAAGCACATTTATCCATTTGTTGCCATCATCATTCTCAAAACATTTGCTCTCTACTTGAGCCCATGGTATCAGCCCCTTATTTTTTCCTCCTTCTTTTAATGTTTTATTGGCATATAATTAACATATACAATTCAATAGTTCAATCATTATGAAGAGTTGCTCATTCATCACCACAATCAGTTTGAGAACATTTTCTTCTTTCTTGTGCTCATTGTCATTAGCTCTGTATTTCCCTCCCATCTTCCCTGCCGTACTCCTAGGCAATTCTTAATCCAATTACAGTCTCTCTAGATTTACTTAGTCTGAATTTCATATACCAATAATCATACAAAGCAAAAAATAAACAATGAAGCCCCAACATCAATGACAAAATAAAACAAAGAAAAACCTTAATCAAAAAGAAAGCAGAAAATGTCAAAACTTGGAACAAATTTTAAATGGGTCAAAATGTAGATCAAATGATAATGTTACATTTTTTATAATCATTTTATTGGAGGCTCATATAACTCATCACAATCCATACATACATCAATTGTATAAAGCACATTTGTACATTCCTTACCTGTATCATTCTCCAAATACCCGCTCTGCATGTAAGCCCCTGGCATTAGCTCCTCATTTTTCATCCTCCCTCTCTGCTCCTCCCTCCCTCATGAACCCTTGATAATTTATAAATTATTATTTTGTCATAGCTTACACTGTCCTCTGTCTCCCTTCATCCACTTCTCTGTTGTCCATCCCGCAGGGAGGAGGTTATATGTAGATCCCTGTAATCAGTTACCCCAGTTCCCCCTTTCTACCCCACCCTCCCACCACCCTCCTGGTATTGCCACTCTCACCACTGGTCCTGATCATCTGTCCTGGATTCCCTGTGTTTCCAGTTCCTATCTGTACCAATGTACATCCTCTGGTCTAGTTAGATTTGTAAGGTAGAATTGGGATCATGATAGTGGTGGGGGAGGAAGCATTTAGGAACTTGAGGAAAGTTGTATGTTTCATCGTTACTACACTGCACCCTGACTGGCTTGTCTCCTCCCTGCAACCCTTCTGTAAGGGGATGTCCAGTTGCCTACAGATTGGCTTTGAGTCCCCACTCGGCACTCCCCCACATTAACAATGATATGATTTTTTGTTCTGATGATGCCTTATACCTGATCCCTTTGACACCTCGTGATTACACAGACTGGTGTGCGCTTTTTCCATGTGGGCTTTGTTGCTTCTGAGCTAGATGGCTGCTTGTTTACCTTCAAGCCTTTAAGACCCCAGACACTATATCTTTTGAAGCCAGGCACCATCAGCTTTCTTCACCACATTTTCTTATGTATCCATTTGTCTTCAGTGATCATATCGGGGAGGTGAGCACACAATGATATGACTTTTTTGTTCTTTGATGCCTGATAACTGATCTCTTTGGCACCTCATGATCACACAGGCTGGTTTGCTTCTTCCATGTCGGCTTTGTTGCTTCTGAACTAGATGGCCCCTTGTTTATCTTCAAGCCTTTAAGATCCTAGACACTATATCTTTTGATAGCCTGGTTCCATCAGCTTTCTTCACCACATTTGCTTATGCACCCATTTGTCTTCAGCAATTGTGTCGGGAAGGTGAGCATCATGGAATGCCAGTTTAATAGAACAAAATATTCTTGCATTGAGGGATTACTTGAGTGGAGGCCCCATATCCATCTGCTACCTAAATACTAAACCTATAAATATAAGCATATAAATCTATTTCCCCATCCTCATATATAAATATATTTGCATATGTACATGCCTTTATCTAGACCTCTATAAATGCCCTTTGCCTCCTAGCTCTTTCCTCTATTTCCTTTTACTTTCCTCTTGTTCCACTATCGTGTTCAGCCTTCATTTGGGTTTCTGCAATTCCTCTCAGTTACATTACCCATGGTCACATCCTACCAGGCCTCCTACACCCTCCTTACCACCGATTTGGATCACTTGTTGTTCCCTTGTCCCTGGGTTTGTTAACCCCACTTCCTTTCCCCCCACTTTCCCCTCTCCATGTCCCCCCGGAACTGTCAGTCCTATTGTTTTCCCCTCCAGGTTGTTCATCCAGCCTATCTTATTTAGAGAGACCTGGGGAGATAATAACATGCACGAAAACAAGACAGAGCAAAACCAAGCAACAAAAGAAAACCAAACAACAACAAAAAGCCAATGACAAAAAACCAAAAACAAAACATACAACACAACCACAAAAAAGAAAAGCTTGTAGTTAGTTCAAGGACTGTTTTATGGCCCTTAGGAGTGTTTTCCAGTAGAGTCTGATGGGGTACCAAGCCCTTGCCCCAAAGTCTATTTTTGGTATTCCCTGGGGATAATGTGTTACATTTTAACCTAACTACATCTGACACAATTGACTTTACAATGTACTCTGTCTGATAGCAAGGCTGTTCACATCCATGGACCATGATCAGAAGTATTCACCGGAGGCTTAATTCATGCAGTGGTGGAGTTGTTAAGTGCCATTGAGTCATTTACAACCCATAATGACCCTATGGGGTCAACAGAATGAAGCACCACTATAATTGAGAACATTGCTGCAGCCACTTGTAAATTCATCTTGTGAGTGCTATTTTTTTTTCACTGCCCTGTTACTTTACTGCACGCGATGTCCTTCTTCAGGGGCTGGTTTTTTTCCAAAACATGCCCAAAGTATGTAAGATGAAGTGTCACCATCCTTGCCTCTAAGGAACAATATGGCTATACATTTTCCAAGACAGGCTTGTTTGTTATCTTTGGACTACAATATATGAATTGCTGTACAATCCGTTTTGGCTCCTGCAAAGGGATTTCAGGTTTTCATATCCATCGACAAACGGAGCGTTTAGAATTTAAGCTCTGATACCCTTCCTTCATCCAGATTTGGATTGTATTATTTTTCAGTCCTTGGAACACACAGGTTGGTATGCTTCTGGACTATGCTGTGGAACACACAGGTTGGTATGCTTTGGGATTATGCTATGCACTTAGTTGATGCCTCATTTAAATGGCTGCTGATTTTAAGAAAAGCCTTTAAGACCCCAGACACTATTCTTTCTGATACCAGACACCATCTAATTTCTTTACCACACTTTGTTATAGCACTCATTTCATCAGTAATCTCTTCATAAGGGCGAGTACCAAGTAGAGCCGTGTCATAAAAACTTATATAAGGTCTATGAGTAAGTGTGAGATACATTCATGTATCTATGGTTTATATATGTCCCTAGTTCATTCTAGAGACATCATTATCATTTTATTGGAGAAGGCATACTATTCATAGTATCATTAGTTTAGCCAATGGTATAGATTTTTAATCACTGTTGAGAAGAGGAAATTATACCTATATAGACCAATGTTTTAGAGTGCAATATATGGATTCTTGACTTATACACATTAAAAGTTTAAGTGATTGCACACTATTTATAAAAGCAATTAGGGTTGGAGAAAGGCAGACTTTCTTTTTTTTTTTTTTTTTACATTTTGTTAGGTGCTCATACAACTCTTATCACAATCCATACATATACATACATCAATTGTATAAAGCACATTCGTACATTCTTTGCTCTAATCATTTTCAAAGCATTTGCTCTCTACTTAAGCCCTTTGCATCAGGTCCTCTTTTTTTTGTCCCCTCCCTCATGAGCCCTTGATAATGTATAGATTGTTATTTTGTCATATCTTGCCCTATCCGGAGTCTCCCTTCCCTCCCTTCTCTGCCGTCCATCTCCCAGGGAGGAGGTCACATGTGGATCATTGTAATCAGTTCCCCCTTCCCAAACCACTCACCCTCCACTCTCCCAGCATCGCCCCTCACACCCCTGGTCCTGAAGGTATCACCCACCCTGGATTCCCTGTGCCTCCAGCTCCCATATGCACCAGTGTACAACCTCTGCCCTATCCAGTCCTGCAAGGTAGAATTTGGATCATGGTAGTTGGCGGGAGGAAGCTTCCAGGATCTGGGGGAAAGCTGTGTTCTTCATCGATACTACATGGCACCCTGACTGACCCATCTCCTCTCCTAAACCCCTCTATGAGGGGATCTCCATTAGCCGACAAATGGGCCTTGGGTCTCCACTTTGCACTTCCCCCTTCATTCACTATGGTGTGTGTGTGGTTGTGTGTGTGTGTGTGTATTGCATGATGCCTTGTACCTGGTCCCTTTGACACCTCGTGATCACACAGGCTGGTGTGTTCTTCCATGTGGACTTTATTGCTTCTGAGCTAGATGGCCGCTTGTTCACCTTCAAACCTTTAAGACCCCAGACACTATCTCTTTTGATAGCCGGGCACCATCAGCTTTCTTCACCACATTTGCTTATGCACCCATTTGTCTTCAGCGATCCTATCATGGAGGTGTGCAGCCAATGATATGATTTTTTGTTTTTTGATGCCTGGTAACTGATCCCTTCGGGACCACTCGATCACACAGGCTGGTGTGTTCTTCCATGTGGGCTTTGTTGCTTCTGAGCTAGATGGCCGCTTGTTTATCTTCAAGCCTTTAAGACCCCAGACACTATCTCTTTTGATAGCCAGGCACCATCAGCTTTCTTCACCACATTTACTTATTCACCCGCTTTGGCTTCAGCAGTTGTGTTGGGAGGGTGAGCATCATAAAGTGCCAATTTAATCAAAGAAAGTATTCATGCATTGAGGGAGTGCTTGAGTAGAGGCCCAAGGTCCTTCCGCCACCTTAATACTAAACCTATAAATATAGGCACATAGATCTATTTCCCTGTCCTCATATATATATATTTGCATGTACATGTCTTTGTCTAGATCTCCATAAATTCCCCTTGACTCCTAGCTCTTTCCTCCATCTCCCTTGACTTTCCTCCTGCCCTACTACCATGCTCCATGCCCACCTGGGTTACATTTATTCCTCTTCTCTATGCAACCTTACCCTTGATCATTCCCCACCAGGCCTGCCACTCCCCCCTCACTACCATTTTGGGTCCCATGTTGTTCCCTTGTCCCTGTGTTTGTTAACACCACTTGAAAGGCAGACTTTCAATAACACTTATTCACAAAGACAGAACCATGTTTGTTAGACTAAGACATTCTATAAAAAAGCAAAAAGCATGATGTGGTAAATATATGGTAGTCCTGGGCCATTATATATTAGGCACCATCAAAGGAAAAGATCTAAACCAAAGTCCAATGACCTCCAATTCTGTGATACTGGGGTAGCAGTCATCTGCTTCTTCTCACACTAAAACATTTCCGCCATAACTCCAAAAGAGTCTTTCAAGTCCTTAAATCGGCTACAGGTGAATTTAAGGTGGGGCTTCAAAATCAGATCCTTGTGGTTTGGCCTATGGAGAGCGCTATGCCTCTAGAAAGGAGAGTGTATAGTCCCAGTTGTCTAGAGCACTCAGTTTAGGTCATACAGGTCAGAGGTGCTCAATTAGAAACATAATGCCAGATGTATTCACTCCTTGGAGTCTATATAAGTAATGACAAGTATTTGTCCCAATAACATGTTGCTTCACCCAGTAAATATTCCTTTTCAACAACATAGACTGCAACTGTATATATGGACCTCACCAGATGGAATATACAGGAAAACAAACAGACTACATATGTGTGAAGCGACAGTACAGGAAGCTCAATCAATCAAAGCAAGGTCAGGAGCCAGGGGAGTGGCAATAATAACTGCCCACTCACTTCTATTAGTGTTACACATGCCCACCCAATCATTTGGGAGGAGTTATGGGAGAGAGTTGCAATTGGAAACCCAGGGGAGCAGTTCTACCCTGTCTGTAGGGTCGCTCGGAGTTGGCGGTGAAGCTTGAGTGTTTTTTTTGTGTGTGTTTTTTGAAGACATGGATAGAGGAGCTTTATTAAGATATTTCACTCCGCCACACATCCTTTTACCATACCCATTACATCTGTATTCTGAGTAAGTAATCTGAGAATCTGGACTATGTGAAGACAAACTAAGCATTAGGATTGGAAGAAGGCTCGCTAACAACCCATGGTATGTAAGTAACACAAACTTGCTGGCTGAGAGCAGGAAAGACTTGATACAGTTGCTGATGAAAACCAGAGATTGTAGCATTAGGTATGATTGCAATTCAACGAAAGAAAAACAAAAATCCTCACACTATCATGACAAACCGCAAAAAGATCGAAATTGTCATGGGTATTAATTTGCTTGCATCCACAGCCAACGATCAAGAAATCAACTGACATATAGTATTGGGCAAGAGCCCTAGTGGTGGAGTGGTTACATATTGGGCTGTGATTCACAATGTCCATAGTTCAAAACCATCTGCTGCTCTATGGGAGAAAGACAAGGCTTTCTACTCCTCAAACTACAGCCTGTGGGCCACATGTGGCCCGCTGCGGACATTTATCCGGCCCACCAGGTGTTTTTGCCCCGTTTTATTAACTTCAAAATAAGAGATGTGCAGTGTGCATAGGAATTAGTTCATAGTTTCTTTTTTAAACTATAGTCCACCCTCCAACGGGTCTGAGGGACAGTGAGTTGGCCCCCTGTTAAAAAAGTTTGAGGACCCCTGAGTTATAGTCTTCAAATCTCACAAGGCCAATTCTACCCTGACTTATAGGGCCACCATGAGTCTACATCTGCTTGACTTTCTGTATATTCCATCTGGTGCGGTCCATTGATTCTATGAGTCAATCACTTCATATGGATGTGAAAGCTGGACAATTAATAAGGAAGATTGGAGAAGAATTCATGCATTTGAATTATGGTGTTTTCAAAGAATACTGAAAGTACCATGGGCTTCTAGAAGAACAAGCAAATCTGCTTGGAATAAGTACAATTAGAATTCTCCTTAGAAACAAAGTTGATGAGACTTTGTCTCATGTACTTTGGCTGTGCTCTCAGGAGTGACCCGCCCCTGGAAAAGGACACAATGCTCTGTAACAAAGAGGTGAAGCCCAAACGAGGAAGACCCTCAATAAGATGGAAGGTGGATTGACATAGTGACTGCAACAATGGACTAATCCCAGCAACAATTGTGAGAATAAGGCAGGACTTGGCAGTGTTTTGTTCTATTGACCTATGGGTCACAGCATCAACTTGATGACTCCTAGCCTCAACTACAAATATAAAGATTATCATTTAGTTCCTAGACATCTAAATTAAGATTTACTTGATAAGTATATGTATGATGAAGTATTTAAAAAATCATTTTATTGGGGGCTCATACAACTCTTATCACAATCCATACATCCATCAATTGTGTAAAGCACATTTGTACATTTGTTACCCTCATCATTCTCAAAACATTTGCTCTCCATGTAAGCCCCTGGCATCAGCTCCGAAGAAGTAGAATTTTTCTTTCTTGTTGAGCTCCTACTAATTGGCACATTACATAGACCTACTACAGTTGATGTTTGATGGCATGTTTGTTTGTTTTGCTTTGACCTCCCTTCTGCACTTGATCTTAGCCAAAAGGCCGAGAAGCGATGTTGACCTCCCTTCTATAAAGCATGTCTAACCTACTATATTTGGGTGGGTTCTTAAATTGTTGTTTATGTAAGTCGTATTTTCTTCAATCACATATTTATTGAGCAATATTTATCGAATGCTTATCTCTCAAACATTGTTCTAGTTTTTCAGAAATTGAACATATGCCATATACCACTTGTGTTAGTCCAGGTTGACTAGAGAAACAAATCCAGAGACACTCACGCAGTCCAGATCAAGTCCATAAATCTGATATTAACCCATATGTCCGATACTCTTCAGACAGAATCACATAACCACTCGCAATGATACTGAATGCAGGGAGATCACAGGCCAGTGGGTGAAAAGCCTTGTGGGTCCAATGCCGGTGGAAGCATCTCAGCACTGGTTTGGGGTCTCTACAAGGCTCCTTCAGCTCTCTGACTATGGCCCCTCAACGAGGCTCCATATGGCTTGTCAACAGGAGTCTGAGAGCAGAGAGAATGTGTGGCCCTCCTCCAGGGAGAAAGCGAAGAAGTTCCTAGAATCCTCATGAGAGGGCCATGCTCACCAGGAGTCATCATCAGACAGTGACCTGATAGACAGGATAAACTCCACCCTTCACTTTATTTATCAAGTTGACATGAAATTATGTAACTACCACACATGTTAAGATAAAAGTAATATAAGGCATTCATAAACTCTGGAAAAGAAAGTTTTAAATTAAGAAACATCTGACCCCAAAGATTTTGGGTAAAGGATTGTAGACCTATGCCAAAATTTGTCTTCATTTACTGATTAAATAAATTTTGATGCTATCATTTAGAGCACATGCACACATACACACAAACCCACTGCAGTTGGGTCAATTCAAGCTCATAGAGAATATATAGATAGATGATATATTTTATTCAAAGGCATGATGTATTATGTGCCCATCTCTGTTTCAGCACTTTATATATATTAGATCATAAAATCCTCACAATAACCTTATGAATAAATTATGTTATTCTATTTTATTAAAGCATAGGGTCACTATGAGTTGGAATCAACTCGACAGGGAGAATTTATATTTTTACTTTAAAAAAATCATTTTATTGGGGCTCCTACAACTCATCACAATCCATACAGACATCAGTTGTGTAAAGCACACTTATGCATTCGTTGCCCTCATCATTCTCAAAATTCGCTTTCCACTTGGGTTCCTGGAATCAGCTCCTCCTTTCCTCCCCGCTCCCCCCTCCTTCATGAACATTTAATAATTTGTAAATTATTATCTTATCTTACACTGCCCAGCATCTCTCTTCACCCACTTTTCTGTTGCCCATCCCCCAGAGAGGAGGTTATATGTAGATCCTTGTTGATCAGTCCCCCCTTTCTACTCCCCTTCCCTCAGGGAGAATTTATTAAAGAGACTTGCCAAAAATCACACAACTGTTAAGTAGCAGAGTTGGAAATTTAAGTCAGACAGTCTTGTTCCAGAGTTTGCATTCTTTGTCACTAAACTAGCATGTTAATACTCTGTCTCTTTAAAATATCCGTAACTTGTTCTACTTTGGAGTCATTTTGAATATCAATCCTTTCCAAGAGCTTGTTTGTTAAAATATCAGCTCTAAAATATGACATAAACTTACATTTTCTTAAATGTTAAGGATCCCCTCCCATTTTATTTCTCTTTGCTATAATTCCAGTGACTTGTTTCAATGATGTGAGATTTACTCATTGGCACTCTCAGTCTGAGAACTGTTCACGTTAATCTTATCTTTTGTTTACCTTTTCATTTCCTCTGAATATTTCTGGATAATTATAAAGCATCTCCCTTACTTTTGTGGCCTTGTGGGAAGTAAATCACATTAAAAATTTAGATAGTTTGTTGAGCGGTAGAACCCTTCAAGTAAAGCTTTGCCACTACTTCATCACTTTCTGAATGAATTACATGATTTGCTTCAGATTGCTTTATTCTAGATATTAAATTTGAGTTGAGTTGGAATTTGTTGTCATTAGTTTGTTCTCATGTAGGAGTTCTTCCATAAGCATGAGAAACAGATGGGTTCTGTTGTTGTCTTAAAGTTTTATTTTTTTAAAGGGGTTAGTTTCTATATAAAAGGAAAATATATTGAGTTATATTTGATTGTGAGTTTGGACAAGATCCATTAGAGTAAGCATAGTATATCTAAACTTCCAAATGTCTACTTCTCATTGTCCCATGGATTCATATGAGACATTAAACAAATCACTCTAATTGTTCTCTATGAAAATTAATGTTTGTCATTGAATACAAAGATGAAAGTTATGGCATACTCTCTGTAAAGCATTACCTTTTGAGAAATGTTGATAGATTTGTTCTGAGCCAAGCACAATGTCTCTTGGGGTCATTCAACAGCTCATGTTTGCTAAGTTTAAGGGTGAAGTTCATGGCCAGTAAAGCTAAGATGGAAATAAACTTGTCAATTTTGCTTCATTAGTACAATACTTAACTCAGTGAATTAACAAGCCAGCTATTGTATTGTCAAGACAGAAAAAAGAGAAACCGAGGGAATAGGCATGTGCATTGATATTGGCTTTAAGGTCCATATATTTATGATATGACAAATGAGGGCTTACCTTGGTTAGTTATTACCTCTATCCCCCAAGGGATCACAAAATGAGATATTCTTCTTTTGAGACCACACCCCAAATGACACCTTAACTTTATTATTGTTTTACAACAGAACTTTTGAGGCACAGAAGTAATATTTACCAGCATTTAGTTATATCTTATGAGTACAAATTAAGGATTTATATATTTACATCATCTTTATATAGGTATATATTAATGAATTAATGTGATGAGCAGATTTTTTTATCATTTCAGATTTTCCTCAACTCAATGGTAGTGCTCAAGAATATGGACTATATAATCTGATATCCTACATAATCTGAAACCCTGCTTTCAACGTCTTAACTCTGTGACTTTGGACACATTAATTACCCTCTATTGGTCCTGGTTTCCTCGTTTATAAAATGGGGATGATAATAGCTACTATCACATAGGTATATGATGAGGATTAAATTAACTAGTTAAAAATTAATGATAAAGGTAAGTAATGTAGAATTTTAAACCCTAAAGTACATTTACTTCCCTGCCCTCCCTGACCTCCTCTCCGGCTCAAGCCTAATTCTCTTTCTCTTTTCCTCCTCAGATTCCAGCATTCTAGGGAAGTCACATGTATGACCTTTAAAAACCATCTTATCCTTAATGCTACATATTCCTACATAAAGTGTTGCAGGACATAGTTGGCTCACTCACACATGTTGAATTTTATGATATATCCTTTAAAGTATTGCTGTGTAGAAGCTAGAGCCTGGTCTACCATGAAGTTGGTGCTGGGGTTGGGAGTCACGACAGACTGGAAGTTGGGAATGTTCAATTCTAATGACATGTAAGAATTGAACCACACCGACATCGAACAGCCACCATGAGGCCACTTATTTGTTGCAGTTACTAGTGTAGACTTCATTGTAGACCAAGCAGATCATGTGATCTTATGCAGTGTTTTTTACTACAAGAAGCATGGAGTCATCCAAATGGAACCTGAGCATAAGTCAGAGACTACCTTGATTGAAGATTAAAACATTTCTTTTCTAATGAAAGAGGACCCATATCTTGCCCCATAAATAAAAATAAACTCTAGATGGATCAAAGATCTAAATGTAAATCTCAGAGCTCTATGGATCATCAGTGTAAAAATAGGGACAAAATTAAGGGCCCTATTGCAGGGCATACACATATTACCAAATATAATAAAGGAAGCACACCCCATAGAGGACAAAACAGATGACTGGGGTCCACTGAAAATAAGATACATATATGCATCAAAAGGTTTCATTAAAAGAGCGAAAAAAGAGCCCATTGGAATGTGAGAAGAAATCTTTAGCAATGACACAATGGAGAAGGAACTAATTTCTAAAATCTCCAGAATTCTGCAACACTTCAATAAGAAAAAACATGCCAATTCAAAAGTAGCCAAAAGACATGAACAGTTTACCAAAACTGACATTCAAATGGTTAACAAACATATGGAAAAATGTTTACAATCACCAGCCATCTGGATGGTGCAAATCAAAACAACTATGAAATGTCACCTTACACCCACGACAACAGACCAATTAAAACAAAAACAAAACAGAAAACATTAAATGTTCAGAGAAACTGAAACACTGCTGATAGGCTTGTAAACATGTTCAACTATTGTGGAAAGTGATAAGGTGCTATACAAAACTACTGGGAATAGAAATTCCACATGACCCAGCAATATCTCTGCTGGGTATGTACTGCAAAGCTGTAGGAGACACAACCTGAACAGACATATGGTCTCCCATGTTAACCACAGCACAGTTCACAATAGTAAGAAGCTGGAAACTGCACAAATGCCCATCAGTAGGAGAATGGATAAAGAAACTCTGTGAGTTTATTTTAATGGCAGTGGAACAATTTGGAGATGGATATCAATAAGGGTTGTACGACACAAAGAGTATTAAATCAATGGCGCTGAATTATACACGTAGAAGTTGTTGAGTGGGAAGATGTTTTGTTGTATATATTTTGCCACCATGGAAAAAAATAATTACACAAATAATGAGCATAAGGAAGAAGAAAATGTTCTAAAATTGATTGTGTTATTAATTGTGCAATTCTTTTTGATATTATCAGACTATTGAATTGTATGATATGTGGATGAAGTGTCAATAAATCTATTTTTGAAATTCTGTTACATACACATATTGGATTATTAGGCATCAAAAAAAAAGAGGAATGAGGCACCTCATGACTTGAATGAACTTGGAAACCATTATGGTGAGTGACGTTAGTCGATCACAAAAGGGCAAATATTGTATGAGACCACTATTAATTATAAAAATAAACACCCAGGCAAAAGTAGGCATATGTTTTCAAGTCATGTAATCTTTTAATCCAGTCTCCCAAGTAATTAGGCATGTGCCTGCCTAATGCTCCTAATTTATATATCACCCCCTTATTGGTGCACCCTAAAAACCACCTCATCTTAATAAGAGGCCTCAACTCAGCTGGGGTTGCTTTCACAAGATGAGGGGGAATAGAGAACACCAATCAGTTCCTGCCATGGAACATTGTTCCATGGTCACCCCACACAGTGTCCATAGGCACTCCTACACAGGTGCTCAGTGAACCGTAGTGGAAATTCAAATCCAGAGGTGAGGGTTGATCTCTGTCTTGGAGAAGATGATTTCACTTCGGTTAATAGGTAAACCAACTTGCCATTGGGACAATGCTTAATACTACTTATATAGACTACTAAATGTCTATATATGCCCAACACATGTTCCTAATTAGACACTTTTGTCCAAGTTTCTATCTAGTCTTTGGTGACTCAAGTTGCGTGCCATAAGCAGCTGGAACTTTTAGACTTTGTCCTTTTGATGTGCAAAACATCCTGCATAGGCCACACCAGAAGAATCTGATTTGGAAACCCCAGTAAATGAACCAGACTTTACCTTAAACACACCTGTAGCAGATTAAAACAAAACAAAAAACCTTACTGTCATTGAGTCTATTCTGACTTATACTGACCCTATAGGACAGGGTAGAACTTCCCCTGTGGGTTTCTGAGACTAACTATTTATGGAGTGGCTGGTGGTTTCAAACTTCTGACATTGAGGTTAACAGCCCATCGTGTAATCACTATACCACCAGAGCTTCTCTAAAGCACCTGAAAGGAATAGAAATACTCCCTTGGGTGTCAGGCTGAAAAATGCTAGTGTGAGATGAAGCAAATGACTACTATCCCAAGGTTATGGAATTGAAAGTCATTGGACTTTGGTTCAAATCTCTTGCTTTGAGGGTGCCCAATAATTGGCAAGTTAAGACTACCAAATTTGCTATTTTCTTTTTCAAAAAAATTTATATTTATTTTATCTAAAAAATAGTTTTTATGACTTGGCCCTACTTGATGCTTGTCACCATGAGGAGATCACTGAAGCTATGGGTGCTATAGCAGTGTGGTGAAGAAATCAGGTGGTGCTTGGCTTTCAGTAAAAATAGTATCTGGGGTATTAAAGATTTGTCGTAAAACAAGCAGCCATCTAAGAGAGGGCCACGCAGAAGCACAACAGTCCATGTGATCCAAGGATTGTAAATAATAAAATTCAAGATAGGAGGAGGGAACTGTAGTGTGTAAATTCTGAGCACCTGGCTTGCAGAAGACTATGGATGACAGTGAAAGCTCCAAATCCATCTGCATCGCGCCCATATGGATTAACCCTTCAGACAATCCCCTCTGACCGTATTATTTTGTCATATCTAGCACTGTCCGACGTCTCCCTTCACCCACTTTTCTGTTGTCCGTCCCCCAGGGAGGAGGTTATATGTAGATCCTTGTAATCGGTTCCCCAACGAAAATAATTTTATGGTTGCGGGTCTTCACAACATGAGGAACTGTATTAAAGGGTCGCAGCATGAGGAAGGTTCAGAGCCACTGCTTTAGTCGAAAGCTTTGTCTTTCACCCTGAAAAGTCTGAGAGTTTTAAATTCGAACCTATTCTTCTAAGCCATTCGCCATGGTATGTTGAATGGTGTGTTAGCTTGAATCCTGGCTTGCTACTATGGAGACAGGAGCCTCCATTAGTACTCCAGCCCTGTGACTTTGGACCAGCCAAGGCCAAGTGGGCCATGTGTGTTCCTTTGGGTTTAGTCCACGGATGTAGGGATCCTTTCTGAACTGACCCAGGATGTCTTGAGAAGAGCAGGGAGGGCCAAGAGAACTGCCCCGTGGGGGAAGGCTAACAGGACTGAACGCATCTCACTTGGAGAAAAGTAGACTCAGGAATAGCATGTGGGTCCTGAAGAAGCCATCAAAGAAAACAAGAGTTTTGCTAATTCATCATAAGTGGTCAAAGAGTAGAACTAGAATCAGAGGATGATTCAGGGAGGCAGGAATGCTTCATAGAACAATGATCTAACAAAAATGTACATATCGCACAATTCCCAGACTGAGGGCTAGATACTCTGGCAAGAGCCAGACTAAACACAATGATACATATGTCATCAAAAAGAAGAAAAAGAAAAGAGATGCAGATAGCAACTATGCGGAAAGACCTTACCCCCTCCCTCCCAACAGGACACTAATCCGCTCAAGGGGAGGTTATTAGTAGACCTCATTTATCGACCAAGGGTGTGATTAGCATTGTTTTCAGACAGAGTACATTGGAAAAGGGCTTGATGCTGGTGTACGTAGGTTAAAATTAGGCACCTTATCTTTTTAAAAAAATCTTTTATTGGGAGCTCTTACAGATGTTGTAACAGTTTGTAATTAAATTAGATCATGCATGATTACGCGATTGTTGCCACCATCAGTTTAAAAACATTTCCATTCTTCTTGAACTCCTTGATATCAGCTCCCTTTATGGAATCCCTCCCCCAACTTACCCCCCCCCTAGGAGTCCTTATTGTTATGTTAGATATGGTATTTTTATCATCCTCCTCATTATCATCATCCGTGGACACCTTATCTTTTGTTCTCCTTTTTCACCCATTTAAATTTGTTTTAGTCTTTATTATTTTATGCTTTCTTTTGGTTTGAAAGTTTTCTGTGATTTTTTTTGGTTATTGTGGAGGGAGTGGGGCATTGTATGTTTTCCTTTATATGAATTCCAGAACAGGTAAATCTATAGTGACAGTAGGTGGATTAATAGTTTCTTAGACATGGAAGAACACACCAGCCTGTGTGATCATGAGGTGCCAAGGGGATCAGTTATCAGGCATCAAAGAATAAAAAATCATATAATTGTGTGCTCACCTCCCCAGTACGATCACTGAAGACAAATGGATGCATAAGCAAATGTGGTGAAGAAAGCTGATGGTGCCCGGCTATCAAAAGATACAGCATCTGGGGTCTTAAAGGCTTGAAGATAAACAAGTGGCCATCTAGCTCAGAAACAACAAAGCCCACATGGAAGAAGCACACCAGCCTGTGTGATCACAAGGTGTTGAAGCGATCAGGTATCAGGCATCATCAGAACAGAAAATCATATCATTGTGAATGAGGGTGGAGTGCGGAGTAGAGACCCAAAGCCCATTTGTAGGCCACTGGACATCCCCTTACAGAAGGGTCTCAGGTAGGAGATGAGCTACTCAGGGTGTAGTGTAGCAACGATGAAACATACAACTTTCCTCAAGTTCCTAAATGCTTCCTTCCCCCTCCCCACTATCTTGATCCCAATTCTGCCTTAAAAATCTGGCTAGACCAAAGGATGTACACTGATACAGATAGGAACTGGAAACACAGGGAATAAAGAGAAAAAAATAGTTACTTAGAGTAATGGTAGGGGATATTGAGGAGAGATGGGGAACTAATAACAATGAGCACAAGAATGAAGAAAATGTTCTAAAATTGATTGTGATGATGATTGTACAACTCTTTTTACTACATTTAAATCATTGAAATGCATTATATGTAAATTATGTGTGAAAACGGTAAAAAACGAAAAACTTGTTTTCTTCTTCACTTCATCAATTGCATTATTCTTGAAAATAATTTCTCTTTCTTCAGTTGTGGGCTATTTTACCTCTGTATCTGAACAAGGAGGACTTGGACCACTTGCTGATTAAGAGAAAGGATTGTAGCTTTCAGTATGGATTATAACTCAATATAAAGAAGACCAAAATTCTCACAACTGGACTGGTAGGTAACATCATGAAAAATGGAGAAAAGTTTGAAGATGTCAAGGATTTTTTTCTTGTTTGGATCCACAATCAATGCTCATAGAAGCAGCAGTCAAGAGATCAAACAAAGCATTGCCTTGGGTAAATCCGCTGCACAGACCTCTTTAGAATGTTGAGAAGGAAAGATATTACTGTGAGGACTAAAAGGTGCCTGATCCAAGCCATGGTATTTTCAATCATCTCATATGCATGTGAAAGTTGGACATTGAATAAATATTTGACTGAAGAAGAATTGATGCGTGTGAATTGTGGTGCTAACGAAGAATATTGAAAATACCACAGCGGGCCCAAAGGACAAACAAATCTGTATTGCAAGAAGTATGGGCAGAATGCTTCTGAGAAGCAAGGATGGGGAGCCTCCCTTACATAATTTGTACCTACTTTGGACATGTTGTTAAGAGAGACCAGTCCCTGAAGAAGGGCATCATGCTTGGTAGGGTAAAGGGGCAGCAAAACAGAGGAAGGCCCTTGACAGGATGGGTTGACATAGTGACTGCCACAGTGGGCTCAAGTATAGGAACAATTATGAAGATGATGCAGGACTTGGCAGTTTTTTTTTCTGTTGTGCCATAATGCCTCTATGGATCAGAACTGGCTCCATGGCATCCAGTAACAATAACAATAACAATAACAACAACATCTGAACAATCAAGAGAAAAATGGAGCTTTCTACTCCCATAAAGGTTTACAGTCTCAAACTCACAGGTCAGTTCTACTCCACCCTATAGAGTCCCTGTGTGAGTCGGGGTTGACTAGAGAAACAAATTCAGAGACACTCATATAGGTATAGGAAAGTGCTTTATATCAAAGAGTAATTGTATATATATTTTCCCTAACCCAGAGTAATTGTATATTAAGAAAACATCCCAGCCCAGTCCAGACCAAATTCATAAGTTTGATAATAGCCCATATGTCTGATACCAATCCATAAATTCCTCTTCAGACTCATGCAGCACGTTCAATGATGTCGAATGCTGGAAGATCACAAGCCAGTGGGTTAAAAGTCTTGTTGATCCAGTGGCAGTGGCAGCATTTCAGCACTGGTGTGATGCTCTTCCAGTTCTCTGAGTGTGGCTCCTCATTGCTTGACAACAGGAAAGTGAAGCAGAGAGAGAGTGTGGCCTGTCTCTCAGGAAAAATCAAGGAAGTCCCCAGAATCCTCCTGAGAAGGCCACACTCATAAGGACTGTGACCTGATTAAAAGGCTAGACTCCACCCCTTCACTATATTTATCAAGTTGACAAGAAATTATGTACCTACCACAGTCACTATGCATCAGAATTGATTCAGTGGTAGTGAGCTTGGTTTATCTGAACAATTCCTTATGGGTTCTCTTCAGCAGTTGCTATTAGTTGCCTTCCAGTCAATTCTGACTCATGGTGACCCTATAAGGTGGAGTAGAACTGGCCTTATGGGCTTCTGAGCCTGTAAACATTTACGAGAGTAGAAAGCCTCGTCTTTCTCCGGATTATTTAGATGTTGTTATGATTGTTGTTAGGTGCCACTGAGTCAATTCTGACTTATGGTGACCCTATAAGATGGAGTAGAACTGGCCCAGTGGGCTTCTGAGCCTGTAAACGTTTACGAGAATGGAAAGCCTCATCTTTCCCCTGATTGTTCAGAGGTTGTTGTTGTTGTTAGGTGCCGTTGAGTCAGTTCTGACCCATAGAGACCCTGCACAACAGAACAAAAAGACTGTCCAGTGCTGCGTCATCCTCACAATTGGCCCTAGGCTGGAGCCCATTGTTGCAACCATTGTGTCCACGCATCCTGTCGAAGACCTTCCACACCAGAAGGCTCGAATTTAGAAACCCTACTAATCAAACCAGATTTTACCTTAAACAATCTGTAGCTGATTGAAAAAGGACAAACTCAAACCCACCACAGAACCTACAGCACTGAAATGCTTTACACACGCACAATCCAGTGACCATTGATTACATTCTTCCAGTGTGCATCCCCTCTCGCCCTCCTCATTAGCACAATATCACTACCTCCTATCTAAAACATGTTTAGGTTCCTATCTAAAGAGTTACTGTTACTAAAGTTATTGTTGTCACTTTAATATCCTAAAGATCTTAAAGCAGTATGCCATGCAAAGCAGACCTTTTCTCTCGAATTAAGCTATGTTATTGTTTGGCTTTAAGAAAACGTCATGGAATGTTTTTATTTGAAAAATTGAAGATTCTCAGGGCAATAGTTTTGAGGGTTTATCAAGTTTCTATAGGTCAGAAAGTCTAAAATTTGGTTTTCCATTCCCCACCCCAACCCCAACCCTTGCTTTGATTATCTATTGAGTTTTTAGTCAACAGGTTCACTGATGATAGTAGAGCATCATCCAGTTCTTCTGGTCTCATGAAAAAGAAGGCTATTGTTCACAGAGCACGTTAGCCTTACATTCCATACCCTCTTCTTATTCCTGACTCTCCTTTCTCTTGTGTTTCTGGTGAATAGAGCCAAAATATGCCTTGAGTGGTTGCTTGCAAGCTTTTAAGATGCAGGCACTGCACAAGAAGCTAGGAGCTAGAACAGACATACTAAACACGCTTTTCGGTCAGTTAGGTGGGATGCCCTGGTGGAGGCATATCTATGAAAGAGAGTGCCTATGGCCATTGATTTAAAATTGCTAAATGATCTCTCATAGCTGGTAATAGAAGGCTGTGATGATCAGTAGGAAATTCTCAGCCTCCTCCACCCCGCAGCGACTCTCAGCGCATATGCTATACCTGCTACATGTTAGATCAACTTCTAGCTCCATAATTTTCAAGTCTGTGCCTTCCGAAAGCAGACCTTCTGTTGGATCTATCAAAGTACCTCTGAGTGTGTTCAAACCTCCAACCTTTCGACCAGTAGTTGAGTGCTCAGCATGTCCACTGGGTACCCAGGGGCTCCTTCTATAGCTGATGCTATTGTGGTTCTGATTCATAGGGACCCATGTGAACAGGAAAGAATAGCGCTCATTCCTGCATCAGCTTTTCAATCTTTGAACTCACTGTGCCCATCTCATTGAGGGCTTCCTTTCCTTGACCCTCTACTTTACCAAACAGGATGTCCTTCTCCAGGGATAGTTCCTTCTGATAAATGTCCAAATTATGTGCGACATCTCCTCATTATGGTTGTACTTCTAAGATGGAATTTGCTCTTCTTAGTCAACACCAGAATTCCAAAGTATCAATTTTTCTTCTGTCTTTCTTATTCATGGTAACTTTCACACGGATATTAGGCAATTGAAAGTACCATGGCTTGGGTCAGGTACATTTTAGTTCTCAAAGTGACATCATCATTTTAGCACTTTTAAAAGTGCAAAATCCTCTTCTTAGATTACTTACTCAGCATTCAGATTGAATTACGATGAAAGGATGCAGCCCTGATGCTCTTTTCTCCTGATTTGAAACCACAGAATATCCCCTGGTTTGATTGAATGACTGTCTCTTGGTCTGTGGATACATTTCTTATGAGCACAAGTAGTGTTCTGGAATTCCCTGTTTTTTATTTTGCAATGTTATTCATAACTTGTTCCGATCCAATCAAGTAGATTTTCATAGGTAATAAAATACACGTAAACATCTTTTTGATATTCTTGACTTTCAGTCAAGATTCATCTGATTATAAGAACGATATAATTCATTTCACATACTCCTCTGAAACTGGCTTCAATTTCTGGCAGTTCTCTATCCATACATTGTCGCAACTATTTCTGAATTATTTTCAGCAAAGTTTTAATTGAGAGTAATATTAATTACATTTTTAATAATCTCTGCATTTTTATCACGTTTCTTTGGCTCAGGCATAAATAGGGATCTCTTCCAGTAGGCTGGTCAGGTGACTGTCTTCCAATTTTGTTGTTCTTTAGATGAGTGAGCACTTCTAGCATTTCATGTTTGTTGAAACATCTCAATTAACATTCCATCAGTTTCTCAAGGCTTGTTTGTTTGTTTTGCTAATACCTTCCATATGGCTTGAACTTCTTCCTTCAAAGCCATGGGTTCTTTATCATATGCTATCTCCTGAAATGATTGGCATCAATCAATTCTTTTTGGGGCAATGATTCTGTGTATTCCTTCCATCTTTGTTTCATGCTTTCCGCATCATAATATAGTGATATTTTCCACAGAATTCTTCAGTTTTGCCACTCAAGGCTTGAAATTTTTTTTCAGCTCTTTCAGTTTGAGAAAGTAGTTTCCCCTTTTGTTTTTTCTAATTCGTTGTCTTTGCACATTTCATTATAATATTTTGTCTTTGAAATATTCTATTCAGCACTTATTACTCCATCGTATATTCCATTCATTTTGTCTACTCTGTGTTCAAAAATAAGCTTCCGTCTCTGCTGGCATTCTTTTTAGTATTTCCTTCCTTTCCTGTCTCTTTAATAATCCTTTGCTTTTTAATGTATTGTGTTATTGATATCATCTCATAGCTTGCCGGGTTTTCAATTATTAGTGTTCAGTGTGTCAAATTTATTTTTGAGATAGTCTCTAATTTCAAGTGGAATATACTCAAGAATGTACTTTGGTTCTTGTGTACTTTTAAAATTTTTCTTCAGCTTCACCTTGAACTTGCATATGAACAATTGATGGTCTGTTCTGAAGTTGACTCCTGACCTAGTTCTGATCAATGTCATTATTTGAGGGGTTTTTTGGCTTCTCTTTCCACAGAGGTAGTAGATTTGATTCCAGTATGTTCTATCTGTTGAGGTCCATATATATAGTTGCTACTTATGTTATTAATAGGAGACATTTCTAATTAATAGGTCATTGGTATCACAAAATTCCATCATGCAATCTCAGGCTTTGTTTCTGTCACAAAGGCCGTCTTTTTCAGCTCTGATCCTTCTCTGTTTCCAACTTTGGAATGTAATCATCTGTAATTATGAAGCATCTGGACTGCACGTTTGATCTATTTCAGAATGTAGAAGTTGGCAAAAAGTATTCAGTTTCTTCATATTTGGTATTAATTACTGGTGTGTAAATTTTAATCATCTGTTATATTAAATGGTCTCCCTTGTAGGCCTATGGATATTATTCTATCATTGACAACAATGTATTTTAGGATAGACCTTGAAATGTTCTTTTTGATGTTTTTTCTCTTCAGTTTGTCATTCTTAGCATAGTAGACCATAAGATTGCCTGCCAGTACAAAGACCAATACAGTCTTTTCCAGCTCTATTTCATTTTTGACAACTTCCAAATTTCCTAGATTTATGCTTGATACATTCCATCTTCTAATTACTAGTGAATGTTTACAATTATTTCTTCTCATTCCGTCATGCCACTACAACAAATTGACACCCTAAAAGCTTACCTGCCTGACTGCTTTGAGGAGGCTGTGCTTCTCCAGTCACCTTGGGAGTGACTTCCAGCCTTGGGTGGTTGTCTTCTAGCACTGTATCCACCGTAACATGTTCTACTGTTACCAATTAGGTTTTCAATGGCTGTTTTTAAAAAATCATTTTATTGGGGTCTCGTACAATTCTTATCACAATCCATACATACATCCGTTGTGTCAAGAACATATGTACATTTGTTGCCATCATCATTCTCAAAACATTTGCCTTCTACTTGAGCCCTTAATATCTGCTGCTCATTTCCCCCCTCCCTCCCCACTCCCCTCACCTCATGAACCCTTAGTCATTCATAAATTATTATGTTGTCATATGTTACACTGTCCGACATCTCCCCCCGCCTTCTTCTCTGCTGTCCCTCTCCCAGGGAGGAGGCTATACTTAGATTCTTGTAATTAGTTCTCCCCTTTCTACCCCACATTCTCTCCAACCTCCAGGCATCGCCACTCTCACCACTGGTCCTGAAGGAGTCATCTGTCCCGGATTCCCTGTGTTTCCAGTTGCTATCTGTACCAGTGTATATCCTCTGGTCTAGCCAGATTTGTAAGGTAGAATTGGGATCATGATAGTGGGGTGGTGGTGGAAGTATTTAAGAACTAGAGGAAAGTTATATGTTTCATCGTTGCTACCCTGCATCCTGACTGGCTCATCTCCTCCCCACAGCCCTTCAGTAAGGGGGTGTCTGGCTGGCTGGCTACCAATGGGCTTTGAGTCTCCACTCTGCACTCACCCACATTTACAATGATAGGATTTTTTGTTCCTTGATGCTTGATACCTGATCCCGTCAACAGTTCATGGTCACACAGGATGGTGTGTTTCTTCCATGTGGGCTTTGTTGCTTTTGAACTAGATGGCCAGTTGTTTTTCTTCGAGCCTTTAAGACCCCAGACGCTATATCTTTTGATAGCTGGACACCATCAGCTTTCTTCACTACATTTGCTTATGCACACCTTTGTCTTCAGTGATCGTATCAGGAAGGTGGGCACCCACTGATATGATTTTTAGTTCTTTGATATCTGATAACTGGTCCCTTCTACACCTCGTGGTCAGACAGGCTGGTGTGCTTCTTCCACGTGGGCTTTGATGCTTCTGAGCTAGATGGCCGCTTGTTTATCTTCAAGCCTTTAATACCTCCAGATGGTATATATTTTGATAGCCGGACACCGTCAGCTTTCTTCACTACATTTGCTTATGCACACCTTTTTCTTCAGCAATCATGTCGGGAAGGTGTGCATCCTGGAATGCTAATTTAACAGAACAACGTGTTCTTCCATTGAGTAAGTGCTTGAGTGTAGGCCCAATGTCCATCTGCTCAATGGCTGTTTTTTCCCCTTCAAAAGTACGTTTCCGGGTCCTCTTTCTCAGTCTATGTTAGTTTGGAAGCTCTGCTGAAAACGTTCCGCCATGGGTGACCCATCTGACATTTGACAAACTGTTGCCATAGCTCCCAGCGTCACCACAACATGCATGGCACTGACTGGGTCCATAGCAGCAGCTTTTCGATTTCTACATTTACAGGATTTTCCCTGACTACTGGAGGGTGAATTCCTTGAAGGCAGAAAATGTGTCTTAATTATCTTTCTTGCTCCAATAAGGAGCCCTGGTGGTGTAGTGGCTTACGAATTGAGCTGCTTATCACAGTCAGCAGTTCAAACCAACCAGTGACTCCATGGGAGAAAGATGAGACTGCCTACTGATCTGAAGTTTCAGAAACCCAAAGGGTCGGTTCTACTCTGTCCTATAGAGTTCCTATGATTTGGAATTGACTCGATGACGACGAGTCTCTTTTTTGTTTCTCATTGCTACAATCCTAGATTAATTAATTCATATAGCCTGTGTTGCCTAGATTAATTAATTCATACGGACTTTGTATTGTTGTTCATTTTATCCTGGGAATTCTACTGTGGGCCTCCAGGTTTTCTAAAAAGTCTCTTGGTCCTTTTATCTCTGGATATTTAAATTTTATTGTATTTTGTTGTTGCTAAGGGCATACACAGAAAAGTATACAACAATTCAACAGTCTGTACATGTACAATTCAGTGATATTAATTATATTCTTTGAGTTGTGCAACCAATTTGACTCCTTTTCTGAGTCATAGCCTCTCCATTAACATAAATTCATGGGCCCCTAAGCTTCTTATCAAATGTTTTGAGTTGTTGGTTTGATTCTAGATAGCTAGGTTTTAAAAAAGCATAATGCTCAAGGCAGGGATTCTTTATTAGTTAAGCTAAACAGTTGTTTGTTTTTTACCCATTCATATATTTAAAAAAATATTTTATTTATTGTATAATAGGTGAAAGTTTACATAGACAATTTAGTTTGATAGTTTGTAGGACATTGATTGTATTTACCACCGTTAACAAGACTCTCCATTTCTGCCCTGGATTTTCTGCTTCCTTTCTTCCAAATTTTCTATGCCTAGCTGACTTCTCATATTTATGTTTTGGGCAAAAGTTACCCTTTAGGTCTTGTATAATTGATAGCTCTAAAGAGCACATTTTTCTCAGATGTTATTGCTTATTTTATGGAACTATCTACTATCTACACTATAGGGCTGCTATGAGTCGGCATTGGCTTGATGCCAATGAATTTGGAGGTTTTTGGAGTCTATTATTTGGCTGAAAGTTTTTGCTAGAAATGGTTTTTGCTCTAGTCAGAAGGGTGTCTTTGGATGTCTAGGGGTTCATCCAGTCTCTGTCAGACAAGTAAGCTTGGCCTTTCTTGAAAATTTATATTTTTGTTTTATATTTTTTTTCTGCTCTGTCCAGTACCCTCTGCTGTGCTGTTTTGCTCCCAGTCAGAGCAGTCTATGTAGGTACCTGGGCACCATCTAGTTCTTCTGGTCTCAAAGTCGTGTAGAGGTGTAGAGTGTAGCTCATGTGGTCTATTACTTGTTTGGACTAATTGCTCCCTTGAGTCTTTGTTTTCTTCACTCTTCTTTGTACCATATGAGAAGAGACCAGTATTATATGTTAATAGCTAGTTGCATGCTTTTAAGACTCCAGACTCTCCTTACCAAAGTAGGATGCAAAGCATTCTTTACAAACTATGCTGTGCTGACTAACATAGATGTCCCTTGGGTTTTTAGTTTGCTTTCAAATCTAGGTAAGCGTTTGGCTATGTCTAAGAAGTTTCCATAACTGTGCCCCCTTGTATCTCGATTGTTTATATTAATGTACAGGCAGGGCCTACAGTTATTTATATAGAAATACCACAACCACACCTATCTTTTCAGGGAGATGTGCTCCTTGGCCGCCCTGGCCATAGTGTGCTCTGTATTTTGTGGTGCTCATTGTCAGCTTAGCGATTCGAAAGTACATGCTGCTCCATGGCAGAATGATACTGCTTTCTACTCCTGTAAAAAGTGACAGTCTCAGAAGCTCACAGGGACAGTGCTGCCCTGTCCCGTAGAGTCGTCATGAGTGGAATGACACCATGGCAGGGAGTCTTTGTCTCTTATACTTTGATGTACTTTAATAGCAAACTCACAGGAACAGCACAGAAGCTAGACAACATTTAAAAATATGTACTTGAGAGGGGGGATGAATGGGGAGGGAGGGGATAAATGAGGAGCTCAAGTAGAAAGCTCAATGTTTTGAGAATGATGATGGCAACAAGTGTACAAATGTGCTTGACACAATGGATGGAGGGATGGATTGTGATAACCGTTGTACAAGCCCCCAATAAGATGATTAACCCCCAAAAAACATAGTGCTCAGTAAAATGAAATAAAAACAAACCAAACCCCTACCCCTCCAAAATATGTCCTTGTACATAGCACAACTTTGTTAGAAAAGTATAGTGAATGTATGAAATCTAATGTACGATTAAAATGCTACAAATACCATTTAGTTGCTGTCAATAATAAATTTATTTATTTTTAATCCAAAAGCTGACATTGTTCAGGAAAATTTAACAGGTTTAGTTAAAATTGTTATAAAGTTGGACTGCTGAAACATGTTCACTGTAACATTTTGACTTGCATCAATGCTTTAAGTCCCAGCATTAGACTACAAATTCACGCGCAAAGGAAATGGAAAAACTGCTAGTCCTTGATTTCTGTTCCTGATTTTTCCATTTGCAATCACATACTTAGGTATCTTTTGACCCCATAAGAGAAAACAAAAAATTAACATTCAGAGCTACCAGTAACAGGAAAAAGATAGTTTTAAAAAATGAAGTATTTCCCAGTATAGTGGATTCTTAATCACGTTCTCCATGTATGTGACACGCTAGCTGGATGTCTTTTGGCATAATTGTTGCACTTTTGATTGGCACGGATAGCTCATAGGTTGGTGTCTTCAAAAAGGCCCACCAGTTAGGCCTCCCCTCCAGCAAAGCACAGCAACTGTGCTCTGGAAGCGCGCCTCTGTTTTGAAGTCCCGAGCGACTTCACGCACGCACCAGACGCTGGCAGGGAAGTTTGCGAATCAGAAGTTGGCTGGACTTCTGATAACGTCTAATTTCAGGAAGTGCCGCGGCACCAGGCCTGCAGCTTTGGGGATTCTTCACCCTCCAGTAGGGGGGCACTCTTGCGAGTGGCTTTTGTAGCCAGCTGCCTCCTGGGTGCTTTACCACCGGTTGTTTAGTCGGCTTTGTACTACAGGAGCCATAGTAGCGACACATCCTCTTTTTTTTAAAAAACATTTTATTAGGGGCTCGTACAACTCTTATCACAATCCATGCATATACATACATCAATTGTATAAAGCACATCTGTACATTCTTTGCCCTAATCATTTTCTTTCTTTTTTTTTTTACGTTTTATTAGGGGCTCATACAACTCCTATCACAATTCATACATATACATACATCAATTGTATAAAGCACATCCGTACACATCCTCTTTAGCCCCCTTCTCCTTCAGCTGGAGTTTGGCATGCCTGAAGCAGCGCTGGCATTAGAGAGCAGTGGCGACCACAGTTTTGTTTCTGTTTTTAATGCTTTCTTAAAACTTCGCGCCCCCCCCCCCCCCCGCCTCCCCAATACACACACATCTTTTTTTTTCTTTTTTTTCTTCGTGTCAGATGGGTAATGTGCCCACGTCCTAACAAGTATTATGGGAGGCACATGTCACACAGACGCGTGAGGACCCGATCATCATGTTTATGAACCGGAAAAGGATCACACACACATCTTTTTAATATATCTACTTACCTCAAACCAAAAAGTCAAATTCACTGCCGTGGAGTCATTCTGACCGATGGCGTTTCTATAGGACAGGGTAGAGCTGCCCCTGTGGGTTTCTGAGTCTAACTCTTTAACGGAGTAGAATGCCTTTATCTTTCATCCTTGGAAAGGCTGGTGGTTTCCAACTGCTGACCATGAAGTTAGGAGGCCAGCTAATGAGCCACTACACTACCACTATGCCACCTACCTACCTATGTATTAACATAGGCAATTCTGCAATCATAACAATAATTTATTAATGGATACCTACCTACCTATGTATCCATAAGCAAATTATTGTTATCATTATAGAATTGTCTATGTTATAGTTAATACCATTAAAAAAACTCACGAACTAAACACTGCCACTGATCGAATACTGACTCATAGCGCCCCTATAAGACAGGGAAGAACTACTGTGAAGTTTGGGGGACTAAGCTTGATCCTGAGGAACTATTGCTGGTTTTGAAATACCAACCTTGAGGATGGCGCCCCAACTTGTAACCACTGTGCCACCAGGACCCCATACCAATTACCTTAGTTGCCCTCCATTCTTGCGTTCCTTGTTTATGTTGTACTGAATACCTCTGGAAAATGTAACTTCGCCTAGTGACCTGCGTACCTTTCCTGCATCGTCACAATTTCCTGACTGGCCGTAAGAGGTCCAGTTATCATTTACTCCATTAGCATGTGTGTGCGCGTGTGTGTGCGTGTGTGTAATCCCATTTAATTGACCTGGATTTAATTTCACTTACATTTTCTTGGCTCCAATTAGATAGATCATTCTCTTTTAGATTTGTCAGTAACTTTGCAGAACTCTTTAATTCCTTGTATGATGATAAGCCAGGCCGTCTTCACTTTCTTCACGTGCAGAATAGCAATCAGCATTCTCATTGCCCACTTGGAGCAAGTGAGGGTGAGATTTATATTAATTCCTTACAAAGTTAAAATTTTTTTTCTTGAAAATTTAGGGCCTATCAAAATGTTAAATGCTCATTTATTTTTTATATTCTTACCCATTTAAATCATTGTTGCTCTTAGCTTTGTTTACCAATACCCACATTATAGCAATAAGAGAATAACTCAAATCATGGGGCTAAAAGAGCTTAATAAGCATTTTGAGTCGTTAAGACATAAGCAAAAATTCCATCTTCACATGGAGGGAGAAGTGGCCCATTGATCAGGGTTCTTTTAAATCAAAATGGCTTGCTCATCTAAAGGATTTAAATGAGCCCGTCAAAGTCTGTGAACCCTCTGGGACACTGCGCGTATTGGCATGTTTGGAAACCACCGTTCTAATTTGTTGAGTAGGCTACCGTTATACCCATTTAGCTTCTTCTTCTGTGTTCTCTTAGGGGTTACCTCCTGAGGCGATGCCTCTTCATTGCTTCACAGTCTGTAGCTAGTGAAGCAACCAGCCACTAACATGCCCCCACCTCTCTTGGGAAGCTACTCAGAGAAAGGGTCCTTATAACTCTGTTTATTGGCCCACACTGGGGACACGGTAACTGTTAGAGAAGACAAAAGGAGCTTTCAAACTCAAGGAAATCATTGTCCAGCCATGTGGGCCTGGCAGCTTCTCCGGGTACATTGTACTGTTCAATGGGCCGGGATTCTGCTTTCATGTCAACTTGAGGAGGGGGTGACCCTACTAAGTGAGTTGCCTTGGCCCCTCAAATAAAGGCTAACAAGGCATAATAAAAACCCTGTTCACCTGTGCCCCCCTATTTATCCTTTAGGTCTCATTGCAAATATCTCCCCCCCAGAAAGAGTTCCCTGGCAACCAAACTAGCTTTGTTACCTCCTCTGTACTCCCACAGTATTCTATTCACTCTATTTTGGATTTCCTGTACAGAAAAACATACAAAAACCCAAACCCCAGTAACGATAACAAAATACAACAGAGAAGAACCTCATCAAAAAGGAAGTAGAAACTATTTAAAAACTGGATGCAATTTTAAAGGGGTCAAAAGGAGAATATATGATAAGGTATTACATTGTAACCTAACGATATCTTCAATAACCAACTTTCCAATGCTCTCTGTGTGACAGCAAGGCCATTCACGTTTCGGGTTTATGGTCAGAGGGGATTCACCAGAGATTTAATCCATGTGGGGACCCTGCAAATGGGTTTTAGACTTTCAGTGTCTTCCTTAGCCTTTTGAGAATCAGGTGCTTAAAATTTAAGCTCTGGTACGATTTCTTCCTCTGGTCTTAGATAATTACTTACCGTCCTTGGATAACACAAGTTGGTGTGCTTCTTCCATGTGGATTTAGCTTACCTCAATAGCTACCAGTCTTAAGACAAACCTTTGAGACCACAGATGCTATTCTTTCTGACAGCTGGGCATCATCTGCTTTCTTCATCACACTTTGGTGATTTCTTTTTCCACCAAGATTCATGCATGTTGTTGTATTTAATGGAAGTGTGCTCGTTTTCAGTATTACCAAATATTGTATGTCTACCCCATAATTTACTTATCCATTCTTCTGTTGTTGTAGCCTTTAAATTGTGAGTATTTCTGCTACAGACCTTCTTATTGCATGTTTCATGGTCATATATGCAAGCATTTCATGTTGATTTTACAGCCAGGAATAGTGTTGTTTCTGCAGTGGAAGAGTGTTCAATTATTCAACTTTGTGACATAATTGATTCTCTCTCAGTTTTTAAGAATTGAATTATGTATATTCTTCAATGTTTGCTATTTTTTGGTAGTTTCATTGATGTACAATTAAAGCACCATACAATTAAATGGTTTAAACATATTAAGAAGAGTTGGGCAATCATCACTACAATCAATTTTAGAACATTATTGGTTGCTATTGTTAAAATTCTTTAAAAATTTATTTCAAAAATCATTTTATTAGGGTCTCATACAACCCTTATCACAATCCATACATACATCAATTGTGTAAAGCACATTTGTATATTTGTTGGCCTCGTCATTCTCAAAACATTTGCTCTCCAGTTAAGCCCCTGGCGTCAGCTCCTCATTTCACAAACACCCCTGCTCCCCCTCCCTCATGAACCCTTGATAATTTGTAAATTATTATTTTGTCATATCTTGCACTGTCTGATGTCTCCCGTCACCCAGTTTTGTGTTGTCCACTCCCCACGGAGGAGGTTATATGTAGATCCGTGTAATTGGTTCCCCCTTCCAACCCCACCCTCCATCCACCCTCCCAGTATCACCACTCTCACCACTCGTCCTGAAGGGATCATCCATCCTGGACTCCCTGTGTTTCCAGTTCCTATCTGTTCCAGTGTACATATTCTGGTCTATCCTGATTTGTAAGGTACAACTGGGATTATGAAAGTGGGGTGGGGGTGGTGGGTGGAGGAAGCATTTAGGAACTAGAGGAAAGTTGTATGTTTCATCGTTGCTACCCTGAGTGGCTGTCTCCTTCCTGAGACCCTTCCGTAAGGGGATGTCCAATTGCCTACAGATGGGCTTTGGGTTTCCACTCCGCACTACCCCCTCATTCACAGTGATATGATTCTTTGTTCTGATGATGCCTGATAAATGATCCCTTTGACACCTTGTGATCGCACAGGCTGGTGTGCTTCTTCCATGTGGGTTTTGTTGCTTCTCAGCTAGATGGTGGCTTGTTTACCTTCAAGTCTTTAAGATCCCAGACCCTATATCTTTTGATAGCCGGGCACCATCAACTTTCTTTGCCACATTTATTTATGCACCCATTTGTCTTCAGTGATTGTGTCAAGGAGGTGAGCACACAATGATAGGATCTTTTGTTCTTTGATGCCTGATAACTGATCCCTTCAGCACCTCGTGATCATGCAGGCTGGTGTGCTTCTTCCATGTGGGCTTTGTTGTTTCTCAAGTACATGGCTGCTTGTTTACCTTCGCTATTGTTAAAATTCTTAATTTTTGTCAGTGGAAGTGAAAATGATATGCATGCAGTTTATATAAGATGGAAGAAAGTCATCTTTGCCTAAAGCTTTAAAAAATATCTCCTTCCTTTCTGTATTAAGAGCTTGCAGCCTCATTTGTTGTGACAGTGCCTGAGAGTTCTTTGAGAGGAATCCACTTGTTTGTGTTACAGTTTCTGCTAGTTTATGAGATGGAGTGGAAGCTAGCTAGATTGTTTTTTATGTTGCTTTTAAATTGATCTTGCAAATAAATGCCAAATTATGCACACTCTCAACTTTCTTGTTTATGCTCAACAGAAATGAAAATATTCAAATTATATTTCTTTCATCCCAAATTATTTGCTCTTAATAGGTGCTAAATTATTTTAAATACAAAGCTTCTTTGATCTGTTTGTCTGGAGTATTTCAATGGGACTGTTTAGAAAAATATTTTTGCGCATTCTCCTATATTTTACTTGTACCCCAGAGGTTCAACTTACCCTCTTTTTGATATTTACACGATACAAAACAAATTACTATCTCAGTATAATTTCAAAACTCCCAATGCTTATCGGACCACAGTTATCCACTCAACTAATGCTTTCACACTGATCAGAAAAACAAGCCCGAACAGATGGTGCTGCTACGCCGTGCCCTGAAACGTGTTGCTTTTCATTGAAAAAACCATATCTCATCTAAATAGTTTTCTTCAATAGCTGAAAGCCTATTGAGATGGAGAAAGAGAATCAAAGCAATTGGCAATACACACATATTAAAAAAATAATTTTTATAGTTGCTTGTGTTTATAACCTTCAAAAATGAACAAGAATGGCTGGGCAGGACTGTCATTTTTGTTGTTACATTATATTTCCAGGTATAATGCCATATTCCATTGAGCTCTCAGAGAATATTAATTAGGTACAAAACTCTCTTTTGTATTATTAGTATTTGTTGACTGACAAATGGCTGAATGAATATTCACGACCAAGCCAGAAGAAAGTTGTAGTTACATTCTATGCTTTGGTATCACACCTATTCTTGGAAATAATTCTTCGCTACTGTGAATACATTTATGCCAGGTGAGTGTTTTCTCAACTTTATTTACACAACTAGCACCATGTTTAGTTAAGTTACTATCAGCCACTGTTTTTATTTTCTCTTTCAATGCTTTCTTTTAAGGTCACATGTTAAACTTATTTCCTCCTTTTCACAATGCCAAATATTCTCTTCTATACTGACTCGGAGATCTTGGTCTTAAAGCAAGACTGCGGCAAAAGTTCCCTCTAACTAGGGGCTTGTCCTTTATATTATGCACTGTTCAGTGAACTTTTCGTTTGTTCTTATTTTGTAAATGGTGATCTTTACCATGAGGCAAAGCTGGAGTTTAAGCGTAACTTCTGCCCTTCCTCTGGTATTCATACCCTTGTGTGGTCTTCTCATACATTGTACCAAGGTTGGTCCCTGTGACCTGTAGAACGTGACAGAGTGATAACATGTTGCTCTTGCAAGATGAGGTTATCAAAGACTGGCTTTTGTCTGGGGTGCTCTCTTTTATCCCTTGCTCTAGGCAAAACCAGGTGCATATTGTGAGGACATAAAGGTGAGCAGACTTAGTCAGCATGGAAAGGAGAGTCCCAGTCAATAACTGGCAAGATCTGAGCTTTCCCAGATAAGTGCCATCCCAACTGCCACCTCAGGAAACACTCTGAAGTAGACCACTCAGGTAAGCTGCTTCTGGATTCCTGACCCACAGAGACGGTGAGAGTCTCTAACTGATGGAATAGAGAGAATCACAATCTTCTCTTCTGAGCTGCTAAGTGTTAAGGTGATTTGGTATGCACCAATAGATACCGAATACACTCACTTTCAATGAAACAATTTTAGGGAACTTTCCAGATGATTAAGAAGTTGATTAACATTGTTGCATAAGCCAATGACTGGTTTGGTTTATATGAGTTTGAGTGTCTTTGCTATTAATTCCCAGTGCCCCCATTTGACTCTTTTCTTTCCCTGACCACTTCTGAGATTCTTCATGCCCACTTTTTCTCTCACCTGGGACTTTCTTGGTCCTTGTCAACATAAGATTCTAAACTTCAGCTCTTCAAAAATATGTTCCTGTAAATGATGGTCTAATTTCATGCAGCGTCACAATCTATGAAGATAATTTACAGTTGGAGTGGAAAAGGTGGATTAATTCACAATTTAAAATCAAAGGATCAATTGCTTATTTGTACTTTGGACCAGTTGCAAGGCATTCCATACTGTCATTCAAATGAGCAGAAGCTTAGGGACATCACAATCTACATGCTAGCTTGTCCTGCAGAATGCTGGTCTCCGTGGTTGGTTAGTATTCGAATCCTTTTATTTTTTGGGGGGTGGTGGTGGTGGAGGAATGATTCTTTAAGACTATATATGAATTTCTGGGTTTATCTATGGTAGGACTCAGGGTTTTGTATTTTAATAAGGATTTCTGGTGATTCTGATTATCAGCTATGGTTTTCAAACTATTGCTAGGATATACAGAAACAATGGAATGTGAAATATTGAGTCTAAGTAGAATTTTTAAATTTTGTTCTAAGAAGTAAAAGTACCTAGCACATGAGTACAAAGTGGCAAAGATGCTATCTTTTCACATTTGCATACCTTCTACGTTTGTTTGACCCCTACTCCTTCTCCTCAGGAGGTAATTTCCCTAAGCACCACTAAGCCATTTTTTTAGTGAGGCTTACAAAATCATCCCCGGGGGTGGGAAGGGGGAGGGAGTAGTTGGCAAAGGAGCATAGACAGCATGTGCTATTTGTTTAAAAATACAGTATTTACAATGACAAAAGTCTGAAATACTTTGACTAGCAAAAGGAGAATGGTTGAATAAATTCGGTGTATCTGCAATGTAATGATTTATTTGACCCTAGCGCCTACTGAATAACAGAGTCCAAAAACCCAAATTCCTCCCATGGAGTCAGCTCAGCACTCAGAGTAACCCCAGGCTTCTAAGGCTCTAAATGATCACAGGAGCAGGAAGCCTCATCCTGCTTCAGAGAAATGGCTGGTGGGTTGACCTTGCAGTTAGTAGTCCGGTGCTTATTTGACAGCCCCTCAAGAGCCCCTGCAATGACTGCTAGGACTAAGCAAATGTGAGGTGCTTGTGGCCCACCAAAGGGACTGGGTAGCTTGTTAATAATGCCCACAAATGACAGGACACCCTTGTAGGGTTTGCCCCGCACACACATGATGTTCCTGGAACCCCAACGCGGGATGGGCCAGTTTTGGCATCCCACTGA
Source organism: Tenrec ecaudatus (assembly GCF_050624435.1). Classification (NCBI taxonomy): domain Eukaryota; kingdom Metazoa; phylum Chordata; class Mammalia; order Afrosoricida; family Tenrecidae; genus Tenrec; species Tenrec ecaudatus. The sequence goes on along the minus strand of NC_134531.1, from coordinate 146,393,360 downwards.
GTTTAAAATGAGGCATCCCAGAGGCAGAAAGGAGGAGCTCCCTGTGCTGAAGAAAAGACCCAGAGTGGAGTGAGGTATCAAGAGCCCTGTGTTTACCATCCTCACTCAAAGAACCCCAGCTGTGACACTAGAAACAGCAAGAAAAGGCAGAGAATCAGTGGCACCAGAGGCTTCAGGACCAGGAAACTGGTGAGAGTTGGCATCTGGGCTTCTTTACCCCCAGAGCGAGAGTTCGGTGGCTGCTGGCAGGGGTCTTTCTGGAGGAATGAGGAGCCTCTTGGTCACCTAATTGTGTTGTTTGCTGGTCCATGGAACTACAGCTGAGTGCCTTCTCACAGGCTCGACTGGCACAGTGGGCAAACATCAGCAGACTAAAGGAGCTTTGTAACATTTGCGTGAGCACCAAGGCGCCATGTGGCTGGGAGATGAAGGGCCAGAGAGAGGTATGCCTGAAAACAGGACTGAGAAGAAGCTGTCCTAAATGAAGAATTGTATCCTGAACATTTCTGATCCTGAATTTTAATTCTTTAACTTCCCAAATAAACTCCATACTCATGAACATTGTCTGTGAGTTCTGGATGGCCATTGCAACAAATTGTTGAATCCAGCAGAGACGCGGAGAGTGTCATGAGAGGGACAGTGTGTGTCAGAATTGATAAAAGGCTGGACAGAGGCATATCTTATCTCTGCCTCATAAGAGTCCATCTTGAGCTGTTGGTTTTGATTCTCTCTCCCGTGGTGAAGGTATAGGCGGTCAGACACCGGCCCGTGCCACTTTTGCAGTATCTAAATGATGTAATAGAAAATAATAAGTTATAGCTGTGTTGGGGAGAAAGATGAGACCCCCTGCTCCATTAAAGATTTATAGTTCTGGAGTTAGGACCGCTTCACATACCCTATGTGGGTCGTCGTTGTGTGTCAGAATCAATTTGTCAGCACAGTGATTTGGTTGGGTTGGATAACTGTATTAAACTGGATAGATTAAAGATACATTTTCAAGACAGGAAAGCAAGTTTCAAAATAATTTATAGCATACCTTTACTAAGAAATACCATCAAACCACCTTATATAACCATTCACTGACTCAATTTTTATTGAGCGTCTAATATGTGCCACACAACTTTCTCATACTGAGAGTTGAACCCGGCCACTCAGATGGAAACCAGGAATCCTAAGACTGGGCTTTTTACTCCTGTAAACAGCTACACTCTCAGATACCCAGAGGGGTCACTATGAGTCAGCATTGATTCCATGGCAGTCAGCTAAGTGCCAGTCATTGTTGTAAGTGCTGATGACAGAGCAGGGAAATAACATAAAGGTAAAAAGAATCAATGATCTCTGTTTTCACTGGACTTGCATTAATCTAACTGTAGGTTCGGGTGAATCCATATGAGCTTAGCAGAAGTACATCTGAAAAAAGGTATGAAGGAATTCTTCTCAGCTAGATTGCTGTTGCTCCAACACCCCAGGATCTCTGCGTCCTTCTTGTTGTTGATTTTAATTCCCTACTTGTTCCCCTGTTGATGATGTGGTGTGGTGGGAGGAAGGCAAAAGGAAACAGAGGAACAATCTAGGAAGCAAAGCTATGGATAGCAGTATAAGCATAGGTGTGTACATATGTAAATACATTAGTCATAAAAATAGAGGTATTGGCCCATGTACATATATTTATATGGCAATACACTGAGGTAGGGGACAGACTCCAGGCCTCTGCTCATACGCTCCCTCAATGTAAGAACACTTTGTTTTAACAATCACAATCACTGAAGACAAAATGGGTGCATAAGCAAATGTGGTGAAAAAAGCAGATGGTGCATGGCTATCAAAAGATAATAGCATCTGGAGTCTTAAAGGCTTGAAGTCCAACAAGTGGCCATCTAGCAGAGAAGCAACAAGCCCACCTGGAAGAATCACACCAGTCTATGCAATCATAAGGTGTTGTCAGGATGGGGTAACAGGCATCAGAAGATCCAAAACCAACCAACCAAACAAACAAACAAAAAACCATATTGTTGAGAACGAGGGGCGTTGGAGCAGAGACTCAATGCCCATCTGTTGACAATGGGACATCCCCTCACAGAGGAGTCACAGGGAAGGGATGAGTCACTCAGGGTGCAGTATAGCACAAATGAAACACACAGTACTCCTCTGGTTCCTTGAGGCTTTCTCACCCCCCACTATCATGACCCCTGTCCTGCCTTTCATGCAGGCTAGACTGAAGCATGTGCACAGGTGTAAACAAGAGATAAGAGCTCAGGACACACAGAATTCAGGAACAGGAATACAATAACAGAAGGGTAGGGGGAAAATGGGCAGAGGAAGAGAGGAAGGGGGAACCGATCTCAATGATCAACACATAAACACACGCACACACACACACATCCAGAGGGAGCAACAATAGAAACCATGGGGGAAGGGAGACAATGGTTGGTGCAAGATATGAAAATAATTATGATTTATAATTTATTAAAGGGTCACAAGGGTGTGGGAGGGAGGGAGGGGAAAGAGGAGCTGATACCAAGAGCTCAATAGAAAGTAAATGTCTAGAAAATAATGATGGCAACCTATGTACAAATATGCTCGACACAATTGATGTTTGGATTGTTATAAGAGCTGTAATAGCCCCCAATAAAATGATCTTTTAATTAAAAAAAGGAAAGAAAAAAGTAAATTGTTAACATTGAATACCTCAGGGAGTTAGAGTTGGATTGAGATGGGAGGACTGTTGATATTTAACAACTTTCAATTATTTGACTTATTCCAATGTATATATAATTTGTGAAATTAAATATTTTGAGGAAAAATAGTATGTAAAAAGGGAAGCCATCGGAATTGTAAGTTTTTAGTTCGGAGAGAATGCATTGGAGAAGCTCCCTCCGGACTTATTTACTTTATAGCATCCTTCCTTTAGCTCTGTGCCTCCTGATGCTTCCTCCTCATTCAAAATGTGTCTTGTCCTGGGCCAGGGCACTGTACGCACCCTATGCATGAGCACCCTATTCCTCGTATCCTCACTCTGTGGGCTTATTTTTGGAAGACACCAAACAAGACTCCGTTGTGAACACCTTTGCTATCATGCAGAGTGTATTGGAAAGTGGATTATTGCTGATGCACTTAGGTTAAGATTGAACATTTCATCTCCCTTTTGACCCATTTTAAAGCTTATTCTAATTTTTAAGATTTTTTTCTTTCTTCTCAATTGAGATTTTTCTCGGTTTTACTTTGTAATGATTATTTTATGTTTTTCTGTCTATGAGATCCAGGATAGGTACATCTATAGAGACAGTAACTGGATTAATGGTTCCTTGGCATATGGTAAGGGATTTGGGGGGCAGAAAGGGGAAGATGGAGAGTTAATAATGAATACATGAAAGAAGAAAATATGCTAAAATTGATTGTGGTGATGATTGTACAACTCTCCTTAATATGATTAAACTATTGAATTGTGTAATATGTGAATTATATGCTAATAAAATTGTTAAAAATATTTAAAAGAAATTTTCAGTTCCCTGAGACTATACCTTTAATTTTAAAAACTTTAAAAGATTTTATATTATATTTGCTTGCAATCATTCAAAGATCCATTATAGATGTTCTTGCCTTCTACATTTTCTTGAACTGCAGAAACAAATAATGATTGGTGACTGGGTGACCAACTGTTAACACTCAAGTAAAGATGTTATGTTAGGCGGGTTGAGTAGAGAAACAAATTCATTGACACTCCTATCTGTATAAGAGAGAACTTTATATCAAGAAGTAATTATGCATCAGTAAACCTTCCCAGCCCAGTCCAGATTGTGTCCATAAATTCAATATTAGCCCATAAGTCCTGTGTGAGTCCATGAATTCCTCTTCAGAGTCATGCAGCACATGCAATTATGCAAAATGCAGGAAGATCACAGGCCAGTGGGTGGAAAGTCTGTGGATCTGATGGCAGTGGACGCATCTCCAGGGCTCTGGTGGCTCCCTGTGGCTTGTCAACAGGAAGGTGAAGCAGGGAGAGAGTGTGTCCTGCCTCCAGGGAGGAAGAGAGACTGTGACCTGATTGACAGGCTAGCCTCCACCCCTTCATTCTTTTATCAAGTTAACATGAAATTGTGTAACTTCCACAGATGTGATTAGTCAGCATTGGACTGCATAGATTGCATAAGGGGTAAGGCTCATGCTTTGGGACTTATCTAGCCAAACTAAGCACAGGGGCAGCAGGTCACTAACCGTCGATTGAGGCCAAGTCACCTGCCAGGGAGTTGCTTGAATCAGAGCAGGTTTTGTACATAATATCAACGGAAAGCAACGACTAGCACCTTCTCCATTTTCTTTATGTCCATTGTGTTGATTTATTTCTGTATTTGTATATAATCAGTATTAACATAGTTAAAATTTTTATGAACACAGGAAGGTATACATTTAAAGGGTCTCCTTTTCACCCTGAATTGAAATTAAATAATTGCTTACTATGGCTCTTCTAGCCGTAATTTTTGTAAGTCCCACCCATGGAATGGGTGGGAGCATGTAACCATAACATAGTCGACCCTAACTAAGGGATTGGTCGATTTTGCCCTTCTGTTGAAACAGGAGCTGGAATCCCATGACCGTCAAGAAAGAAAAGTCACCATTGGGCCACATGGGAACTCGTTGCCTGAAATGACAGAGGCAACAAAGGCACTAGAGATCATGAGACGGAGCAGGGAAGCCACGCACAGACCACGAGACAAAGCAGAGGAGCATCACTGAGACCATGAGGCAGAGCTTCCTGGCACACTGAGGCAGAGATAGGGACCACGTGGCCGAGAGGCCCAAGACAGAGAGACATGGTTACACAGCATGACTGAGAAAAGGCACCCTTTGGACAGAAAACGGTATAATTTAGTAAGCTGTTAGCATCCTAATAAATCCCATAATTGTGAGTATTATCTGTGGGTCTTGTATGGTCATTGCTATGAATTATCAAACTCAGCAGAGAAGCAGAGTGCTGTGGAGGGATGGTTAGTGTCAGAATAAGGTAAAGAAAAATTCAATTCTTATTAATCAGCTTTTAACAGTTTTATCAGCATAACTATAACATTTCCTACATACATAATACGCATACTACCTATTTTAAAAACAAAAATGGTTGCATATACACATGTTCTGCAAATTTCTTTTTTTTAAACATTTTATTAGGGGCTCATACAACTCTTATCACAATCCATACATATACATACATCAATTGTATAAAGCACATCTGTACATTCTTTGCCCTAATCACTCTCAAAGCATTTGCTCTCCACTTAAGCCCTCTGCATCAGGTCCTCTTTTTTTTTTTCCCCTCCCTCCAAATTTCTTTTTTTCCGTAATATTTTTCAATCTGTTCCTTAGGCAAGATAGCATAATTATTCTTTTTTTTTCTAGAACCATTTTATTGAAAGCTTAATACAGATATCATATTGTTCCACAGTTCAATCACATCAAGCAGTATTGTACAATTGCTACCATAATCCGTTTCAAAGCATGCTTTTCCTTCTTGAACTCCTTGACATCGACTCACGTTTACCCTTCTCACACCCTACCCCACAGAAACTCTCATTCTACTTGCTGTCCCTGTAAATTCATCAACCCTGGGTTCCATAGACTGAAAAGCAGAAAAACATATAGCAACAATTCAAGACAGTCAACCCCAGTGACCAAATATATCTGAGATAACCCCCAATATGAACAAACAAACAAAAAATACAGAAAATGTTGAAAACCAGATCAGGCCCAACGCGCCTTAGCGTGAGGTTCAACTAACAAAAATTTAACCATTCAATTCAGGTTTATCATTTTGATCTCCTATAGTCATCCCTCCAATGCATTGTTTGGTAACCAGTTTCTTCTCGTCCCTCTATTATGGGTAGAGGGAAATCACCAGAGGCTTGTTTCTTATGTAGATCTCACACATGCATCTTGGATTCCCACTGTCACCAATAGCCTTCTGCAAACTAGATACTCACAGTTAGGCTCTGATCCTCTTCCCTCCTTTGACTTCAGATGCTATGAAGCACAATCTTCTCTTAAAACAAGTAGCCAGTTAAGTGAGGTGTCAGCTAAGCCCACATGGAAGAAGCACACCGGCCTATGTGATCCAAGGACTAAAAATAATAAGATCCATGACTAATGGAGGAAATTGTATTAGAGCTTAAGTTCTGAACACCTGGTTTGCGGTAGGCTATGGAAGACAGTGAAAGCCCCGAATCCTTGTGCAGAGTCCCCACTCAGATTAAGCCTCCAGTGAATTCCCAGCCTTGCCCTCAGTGCATCAGAAAGTGAATTAATGTAAATATACTTAGGTTAAAATTTACCATCTTATTGTTTGCTTTCCCTTTAGAACCATTTTGAAATTTATTCTAGTTTTTATTTTGTGCTTTCTCTGTGTTGAGATTTTTCTGTGTTTTATTTTGTTGTTGTTGCTGTTGTTGAGGGTTTTTTGGGGTATGATTTTCTTGATCTAAAATCCAGGATAGGTAAATCTATAGAGACAGTAACTATATTAATTATTTCTTAGAGGTATAGTAGGGGAGGCTGGGAGGAAATGGGGAGCTAGTAATGAGTACAAAAATTAAGAAAATGTTCTGAATTTGATTGTGCTGATGAATGCACAATGTTTAAATATTTTCAAACAACTGAATTGTATGGTACATGAATTGATGTCAATAAAACTGTTAAAATGTGAAGAATGTTAAAATGGCAAGAGAATGAGTGCATTTTATTTTATATAAACTACTCCCTCAATGAAAATTACTTTTTAAAAAGAATACAGGGGTTAAAAAAGTAACTACGCAATACATTCTGGAAATTATAATATTTTTAAAGTAGAAGAATAAATATAAGTAACATTAAATTATTAGTTTACTTATTGTATTGTTATTTTAAAACTTTATTTGTGAATTGATTGAAAGTTTGCAGAGCATAATATTAGCTTTGCATTCAATAATTTGTATATATTTTAATTTCATTAATCGTATTCCCTTTAATGTACCATCAATTATTCCACTTCCTTCTCATGTTTCCTGTTTCCATTATGTTTCCCTTTTTCTGTAGGCACACAGGCCAGTTTCTTGATACCTTCAGTAGATTAACCTAGCCTATATTATATTCATCTTTATTTTACCAATTCAATTGTAAAATGTAATTTTTGAAGAAGAACCCATGAAGGCAAAATTGCATAGGGTTAATAAAAGTCTGGATTGAATTGTGTCTCTTAAAATATTAGGTCAGAACTTCAATCTAATGTTTAATTGAGTTTTTCCAAAAGTGTTGGTGTGAGGTTATTATCTCATGGTTTTAATTTGTATTTTCTAATTGCTAATGATTATGAACATTTCTTCATATGGCTGTTGGCTGCCTGTATGTCATCCTTGGTATTTGGATTTTGTTCTCATAGCTTGATCAGATTATTTGTAACTTTCTTTTTTTATATATAAATCATTTTATTGGGGCTCACACAACTCTTATCACAATCCATACATACATCTATTGAGTAAAGCACCCTTATACATTCGTTGCCCTCATCATTCTCAAAATTCGCCTTCCACTTGGGTTCCTGGAATCAGCTCATTTTCCTTTTTTCCCTTATTTGTAATTTTCTATATATTTCTATAATCCTTTATCTGATATATTATACTATTTTTTTGCATTCTGTGGGTTCTCTGTTGACTCTTTCAAGATGTGTATAATATCAGGTCCATAATAGCAGATCCCTGTTCTTTATTTTGTCTTCGAATGTGTGATATTTTCATTATAGTCAGGAGTGTTTTTCTACCATGTATTAAGGTCCTTAAGTTTATCCCTATTTTTTAATTGATGGTCTTAATAATTGTGTGATTTATATTTAGGTCTTTGATCCATCTTGGATTTGTTTTTGTACATGGCATGAAGTATGAATCTGGTTTCATTCTTTCACTGGCAAAATCCAGTTTTTCAAGCAGCATTTCTTGAAAAGGCTATTCTTGCCCACTTAATACGTTTTAGTTCTTTATCAAAAATTAAGTGTCTATATGTCCTTGATTGTATTTCTGGGTTTCAATTCTAATCTATTCATCTTCTTATCTATTGTTGTTGTACTAGTACCAGGATGTTTTGATTTCAATAGTTATGTAATAGCTTTTAAGGTCTGGTAGTGCAAGGTCTCCTAGTTTATTTTTTTAATAGTGCTTTGTCCATATATACTCCAATATAAGTTGACCCGGATATCAGCAAAGGCACCTAATTTTACCACAAAAACTGCATTAAAAATGTGCTGAAAAACTCGGCTTATACACGAGTATATACGGTATCTTATATTGCTTTCCTTTCCATATAAGTTGCTTATTCATTTTTCCACTTTTTTTGAAAAATTGTGGGGTTTGGATCAGAATTGCATTGAATTCGTAAAGTAATTTTGGCAATATTAGCATTTTCACAATATTTAGCCTGCCTATCCAGGAGCATGGTAGCTTGTTCCATCTGTGCATGTTCCTTTTGTTTTCTCGAGTGTTCTGTGGTTTTCTTTTTATAAGTCTTTTGTTGCTCTCATAAGGTCTACTCTTAAATATTTTATCTTTTGTGTAGTCATTATAAATGGTATTGTTATTTTGATATCTTTTTTCGATATCATCATCCTTAATAATACAAGACTCCAACTGATTTGTGTATTGGTGCTGCCAATATTTTCAATTAGTTTGAGCAACTGTTTAATCAAGTCATTGGGGTTTTCTATATATAACATCATGTCATCTGCAAGTAAAGAAATTTTTTTTGCACCTCTGTGGATATTTTTTATTTCTTTTTGATATTTTATGGTTCTAGCTAAAGCTCCCAGAACTGTATTAAATGAAAGGGATGATAAAGGGCAAGCTTGTATAGTCCTTGTTCAACAAGGAAATTATTTAAATATCTGTCCAGTAAGTGAGATGCTGGGTATTAGTTTCACATATATGGCTTTTGTTTTGTTGAGAAATTTCCCTTCTGTACCTAGTTTGTTGATGTTTTATCAGGAATGGATATTGTATTTTATCAAATGCCTTTTCTACATAGATTGATGTAATTATATGGTTCTTCTCCTTTATTTTGCTTTTGTGATGAATTACATGGATTGTTTTTCTAATATTAAACCATCCTTGCATATTTGGTATGAATCCACTTGATAGTGATGGATTATATTTTTGATGCTTTCTTGAATTCTGTTGGCTAGCATTTGATTGAAGTCAATTCGATTTCTCTGTGTTCCAGCTGAAGAAATTCACATGCATAGTCACCATTTGTGTTGTTAAAAAGGTATTTGCTATGAAGAAGTTATTGGTCGTGCAAAATTCTGTCATGTGATCTCCAGCTTCATTTCTATCACCAAGAGCTTGTTTCCCAACGATTGTTCCTACCTCTTTGTTTCCACCTTTTGAATTTCAATTACCAGCAGTTATCGGTGCAGCTTGATTGCATGTTTGATCAGTTTCAGACTGAAGATGTTGGTAGAATTCTTCAATTTCTGCATCTCTAGCTTTTGTGGTTTGTGCATAAATTTGATGAATAGTTATGTTGATTGGATTTCCATGTGTTCAGATCAACATTATTCTATCACAGACAGACAGCATTGTACCTCAAGATGGATCTTGAAATGTCCTTTTTGATGATGCATGCAATGCCATTGCTCTTGATTGTCATGACTGCGATGGGAAACTATATGCATGTCTGATTCACAACAGCCCAAACCAATCCATTTCATCTCACTCATGCTTAGAATATTGATCTTTATGCATTTCATTTTGACAACATAATTTTTCTAGATCCATCCTGCCTACATTCAAAGTTCCCATTATTAATCCACATTTCTTCTCAGTTTGAGTCATACCCCATCCGCAAACGAAGGTCCTGCAGGCTGTCCTCCAGCAGGTTTCTCTCCATCTATGTCGTTATGGAGAACTGCTGTGAGGAGGCAGCTCTTCCTCAGGTATATGAGAGCCTTCTGACCTGAGGGGCGCATCTTCTGGCACTTCTCTGACAATGTTCTGCGTCTGCTCATCAGGTTGTCAGTAACAGGGACAATGGATATGCAGTGGCACATTCCTCTGACGTGGACAGCTCAGTCCTTCTTCATAGTCTGGTTTCAGTCTGGAAGCTGCGTTCAGGCCTGCTCAGTTTGGGTGACTCTGCTGGCATTTAAAATACCAGTGACACAGCTTTCTGTATCACAGCAACACACAAGCCATCACAGTATGACAAGCTGACAAGTGGTGGACAGGCATATGTAGCCATTGAAAATATCATGGTTTGGGTCAGGCAAACATTCATCCTCAAAACGACATCCTTGCTCTTCAACACTTTACAATTTTGTGCAGCAGATTATCCCGATGCAATATGCTACTTGATATCCTGACTGCTGCTTTCATGAGCATAGTACATACATAATAAATATTTGTTGACAAGATGACTTAATAAGGCAATCAAAAAGAAATGCTAATATACCTTTTCTCTTTGAGTTTTTTAATTATAGCTAATTATCACAAACATTTTCTAATGTTGAATTACCTCTGCATTCCTGATGTGATTTCACTTGGTCTGGTGTTTAATTCTAAGGTGTTACAGACTTGGAAGATTTTAAAATCACTATTCTTCAGCAAGATTATGTAGCAGCTTTTCTTTTAGTGTGGCGCCTTTACCAAATTTTTTCTTATATCTATTTTTTATCAAATGAAAGGAGGTTTTTTGGTTGTGTGTTTTTAAATAGAGGCCTAGATATATCTTGGTGTAGTGGTTAAGCTTTGGGCTTCGACCGCATGGTCAGCGGTGTGAAACCACCAGCAGCCCCTCAGGAGAAAGCCTAGGTTCTGCTCCTGAGAACAACTGCAGTCTAGGAACCCCCGGGGGCCGCGACGAGTCACCTTTGACTTGATGACCGTGAGTCTGGGTGGAGATTTAGTTTGCTAGCAGAAGAGAGTTTTCCCCGAATACAAAGAATCAGGAATATTTCAGCTCTTATTAGTCCTCAGTGTCTGATGCGAGGATCCTTCTTAATTCATAGCCTTGTTTGTGATAATGTGTATTAGACGTATTTTCTAAGATCTTTTTCTGCCTTGAGAGGTTCTGAGCTCCCATTTTATTAGTTAGGGGGAAAAATCAACAATTTTCAGGCTTCTCTTCTTCAGAATCTGTCTCTGGAATGAGGTAGGGCTTTTTGTATGGACCCTGACCCTCTCTTATTCAGTGTTAACCATCTTTCAACTTTTAAAAAATGATTTAGGAAAATTATTAGGAACATCTATTATATTGTGCTGTCACCTGATCATATTCTCATTGAATATTGGTGTGAGTGAGCACGTTTGTCGTGCGGAAAGGTACCCGGACTTGCGGTGCATTTTGAATTATTTTGTCAGCTTTACCAATTGCGTTCCCTTCCTTCTTGTGATGGTTAAGGTTCTACGTCCACTTGTCTGGGTCATGGTGATCAGTGGCAATTATGACACAGTCATCCTTGATAGTATTTGGCATAATATAATCCCTTCCGTATGAGCTCTGCTATGAGCCATCAATACGTTTGAAAAGGAATTTCTTCAGAGGTGTGACCTGCATCTAATATGTGTGGACAGTATGGTAAAGCTCCTAGCTTTTTACTTGCTCTAGATCAGATTTGCCATTATCTGACCTCCGGGTCTTGGAACTCGTGTCAGCATCCTGCTTTACTGCTTGCTAGTCTTGGGAGTCATTAGCCTCTGCAGCCTGTGAGTCAGTGGCTTATTACCTTGTCAATCTTGGGTCCATCAATCCTTGCAGCTACATAAATCAGGAGCAGCTCTGGCCTGATTTCTGACCCACAGGTTTGGGACTTGACAGCTTCTGCAATCACCTGAGCCGTTTCCTCGAGATAAATCTTTTTCTATGTCCACGTATACATACGCTTCACTAGTTTTACTGCTCTACCGAACTCAGCCTTTCTCTTAAACATCAGCACTTTTTAATACTTCTCATAGCCATGGATTTGAAAAACAAAACACTTCTTGAAATTGTACCTAAAACAAAAGTAAATAGATCTTGCACTTGAAGAAATTCCTTATGCAAAAATAAACAAAAAAACCCATAAGAACATTTACACATCAGTTTGTTTAGTTTTTAAAATATTTTTCTTTCTACTCCTGTGAAGAGTTATAGTCTTGGAAACTCACAGGGGCAGTTCCACCCACTCTATAAGGTTGCTATGAGATGGCATCAATTCAATGGCAGTGAGTTTTTTTTTTTTCATTTAATCAATTGAAAGGGAATTTTCTCAGGCAGGTGGCCTCCTTCCAACCTATGTGGAGGCTTTGCAAAGATTGCTTTCTTTTTGCTGGAGCTGGATCTCGCATCTGGCTTGTCATCTGACCTCTGGTTCTTTGGACTTGAGTCAGTGGTCTCTTGTATTGCCTGCTGCTCTTGGGAGTTGTTAGCCTCTGCAGCCGGGCAACTCACCCTCTTACCTGGCAATCTTGGCTCATTCACTTCTACAGCCAATAGCCTGCTGTCTGACATACAGATCTTGGGTCCACTATTCGCTGCAACTACATGAGTCAGAAGAAACTTCCACCTGACATCTGATCCACAGACTTGGAATTTACTTTTCTCTACAACTCAGAGATCCATTTCCTTAAAATAAACCTCCGTATATTTACACATTTATGATTTACTGGTTTGCTTCCCTAGAGGACCCAGTCTAAGGCATAAGCATAAATGTATTATTACATTAAAAAAAATTAAATGGTATAGAGCAGTGATTCTCAACCTGTGGGTCGCGACCCCTTTGGGGGTTGAATGACCCTTTCACAGGGGTCACCTGAAACCATTGGAAAACACATATTTATGATGGTCTTAGGAACATAGGTGCCGCTCCTCTTTCTGTCTCCACGTGGGTCTGCCCATTACCCATGCTTCAAGACAAAATATCATTTATTTGCAATTAGAAACAAATATTTCACAATATATAATAATTACATATTGTTTTTCTGATTACTCACTATGCTTTAATTATGCTCAATTTGTAACAATGAAAATATATCCTGCATATCAGATATTTACATTATGATTCATAACAGTAGCAAAATTATAGTTATGAAGTAGCAATGAAATTAATTTTATGGTTTGAGGGTCACCACCACATGAGGAATTGTATTAAAAGGTCATGGCATTAGGAAGGTTGAGAATAGAGTAAATAATAAAATTTTAACTTTCATTATTATTACTACATTCTTAGCATAACTTTCTTAGATGTTGTTTAAGTGCTTGAGAAGCATAATTGGGGATTGTTAAGGCCATATTTTAATTCCCTTGTATCAATAAGTATTAGTTCAGTGTTATTATTTTCAATTTTTAAATAGAAAAATTGAGTCATAGTGAAGGAAAGTGATTTACTAAATCCTACAAAACAGTTAAGGAAGCAGGGATAAGATCTAACTCTTAGTTTTCCCTTTTGATTTTTTTCACAAATCAATTATTAATACCTATATACATTTATTTAAATTTTCATTGAACATAAATTTCCTATCCAATAGTTTTAAATGTACTATATACTTGCATATGGCATTATATTTTCTGCTACAATTTATTGGTTATGAAAATAAGAAACATCATATCAAATTCATAAACAACTCATTATCTTAAACAATATGAAGATAGACCATATTCTAAGAAGTTCATTTGCTCAAAGCCTAATAATTTCTGTGTCAATCACAAGGAGTCAAAGGGATCAGGTATAAGGCATCATCAGAACAAAAATTCTTATCACAGTGAATGAGGGGGGGAGTGTGGAGTGGGGACCCAAAGCCCATTTGTAGGCCTCTGGACATCCCCTTACAGAAGGGTCTGGGGGAGGACACGAACCATTCAGGGTGCAATGTAGCAACGATGAAACATACAACTTTCCTCTAGTTCCTAAATACTTCCTCATCCCCCACTATCATGATCCCAATTCTACCTTACAAATCTGGCTAGACCAGAGGATGTACACTGGTACAGATAGAAACTGGAAACACAGGGAATCCAGGATGGATGCTCCCTTAAGGACCAGTGGTGTGAGTGGTGATACTGGGAAGGTGGAGGGAGGGTGGGTTGGAAAGGGGGAACCAATTACAAAGATCTACATGTGATCTCCTCCCTGGGGGGTGGACAACAGAAAAGTGGGTGAAGGGAGGTATTGGACAGGGCAAGATATGACAAAACAATAATTTATAAATTATCAAGGGTTCATGAGGGAAAGGAGAGCAGGGAGGGAGGGGTGAAAGTGAGGAGCTGATGCCAGGGGCTTAGGTGGAGAGCAAATGTTTTGAGAATGATGAGGGCAATGAATGTACAGATGTGCTTTACACAATTGATGTGTGTATGGATTGTGATTAGAGTTGTATGAGCCCCTAATAAAATGATTAACAAAAAAGAAAAGAAGGGGAAAGTGAGAATTCAGGGTGGTATACAGTAAATATCAGTTGTTGAGCCTCAAGTTATCTTCCCTGTAATGTATCAATAGATTTCTTGACCATCTACTATGAATAAAGCATGAATTATAGTGGAAAAGAAAAAGGGAAAAATAATAATTTCTGTGTCAAACTTCGACTAAAGTTCTTTTAGTCAGTGAGTTAGTTTATTGTGTCGACCTGGCTGAGAAACACATGTGGGGTTAATTGAAGGGCAGAGAGATAAATGGCTTGGTGGACCTCGCCTTTCTAGTTCTCAGGTCTCTTGCTTTCTGATGGTTGGACCAGGGTGAAGCTGCCTTGGCCAGTTCCCTGCTTTAGCTGGCGGAGCTCACTTCCTGCAGGACATCCTTGAGGAGAAGCCACATGGACCTGCCCCGATGCAGCCCTGGGTGCTGAAGTCCCCGTGTGGAGACCCCTGTCAGCTCTGAGATGCTTACATGTCACACTGACTCTGCTTTCCTCCTGCAGTCGGCATCATTGTGTCCGTTTGCGAGATGGAGGAGGACTTTGTGGATTGGTGTTGGACATGTGGGTCAATGTTGGACTTATGGGCTTGGGCGGCACTGGGTTGGGATGTTTTCTTGATGCACACATAACCTTTATATAAAACTCTCTCTTACACATGACTTTCCGTGAATTTGTTTCCCTAAAGTACCCAGACTAACACAGTCACTGAAGAGGGAGAGGTTAGTTTGCAAGAGGAAATTAGGGTCTTGTTACCAGAAGGTTGAAAGAATGCTGATTATGTCTGCAGTTTGGCTCACACGGATAACTGAGCGGGGGCCGTCTACTTAGCTCTCCCAGTGCGCATGCACAGTGCCGGCTGCTCTCCTCCAGTTTCTGTTTGAGAACTACCCGCTCTTTGAGTGCTTCACATCTCTGCCTGCATCGACCTGTCCTTCGTGATAGCCCATTCACCACACCACTGAAGAAAGCATGACAGGGCAAAAACAAATGAGAATGATGCTAGAGGAATAATTTTGAATTCTCTCTTAATTTTTTATATATGTATATCCGTATACTCACTACATGAAATAATGTAAAAATTCTTAATCATGTGAGCCATCTCGACTACTATGGGGCACAGGAGGCACAGTGCCATGCTGAGCATCTTCAAGTCTCACCCGGCTGAGCATTGCTTTGCATCTGATACGCCCTACCATCACTCAGAGCTCTGGTGCGGTTGGCCTGCACTATATGCATCCTTTATTGCTGTCTATACTCACGACTCAGTCCCAGCCATGCTAGACATTTCTTTGTCCCTTTGTCTTAATTCAGCAGACAATTAATAAACCTTTAGAAATTAATGAATTAAAAGATAAACTAGCAGCAGGGGAATACTATTAAAAAGGCAGTTCTGGATAATTATAGTCACAACTTAACAACTCTGTGAAAGAAAAAGGAATCTTCCTATTATTAAACAAGCTCCACCTGGGTGTTCTCGCAGCATTTGACTCATACTGTTGTCATTACATTTACCATGTTGAATTATAATTCATCTTTTTACTTAACCGTCTTCTCTAAATTCCAAGCAACTAGAGTACCGGGCCTGAGTCTTATTTGTTATATTTCTAGTACATACTAGGTATTCAGGTAATGTTTGTGAGAAACAGTGACAGTCAACACTGAAATCAACTATTATTTTCAACTCCTGTTTAAAGAGCTATATTTCCTTACGCCTTTGATCTTGAGGATAGTTTGATTCCGTTTTTGACTATGCAATTCATCTATTGCTCAGCCTCGGGCAAGACTGGCTGGTTATTTTAGGCCAAAGTACAGATTATTCCAGATTGAAGGAGTTATTAGGTCTAGCTACCTATTATTTCTTCATATAGTAGCACTTGGCTCATTTTTAAGGAAGAAAGTAACGTGGTGGGAGGGAAGAGCACTCACTCAGTCAGGGGGCGGACAGACAGTGGCTTTTGTGCTCCTCTGAAGACCAGGGAAGGAGGAACCTAATCAAAAGTGATAGAGGAATGAGAAGAGGGAATACATCTTACAAAGGTATTTTTTTATTTTGATTTTTGTCTTTTGGTTTAGGCTATTGACTTTTAGTTTGAACACATCTCATTTTATTTTTATCAAATCAAATATGAAGGTACTTCAAAAAATTCATGGAAAAAAATCCCATGATCTTTTAATTCCCACAAACTTTTTGCATATTGCTTTTTAAAATTTGTTATGAATTAGGTGGGGTTTACCTAGAGGATAATAATTTTTGCATTCAACAACTTACACAGCTTATCAAATGCCCCAGTAACTTTCCCTGCTTCCTCCCCTGCTTCCCCCATCTTCTTCTTGTAGTGTGGTATTTCTCCTTTACCCATGTTGGAGCCCTGGGGGCAAAGTGGCTACATGTTGGGCTGTTAACAGCACCACCCAGTTTGAAATCACCAGCAGCCCATGATGGTTTTTCGGAAGAAAGATAGGATTTTTCACTTGTGTAAAGAGTTAGCTCTGGAAAATCACAGGGGCAGCTAAGCCCTGTCCTATAGGTCACTGTGAGTCAGCGTAGACTTGATGACAGTGAGTTCTTTTTGGCCACCCAACTTGATACCTGTCTACTCTCTCCCCCATTGCTTCTCCTTTCCTACTTTACTGGTAATCATTAAAGCCAGTTTCTTTTGGTATAGAAATCTTGATTTTTTTTCTTTTTATAACAGTGGTCTCATATATTTGTCCTTCTGTGTTTGACTAACTTCATTCAGCATAATGTCCTCCAGATTCATCCAGGTCATGAGATGTTTCGTAGTTGCTTCATTTTTCTTCAGTGATGTGTAGTATTCCATTGTGATCGGCACCAAAGTTTATTTAGTCATTCTTCCACTGATCGGCAATGGGAGAGAGGGTACGTGGGGGGGAAGGAAGTGGTGTTAACAAACCCAGGGACAAGGGAAAAACAAGTGATCCAAATTGGTGGTGAGGAGGGTGTAGGAGGCCTGGTAGGGTGTGAACAAGGGTAATGTAATTGAGAGGAATTACTGAAACCCAAATGAAGGCTGAACACAATAGTGGGACAAGAGGAAAGTAAAAGGAAATAGAAGAAAGAGCTAGGTGGCAAAGGGCATTTGTAGAGGTCTAAATAAAGGCATGTAAATATGCAAATATATTTATATATGAGGATGGGGAAATAGATCCATGTGCATATATTTATAGATTTAGTATTAAGGTAGCAGATGGACATTGGGCTTCTATTCAAGTACTCCCTCAATGCATGAATACTTTGTTCTATTAAACTGGCATTTCATGATGCTCACCTTCCCAACACAATCACTGAAGAAAAAGCTGGTGCATAAGCAAATGTGGTGAAGAAAGCTGATGGAGCCAGGCTATCAAAAGATATAGTGTCTAGGGTCATAAAGGCTTGCAGGTAAACAAGCGGCCATCTAGCTCAGAAGCAACAAAGCCCACATGAAAAAGCACACCAGCTTGTGTGATCACGAGGTGTTGAAGGGATCAGGTATGAGGCATCATCAGAACAAAAAATCATATCATTGTGAATAAGGGGAAGTGTGGAGTGGAGACCCAAAGCCCATCTGTAGGCAACTGGACATCCCCTTATAGAAGGTTCACGGGGAGGAGACAAACCACTCAGGGTGCAGTGTAGCAATGATGAAACATACAACTTCCCTCTAGTTCCTAAATGCTTCCTCCCACCCACTATCATGTTCCCAATTGTACCTTACAAATCCAGCTAGACCAGAGGATGTACACTGGCACAGATAGGAACTGGAAACACAGCGAATCCAGGATGGATGATCCCTTCAGGACCAGTGGTGAGAGGGGTGATACTGGGAGCATAGAGGGAGGGAGGGTTGGAAAGGGAGAATCGTTTACAAGGATCTACATGTGACTTCTTCCCTGGAGGATGGACAACAGAAAAGTGGGAAAGGAGATGTCTGACAGTGTAAGATATGACAAAATAATAATTTATAAATTATCAAGGGTTCATGAGGGAGGGGGGAGTGGGAAGGAAGGGGGAAAATGAAGAACTAAAGCCAGAGACTTAAGCGGAGAGCAAATGTTTTGAAAATGATGAGGGCAATGAATGTACAAATGTGCTTTACACAATTGATGTTTGTATATGTATGGATTGTGATAAGAGTTGTGTGAGTCCCCAGTAAAATGATTTTAAAAAAGTCAAAGAGCTGAATAGAAAATTTCAAATGTAGCTTGAGATGACAAAGTAAAATATTATAATGAAATATGCAAAGACCTAGTTAGAAAACCAAAAAGCAAGAACATACTCAGCAAATCTGAGACTGAAATAACTAAAGAAAAAATTCAAGCTTTGAGTTGTAAGATTGAAGGACTCTCTCGGTAAAACACTGAATGATGCAGGAAGCATTCAAAGAAGATGGAAAGGTTGCACAGGGTCACTGCGCCAGAGTGAGCGAGGTGACATTCAACCATTTCAAGAGGTGGCAGCTAAATAAGAAGCAACTGTACTGACGGAAGAAGCCCACGCTGCACTGAGAGCAGTAGCCAGGAATTGACGGAACACCTGAAGCAAGGCTCCAGGAATTGATGAAATACCCATAGAAATGTTTCAGCAAACTAATGAAACACTGGAAGCACTCAGTAGTCTATGGCAGGAAATTTGGAATATAATTCAGATTCTAGAAAAATATCATTGATATCACACTCAAGTAAATTTCTGCTGAAGACAATCCAATAGTGGTTGCATCAGTACATTAACAGGGAACCAAAAAGGTTCTGGCTGGATTCAGAAGAGGATGTGGAACAAGGGATTATATGCTAATGTCAGATGACTCCTGGCTGAAAGCAGAGAATACCAGAAAGAAGTTTATTTGTGTTTCGTTGGCCACACAAAGGTATTTGACTACGTAGACCATAACAAGCCATGGATAGTCTTGAGAATAATGAGAACTCCAGAACACTTCATTGTGCGCACATGGAACTTGTACACGGACCAAGAGGCAGATGCGTGAACAGAACAAGGGAATTCTGCATGGTTTAAAGTCAGAAAAGATGTGTCAGTGTTGGATCCTTTCATCATTCCTATTCAAGCTATAGGCTGAGAAAATCATCGGAGAAGCTGAATTATATTTAGAATGCAGCTTCAGGATTGGAAGAAGTCTTATTAACAACTTGTGATACGCAGATGACACGACCTTGCTGACAGTGAAGAGGATGTGAAGCACTTGCTGATGAAGATCAGGGATTTCAGCCTTCAGTAAGCATTACAACTCAGTGTAAAGAAAGCCAACATCCTCACAACTGGATCAACAGGTAACATCATGATAACTGAAGAAAAGATGGAAGTTGTCAAGGATTTCATCTTGTTTGAATCCACAATCAGTGCTCATGGAAGCAGCAGTTAAGAGCTGAAAGGACTCATTGCACGGGGTAAATCTGCTGCACCAGATCTCTTGACAGTGTTGAAAAGCAAGGCGGGTACTTTGAGGACTCAGGTGCGCCTGACCCAAGCCATAGTATTTCCAATGGCCTCATAGGCATGTGAAAATTGGACCTTGAATTAGGAAGACTGAAGAAGAATCCATGCATTTGGGTTGTGGTGCTGACAACGAATATCTAAAGTATCATGTACCGCCAAAAGAACAAACAAATCTGTCTTGGAGGAAGTAGAGAGTTCTCCTGAGAGGCAAGGGTGGTGAGATTTGCTCTCATGTACTTTGGACATGTTTTTAAGAGAGACCAGTCCATGGAGAAGGAGAAGGACACCATGTTTGGTAACATCGAGGGGCAGTCAAAAATGGAAGTCCCTCGAGGAGATGGATGGACGCAGTGGCTGCAACAACGGGCTCAGACACAAGGCCAATGGTGAGGATGTCGCAGGATCAGGGGGTGTTTGTTCTGTTGTACAAGGGGCCGCTATGCGTTGGTACAGACCCCATGGCACCCCACCAAGAGTCATCTCATTTCTGTTCTCTCATGCGATCTGTGGGTTTTTTATATGTCTTTAAATGTAAGGAAGTCGTACATTAATGACCATGTGACTTTTAATTTTCAATTTTAGAATTCCTAAAATTCACTCCCAGGAAGGTGCCTTGGTGGTACTGTGGGATAAGCAGTGAGCTGCTAGCTTTAAGGGTGGCAGTTCAAGACCACCAGCAGCTCTGCAGGAGACAGAAGAGGCTGGTTTGTTGTTGTTGTTTTTGAGGCTGTTGTTTTTGTAAAGATTCAGTCTCAGATACTCTAACTAGGGTCTCTATGAGTGGGGAGTAAATTTGTTTTTTTTGCAAAGATTTATGAAAGTTTGCTGGATGTCAGTAAGACCAAAGAAGAATTGGTTAATTTAAATTACAATGTTGGGGAAGAATAACAAAATATCATAAACCGCCGGAACAAACCAATCTGTCTCGCAGGAGAGACAGCCAGGATGGTTAGAAATGAGGCTGGCGAGACTTGTGTACTTTGCGCACGTTATCAGGAGGAAGCAGTGCCTGGAGCAGCACATCATGCTTAGTAAAGTCGAAGGTCAGTGGAAAGAGGAGGCCCCTCCAGGAAGTGCACGGACACAATAACTGCAACAATGCACTCAGACGTAAGAACAGTTCTGAAGACTGCACAGAACCGGGCAGTGTTTTGCTGGGCTGTGCATAGTGCCACCATGAGTAGGAACTGACTAAACAGAACCGAACAGTAACAGCATGGAGACATTATGTAAAAGGGTGCTCACTGCATCGTTCAGAATGGTGAAAAGAAATGGGAGTGTTTAATATTAGAGGAAGATTGTTTTTGTAAACTATGCTATCGCTGTCTTATGTACTGAGTCATAAAAACGATGGGCTAAGGGAGATGCTTTGGATAATATGTCAGACAAACAGAATCTCCAGAAGAGTTTGTAGTGACCATCTATAGCTGGATGTGTCTATAAAGCAAAAACAGAGAAGGGCACACGCCCAAATGTTGCCAGTATTTATCTTTGGCTGCTGACTTATAGGTGAACTTTTATATTGTTCTTTTGTTGTGCATATTGTCTGAATTTTATATTTTTATTCTCTTCAAGTTACAATTATAAAATATTTTTTGTAACTTGAGAATATGGTGTTATTTAGAACAAGAAATACCAACTTAGGATTACTATATACATGTAGAAGAATGTTTTCCAAAAACATTTTATTGGGAGCTAATACAGATATATAGCTCGATAGTTCAATCACATCAAGCAGTGTTGTACAATTGCTGCCACAGTCAGGCTCAAAATAGTCTCTTCCTTCTTGAACTCCTTGACATTAACTTCCCTTCACCCTGTGCCGCCTCCCCACCACCCCACTGCACCCCCACCCCCGGAGGCCTTATTCTGCTTGCTGTCTCTACAGGTTCATCAATCCTGGTTTCATCTACTGAAAAACAGAAAAGCACATCACAAAAATTCAAGAGGGTTTCCCCCAGTGACAAAATACATATGAGATAAACCCCAATATGGAAGGGAAAAAAAAACACAGAAAATGTTGAACACCAGATCAGGCCCAACGTGCATCAGAGAGGAGAGCAAACGACAAGGCTTTAACCATTCAAGTCAAGTGTATCATTTTAATAATCTCCTAGCGTCAGCTCTGCAAGGCACTCTGCTTAGTAACCAGTTTCTTCCCATCCCTCCATTATGGATAGAGGGAAATTACTGGAGGCTTAGTTTCTATGCAGATCTTGCAAATGTATCTTGGGCTGCTATCCTCTACTGCGCATATACCCAGAAGAGGTAAGAAATAGACCGTGACCAGTCATCTGCGCTCCAGTGTTTACTGTGGTGCAATTCACGATCGCAAAGAACTGGAAACAACCTACCTTTCCATCGGTAGACGAGTGGATTAGAAACCTCTGGCACATACCCACATGGAGAACGAGGCGTCACTAAAAAGTACTGATGATTGCATGAAGCACATTGTCTCACGGGAAGAGTTGGAGGAAATTTTGCTAAGCGAAGTTAGCCAATCACAAAAGGACAAATACAACATGAGTTCCCTGAGGTAAGTATAATTCATCAGCACAGTAGGCATAGAGGAAAAGCCAGTTATCTCACTTTATACAGGTTGAAATACAGGCAGTCAGGTAGGGGACAAACCAAACCCAAGGATGTACATGTTATTCCAACACCAAAAAGGGGGAAGGGGGGGAAGTGGAAGGAGAAAAAGGAAGGGGGAGAAGGGAAACGATGGCAGCAGGGGAGCAGGGCACTGACTCTCCCAGGGGAAGAGTATGGGTTATGTCTCCACAGAATTGAGAGTGTGCATGCAAACCCCACCACGCCACACCAAACCTTGCAGGCAGCATAATCACATGGAACGATGCATGAACAGAGTGGGCTACAGGGTCGGCCCCAATCAGACCCAAACAGAGGACAACACTAAACCTATAGATCGAGGAGAGGGGCCGGCATGTCACACCCACATGGAAGCAAACCACGAAGGAAAGGTGTGAGGGTCTAGACCGTGTACTGTCACACCCAGCTGAGGACGACGTCCCTACGTGGAGCTGAAAGCCACATGGAGGACTGCAGGGCCCACAACAACATGGACATGACCCCTCGCTGGAGCACAGCACAACAGAGGGCAATACTGGGGACACACGGTGGGGAGTTAGTCCAGTCTGGACCTCGCACCGAGGGACGAGCCAGGAAGGGAACATAACAGATTAGCAACAGGAGCAAAGCAAAGCTACAAAGCCCCTGTGGAGACCCCAAAGATAGACTTCAGGCTAGGAGGGGCGGTTCCTGGAATGCTCCCAGAAAAAATGGGGAGATAGTCATAAAGATCAGCGGACAGACCTAGAATTATGTAGGTTGGTTTTTTTAATTTAAAAGAGAATTTTAATATTTTCTAAGAAATAAGGGAATATGAGGTACCGTTTACACATAAATTTATGTAGTGAACTTCCAAAACCTTTAGTCAAAATAATTTTCTCAAAATGCATATGTATGCTTTTTTCATTGTTTTCCCCTTTGTTATTATTATCTATTTGCCCCTTTTATTCAGTCTTTTGTTTTGTCTCCATTCTTGTTGGTTTTGCCTACCTATCTAAGATAGGCATGGGAAGCAAGCTTGAGGAGAAAGCAATAGGACCAGTGGTTTTGGAGGGCCTTGTGGGGAGTAGGAGGCAGGGGAAGGGAGTGGTCAGCAAACAATGCCATAGACAGGAGAACAACTAGGGAATTAAACTCAACAACAAAGAGGACGTAGAGATCCTAGGGGTGTTGGAGCAACAGCAATCTAGCTGAGAGGAAGTACTAAGAGGCAGAAGGGTGAGCATGATGGTGGGGCAGGAGGAAGGTAAAAGCAAGCAGAGGAAAGATCTAGGAAGCAAAGCTATGGATAGAGGTATGAACATTGGTGTGTACACATGTAAATACATTAATTCCCCAAAACAGAGGTATTGGCCTATGTACATATATTTATATGGCAATACATTGAGATAGTGGACAGAATTCGGGCCTCTGCTCAAGCCCTCCCTCAGGTCAAGAATACTTTGTTCCAACAGACTGCCATTGTGTGATGCTCACCCTCCCAGCAAGATCACTGAAGACAAAATGGGTGCACAAGCAAATGTGGTGAAAAAAGCTGATGGTGCCTGGCTATCAAAATATATAATGTCTCAGATCTTAAAGGCTTGAAGTTAAACAAGTGGCCATCTAGTAGACAAGCAAGAACCCCACATGGAACAAGCACACCACCCTGTGCGATCATGAGGCGTCGATGGGATTGGGTAACAGGTATCACAAGACCCAAAACAAACAAACAAAAATCATATTGTTAAGAATGAGGGGGTCAGAGCAGGACCCCAAACCTATCTGTAGACAATGGGACATCCCTTCACAGAAAGGTCGCAGGAAGGGATGAGTCAAACCAGGGCGCAGTATAGCACCAATAAAACAAAATCTTCCTCTGGTTCTTTGAGGCTTCCTCACTCCCCACTATCATGACCCCAGTGCTGCCCTTCAGTTCAGGCTAGGTCAGAGCATGTGCACAGGTACAGATAAGAGCTAAGAGCTCACAGCACACGGAATCCAGGAACAGGAATGGGAGTAGCAATACCAGAACATAGCGGGAAGGTGGGGAGAGGTGGGGAGGAAGGGGGAGCCAAGCATAAGGATGGACACATAACCACCACCAGCCACCCCAGGGGGGTGAACAACAGAAATTGTGGGGGACGTAGACAGAGGTTGGTATAAAACATGAAAGTAATTTATGAAGAGGTCACGGGGGGTGGGGGAAGGGATGAGGAAGGGAAAAAGGAGGAGTTGATACCAAGGGCTCAAATAGAAAGTAAATGTTTAGAAAATAATGATGGCAACATATATTCAAATATGCTTGATACAACTGATGTGTATGGGTTGTCATAAGAGCTGTAAGAGTCCCCAATAAAATGATCTTTTAATTAAAAAATGTATCTTGGGTTTCCACTATCTCCAAAGGCCTTCTGCAAACCGCATTCTTACAATTTAGGCTCTGGTACTCTTCCATCCTTCAGCTTCAGGTTACATGATTTACAATCCTTTGGTCACTGATGTTGGTGTGCTTCTTCCATGTGGACTTGGTTGACATCACGGTTATATCGGTGCTTGTCTGGAGACAAGCCTTTAAGACCTCAGATACTATTTTATCTGATAGCTGGGCACCATCTAATTTCTTCCCCACATTTTGCTGTAGCACTCTTTAAGAAGAACATTAAAATCATCCGATATCCTATTACTTAGCTGAAGAACCCTAATGGCAGGCACATTTCTCTCTCTCTCATTCTTAACCAACGTGACTTAAAAATATATACCATTCTTCTGTATGTGACATTTTAGAAATGAGGTTTGGCAACAGATTGATCAGAAGCTTGGTTTTATCAATTCCGCTGAGATTGGCTAATGCATCTTAAGGAAATTTACCAAACATTGAATTAAAAACCAGGATGTCACTTCATTCAAATATAGTGAGATATGTTTATTTGAAAATGGGAATCTATTTCTAGGTTGCCTTTTCTTGGTTACGAATTATCCAATAACCAGGACTCTGTTTCAGGAAGCAGCCATTTGAAAATGAGAACGTTACACGCACATCCCTGGAGAGGTGAAAGGCTGCGTTCTTCTACTTCACTAGCCCCGCTACCTGTCAGACAGACAGAAAAGCTCACGCCGTCTAGTCAGGTGCCTCTCCCTTTGGCACATTGACCAGTCGTACTGATGAACACTATGAAAAAGAGATAGATTTCACTTCCTAGTTTGACATCAGTGTTTTGTCTCTTGGGCTTCATGTCACTTTGGGACTAATAGTTGAGTCTTACTCCCTTCGTTAACTGAAATTCTGCGCACTGTTTATGCCAGCCCACTGCACTCTGTACTTTCTCTGAGGTCCCTCAGGGGCTATGGACGGCCACCCTCCTTTCTTTTCTCCATTTTAATTGGTTCTCTGGCCATTTAATCTCAAATGGAGAACTCAGTCATCTGGAACCACCAGGCTCCACTTTTAAGCTGGAAGCTGGAGGCAGAAAGGGGGCAACCACAGCTTTCGGGGGCTCTTGGCTCAAATTTCTGCAAGAACAGTAGAGGATGGGCAGCTGTTTTAGTCAGGACTCGGGGGGAAGCCTATCATATGAAATGTCAATTCTGTGGCAGTAAACGCTACCACAATGGGTGGGTTTTAAAACTGAACAGAACGCTGGCAAAGAGACTTTCAGCTCTTTTCTCACATCACGGTATCCTTTGACTTACTCCATACTTTGCCGAAGCAGGAGTGGAACAAGCTTCATTTTGATTCATGAATGTTGTTTTTATTCTAAATGTCCCATGTGATGAGAATGCAAATAGAAACAAGATATATGCAAATTCACTTGCATACCCAGAGAAGGCAAATGAGGCTTAGTTCTTAGTTAGACTCCCTGATCAGGCTCTCTGGGCGAGAAGGCTAAGGAAAGAGGTGTGGGGAACTGAATTACAGAGAACGCCACGTTTGAGAGGGAGAGAGGAGAGATGCTGGCTGCCACACGGCTCCAGCATTCCAGAACCTGCATCTCAAAGTGTGCGTAGCTGTCCAGGCAAGTGAGGCCCTCGCTCCGGGAGAGGACAGCCTTCGCTGCCGGGCAGGAGAGCATCCAGGGAGCAAAATACATGCAGCGGGAGCAAATGTAAGCTCCAACTTTCTCGCCTTAGGTCTTGATCCCAAATCCCCACATAAAGCTCTAAACCGACGATGGTGGCTTCCTGCTCTCTATTTGATGACCCGGGTTGAAGAGAGGAGGCACACAATGTAAGCACACCCAAACAGCAACAACCCAGCAATCAAGACACATATATCTTAGTGCATTCTTTTTGAAAAGAACATTATTTGTGCAAAATATCATGCTGAACAAAACATTTACGCTATAAATACAGACAGCATCGTATTCACACACTGGAGAAATTCCACCTTACTTGCCTTACCCTAAACCTGGCCCTGATTCCAATAAAACTTTATTTAAAAAGCAGGTGGCTGGCAGTTGTTTTCCTATTTTATTTTTAAAAATATTGCATGAAATATTATTTATATTGATCAGTAAAGTGGTTTTTTTTTTTACACCCCTTTCATGTAGTGTCTGAGGTAAACGCCTCACCTTTCTTTTCCTACCTTCCTTCTGGTCATGTGCCGACAGCCCCTTTTCTTTTTTAATGTATGAACTTGGCTCCAGATACATATAACGAGAACGAAGAAGATGGAGAACACACTGGTATTTGCAGAGAGCTCTTCTCATTCTTCCTTCTGTCTCTGCCCATTTCCTCTGGAACTATTTCCCTGGCAGAGCTTCCTTAATTGTCCTTTCATGGCCTCGTGACTTCGTTTCTGGCTTTTAAAGCAGCTTCCCCTAAATCTCTTGATTCCAAGTGCCCAAGCTCTGGCGATTTCAGAAAAGGACATCTTGATCTGCCACCTCAAGAAACTCCATCCCATTTCTGATCTTAGACAAGCAGCAGGAAAGAGAAATTTGCTCTGCCTGTGACAAAGGTTTGTCTGACTGAAGAATGTCCTTGCCAAGGGAGAATGGACGTCGCATAATATGCCATGGAGAAAACAAGTCGAAATAACCCCAAGGTACATATTCTTATGCTAAATTTGGTATCTAGGAGGGAAAAATTGGCAATCTTTTTTTTAAATTAATAAATCTTTTTATTGGGGCTCATACAACTCTTATCACAATCCATACATACATCAGTTGAGCAAAGCACCCTTATACATTCGTTGCACTCGTCATTCTCAAAATTCGCCTTCTAATTGGGTTCCTGGAATCAGCTCGGTTTCCTTTTTTTTTCTCCTCCCCCTCCCTCCCGCTTCCCCCTGGTCCCTTAATAGTTTATAAATAATTATTATATCTTATCTTACACTCCCCGGTGTCTCCCCTCACCCACCTCCCCATTGCCCATCTCCCAGAGAGGAGGTTACACATAGGTCTCCAAGATCGGTTCTCCCTTTCTACACCCCCTTCCCTCCTGGTGTCACCACTCCCACCGCTGGTGTTGAGGGGTTCGTCTGTCCTAGATTCCCTGTGTTTCCAGATCCCTACTGCACCGCTGTACATCCTCTGGTATAACCAGGTCCGCAAGGTAGAATTGGGATCATGATAATTGGGGGGAAGGAAGCGTTTAAGAACTAGAGGAAGGTTTTGAGTTTCATTGTTGCTACACTGAACCCTGAGTGACTCATCTCCTCCCCACTACCCCTCTGGAAGGGATGTCCAGCTGTCTACAGATGGGCATTGGGTCCCCATCACACACTCCCCCTCATTCACGGTGATGTGATTCCCACCACCCCCCAGCAATCTTTTTTATAAAATTTTAATCTGTCCATGAAAATATTATGAATCAGAACCACGGGGACTCACTGTGCATGGGGTCACCGTGAGTCTGGAGATCAATGCGATGGGAGTTAGCAACCACAAGTTTGGACCAAGTGGATGTATCGACGCTCTGTTGAATGGCCTTAGTCCTTTGGTTCTGTTCTAGGTTTGGGTTCTAGTGCGGTGCCATGCTCATGTGATGATCATCACATGTGTGCACACTCAGGGAGAAATGGGGAGGGAAGAGAGAGAATATAAGTCACGAAGGCTCTTCTGAATGGGAGGATATGCTAGAAGAGGGGTGAAGGGAGATAGGACTCAACATTTTTCTTACAGCTTCTTACAAAACTGTACTTCCTGAGCAATTTAAAGTACAGAGTAATTTGTCCATATTGAATATTTCTTTACATCTTGGTTTGCAAAATAGCGGCAATTCCAGTGAATAGTAAGTTAGGATTGTTGCTAGTTTCTGCTCCAGGTGTTGACTTGCAGAAGATCCAAGGTGACGCCATGGGCTCTGTCCGTAGACGTGTGCATTCAAGGCCATCTCTGCCTCTGATTACTTGAGTGACCTTATAGGGATGCTGGAAAGATTAAATGGAAAAAATACATGTAACATGCATCTACTCAACACAGTGCCTGGTGTTCAGTAAATACTTAGCATTGGTTATTATTGTAGTCGGTTTAAGATTACGTAACTGCATGAGGACTTGCCACTTGGTTGAGAACTGTGCTCCCAGACCCCCACGCTAAGGTCCAGATAGCCAGGCTTCCTTCTAACTGATGTCTGGTCAGCATGTGGTTTCTCTTAGTTGTGAGTTTTTCCTCAAAATAACCTGTTCTGTGAAGTTACAAAATTAGACACTTGCGAGCTGGGCTGCTAACCCTAAGGTCGATAGTCCGGACCCACCAAGCACCTCTTGGGAGGAAGTTGAGATTCTGGGCTCCTGTAAAGATTTCTAGCCCCTGGAACCCTACAAAGGGTCACTGTGAGTTGGAACGGACTCAACGGCACCTACCGGCAATCGTTATCAACCACTTTTTCGTTCTTCATTCCATTGATGGGTATCAGTAGCCGACCCCCTCCCTCCCAAGTCCGTCAGAAGCTTGCTTTGCTTGCTGCAAACACTAGCTTTGGCACAGCGGCTCAAGACAGCGCGGCCAACAGGCCAGACGAGCCACTTTCTTCCGGATTCTTTCTTTCTTTTCTGCATTCCCCTCTCTGGTCAGTGCTCAGTCCTCATCCTGTCAGATTTCTTGGGGGGAAAGTCTCATTACACTTCTAATTATTTGATTTCTCTTCTCTTGGCAAAAACTGGACAGCGGAAGATAAAAAGAGAATTGTGATTATGTTGTCTGAATACTCCTTTCTAATCAGGAGTTTCCCTGGCAGTTGGCTTTGCTTAAGCTAAGCCATCCCCGAGCCTCTATCCTTCCTTTAAAATCGTTGTTTAATATCGTTATACTTGGTTTCTCCAGAGCTGGGTTCGGCAATCTACAGCTGTTAAGTGCTCAGCTGCTCACTAGAAAGTTGTTGGTCTGAACGCAGCAGTCACTCTGCAGGAGAGCGAGATGGCAATCGAGTCCATTTCAGCCTTGGAAACCCTGTGCTTTTCTGTCAATAGGATCACAATGAGTTGAAATCGACTCCACAGCAATTTATTTCATCTTTTATTTTTATTTCTTCTTATGATTGGCTCCTTGCTATGACAGCAGAGTCGCAAACAGCAGAGCCTGCATGACCCACAAACCTAAACTACTGACCATCTGGTCCTTTACGAAACAGGTACATGGACCCTGCTTAAGATCAGCAGCTACAGCTTGCATCTTGGTATTAGTTACAATAGCTGAGTGGCAAATTATCCTCAAACTTAAAAGTGCGTAAAAGAACAAATATGCATAATCTGACAGTTTGGGGAGTGGTTTAGCTGACTTGTTCTGGGTCAGGATTTCTCATGAGGCTACAGTCAAGACATTGCCCAGGGCTATAGTTATCAGAAGGCTTGACTGGGACTGAATGGCCCATTTCCAAGATCTTAGAAGATGATTCACTCACACGGCCACTATCAGAAGGCTCTTGGTGTCTAGTAAATTTCAGGTTGGGCTGCTAATCTCAGGGTCAGCAGTTCAAATCCACCAGCTGCTCCTCAAGAGAAAGATGAGGCTTTCTCCTGCCATAAACATTTACAACCTCAGAAACCCAAAGGGGCAGTCCTATCCTGTCCTTTAGCAACACCCAAATGAGTCAGAATCATCTTGATGGCAGTGAGGGAGGGTTTGTTTGTTTGTTTTTTCTTCTTGTTCTTCCGGTCCTTGCTAGACTTTGGCAGGAAGGAAGTCTCAGTTCTTTGTCACATACGCCTCTCCATACCATAACTAGGGTATCCTTGTAACATAGAAATTGGGTTTTCCCCAGAGAGAGGCAGAAGAAAGTGGCAACATTTCTTATGATCCAGTCTTAGAAGTCACGCACTGTTACTGCTGCCATACTTGATTAGGACGTTGTTAGCCCCAGTCCATTCTCAAAAGGAGAAGGAATTAAGATCCATCTTCTAAAGGACGGGATGTCAAAGAATTTATGGTCATATTTCAAAGCCACAAAGTTTATCATTCCAAGTCATTTCTAAGGCATTCTTGTTCCTTTTCCTTTTAAGGTCTAGCACAAGGACTGCTAACCTTATCTATCGAGGACCAATGAGGAGATCTTGTTGACTTTGTTGGTCACACGGTCACTGTTGCAAGCACATCACTGTATCAGGAGAGCAGTGGCAGAGAATAGGGGAGCCAGTGAGCATGGCAGTTTCCTAATACTGCTGACAAGATGGCAGGGAGTTGGATTTAACCTCTGGGCCATGGTTTTCCAACCCCTGGTCTAGAAGATTTCTTTCCAAAAATGTGAATAAAAGCAGTAGGCTCACAGAGACGACACCTCATTTAATATATTGTGTATCTTTGACCCTCTTCAACAAGGCTGTAAGTCCTCTCATAGAACCATGATTTGCATTTCTTTTAATTCTCCTTCAGCACTTAAGGTTCTGAACATGTAGATGCTATTTAATTAATATCTGTTTGTCATTTAATAGCATCATAGTATTTAAAAAATCATTTTATTGGGGGTTTGTACAATTCTTATCACAATCCATACATACATCCATTGTGTCAAGCACATTTGTATATTTGTTGCCATTATCATTCTCAAAACATTTGCTTTCTACTTGAGCCCTTAACATCAACTCTTCATTTCCCCCCTCCTCTTCCCTCCCCCTCCCTCATGAACCCTTCATAATTAATAAATTATTCTTTTGCCATAAGCATCATAGTATTATATTGCAAGAAAATATTATAATGTAGCTGCTGTTCTTTTGTTAGGCTTCGGTAAATATGTATTTAAATCTATCTTTATGCACAAGCCGGAGTATGTTCTAGGAGAGGTTCCTAGGTGCATAATTGCTACATTAAAGACTGTGCACATATAATCCGGGAAATAAAATGTTTCAAAGTAGAATTGATGTTTCATTTGTTTCATATATGTATTTGAAGATTTTCAAAAGTGCCTTGAACTTTATTTATAGTCATAGATTTATTGTGTGGTTTTCGTAAAATCTGGTCGGCTCTTTCTACACAAAGTAGGAGTACCACTGACTGACTGTTGAGGACCAATGAATCGATTATTAAGGTAAGGGCCAGAGAAATGAAATACGTTGCTGTGGTCGTTACATAATCTGGTGTCAATCTGAGAGGATTAAGAGTGAATGGGTGGAGTCTGGCCTCTCAATCAAGATATAACCAATGAGGCTTCTGTGTGGGCATGGCCTTCTCCTGAGAATTCTGGGAAGTCTCAGACACTTCGCTCACTCCCGGAGACAACGCTCTACTGACAAGACACTTGAAGCTACACCGTGAGAGCTGGAGAAACCCATGGACCTACCCTGATGCAGCCAGACCTCTGGGACCAGAGAAGCCAAATAGAGACCCCTGCTAGCGCTGAAGTGCTTACAAAGCCATTAGATCCAGAAGACTTCCAACCCACTGGCCTGTGATCTTCCTGTACTTGGCATCATTGCATGCGTTTGATGAATCTGAAGAGGACATTATAGATTAGTATTGGACATATTGGCTAATATCAGACTTATGGACTTGATCTAGATTGGGCTGGAATGTTTTCTCAATGTTCAATTGCTCTTGTATATAAAGTTCTTTCTTACACACATATTAGTGTCTATGGGTTTGTTTCTCTAGTCTACCCAGACTAACACATTTGCCTACTACTCTGTGTTCAGAAATGACTTCAGATGCTTCATAACATTTAGATTCTCCAGAACACAATACAGAAACCACCATTAACACTACCCTTCACACACACAAAAATTCCTATCCTGGAAAGTCTTTTTTTTTTTTTAAAGTTTTATTTTATTTGGGGCTCTTAAAGTTCTTATCACAATCCATACATATATCCATTGTGTCAAACACATTTGTACATATGTTGTCATCATCTTTTTCAAAGCATTTTCTTTCTACTTGAGCCCTTGGTATCAGCTCTTAATATTTCCCTCTCTCGCCCCCTCCCTCCCTGACATCTCCTTGATACTTCTGACATATTCTCTCTCTTTTTTTTTTCATGTCTTACACTGGCTGCTGTCTCCCTTCACCCACTTTTCTGCTGTCCATCACCCTGGGGGGGGGCACATACGTTAATTATTGTGATATATTCCCCCTTACTCCTCAGATCCCTTACCCTCCTAGTATCGCTGCTCCCCTTATTGGTCCTGAAGGGTTTATCTGTTCTGGATTCCCTTCTTATCTGTACCAGCAACATGTTCTGATCTAGCCAGATTTTTAAGATAGAATTAGAGTCATGAAAGTTGGGGGGAGCATTTTATTCATTTTTATTCTCCTTGTCAGTAGCTCCCCACTTTCCCCTAGCTCCCCTGCCAACCACAAAGAACCCCAGTTACTGTCGCTATAGACTTACTGATCCTGCATTTCTTATACAGAAAACATTAAAAACAAGCAAACAACAACCCAACAAGAATATCAAAATAAAACATAAAATCCTCAATCAAGAAGAAATATAAAAATATACATAAAGAAACTAGAACAAATTTAAGTGGATCATAAGGGAGAGCAAATGATAGGGTGTTAAATAACCTAACTGCATCTGCAACAATCCACTTTCCAACGTGTCCTGCATGTTGGCCAGGCTACTCATGCCTCATCCATGGTCAGAGAGGACTCACCAGCTCTTTAATCCATTTCCCCTTCACTTAAACAAACAAACAACAACAACAAAACCCAGCTGAAACAGCTTAAAGTTGGTCCAAAGGGTGATTAAATGATAAGATACTACATTTTGTCATCATCACCTTCTGAGCTGATCTTTCTGCCCTGAATTTAACTAGCAAATCCCCTTGGAAGATACTGTGGTTTGTTTGGCTTTTTTTTTAAAATTAATTAATTTATTTATTTACATTTTATTAGGGGCTCATACAACTCTTATCACAATCCATACGTATACATATACATACATCAATTGTATAAAGCACATCCGTACATTCTTTGCCCTAATCATTTTCTTTCTTTTTAATCTTTTTATTGGGGCTCATAAGGCTCTTATCACAATCTGTGCATACATCAAATGAGCAAAGCACCCTTATACATTCGTTGCACTCGTCACTCTCATAATTCACCTTCCACTTGGGTTCCTGGAATCAGCTCGGTTTCCCTTTTTTTTTTTCCCATCCCCCTCCCTCCCCGATCCCACCCCTGGTCCCTTGATAGTTTATAAATAATTATTATATCTTATCTTACACTCCCCGGCATCTCCCCTCACCCGCCTCCCCCTTGACAATCTCCCAGAGAGGAGGTTACACATAGATCTCCGAGATCGGTTCTCCCTTTCTACATGCCCTTCCCTCCTGGTGTCGCCTCTCCCACCGCTGGTGTTGAAGGGTTCGTCTGTCCTAGATTCCCTGTGCCTCCAGATCCCCACTGCACCGCTGTAGGAAAGTCTTTCTTAAAGCACACATATATAGGAGCAACTACCGTATATACTCGTGTATGAGCCAAGCTTTTCAGCATAGTTTAATGCAGTTTTCGTGGTAAAATTAGGTGCCTCAGCTGACATTCAGGTTGGCTTATACTCGAGTATATATGGTATATACTGTTATCTCACCAGCATATCAGTGTGCCCTATGAAACCTGCTAAAGGATTGGCAAGCAACAGTGCACCAACAAAAGAGACACAGAATAATTTTTAACTAAAAAAGTTATGGGGCGGGTAGAGACAGAAGGAAAGACCAAAAATGTATTAAAATGTATTAAAATGTATTAAATACTACCCATCAGATAGGTATATCACTGGTGCTGTGAGATGGCTCTTGGCTGGAAGCAGAGAGTATCAGAAAGACGTTTACTTCTGTTCGTTGACTATGCCAAGGCATTTGACTGTGTGGACCATACCAAGCCATGGATAGACTTCAGAAGCACAGGAATTCCAGAAAACGTCACTGGGCTCGTATGGAACTTGCACATGGATCAAGAGGAAGTTGTGCGAACAGAACAAGGGAATACTGCATGGTTTAAAAATCAGGAAAGGTATGCGTTAGGCCTGTATCCTCTCCCATATTTGTTCAAACTGTATGTTGAGCAAATCATCAGAGCAGCTGGCTCACATGAAGAAGAATGTGGCATCAGGATGGCAGAAGGCTTATTAACGACCTACTGTGCGCAGATGATACAAGCTTGCTTGCTGAAAGCGAGGAGGACTTGCTGGTGAAGATCAAGCCTCCAGGGTGGATTACAACTCAATGTAAGAAGACCAAATCCTCATAATCGGGGCAAAGGTTTGAACTGTCAAGGATTTTACTTGGATTCACAATCCCTGTTCATGGAAGCAGCAGTCAAGAGATGAAACGATGCATTCCATTGGGCAAATCTGCTCTACAAGACCTCTTTAAAGTGTTGAAAAGCAAGGAAGCTCCTTTGAGGATTAAAAGGCAGCTGGTCTAAACCATGGTGTTTTCAATGGCCTCATGTGCATGTAAAAGTTGGCCGCTGAGTAAGGAAGTGCCAAGAAGAATTGCTGCAATTGAACTGTGGTGAGATGATAAAGAATTTTGAAAGTTCTGCAGACTGCCACCACCCAACCAACAAAAACCAAACTACCTAACTAATCTGCCTCGGAAGAAGTACATTCACGGTGCTCCTTAGAGGCCAGGATGGCGAGACTTGGCCTCATGTACTTCGGACAAGTTGTCAGGAGAGACCAGTTCCTGGAGAAGGAGAAGGACAATATGCTTGGTAAAAGCAGAGGGGCAGTGGAAAAGAGAAAGACCCTCAGTGACATGAACTGGCACAGTGGCTGTACCAATGGGCGTAAACATTTGTGAGGATGGCGCAGGACCTGGCAGTGTTGCGCTTTGTGGTGCATCGGGTCGCTAGGGGTCAGGACCAACTCAGCAGAGCCTCAGGACCGCCCTGATCACATTCTTTATTCGGGTTTCCTGTTAAAGCGGGAACTAACATCTCTCATTTACAGATACAGAAAAAAGGCTGAGAGTATTTATTGGCTTTCTAGTCATATCATTAGTCAAGATTGATTTGAACTCAGGTCCTTCTGCCTCAAAATTCCTTTGTGCTACAGTATACTTCCATCAGCGGCTCCGAGAGCTTTCATGCGCTCAAGAGAGAGGCATGGGAGACTGGAGAGCATCAATTCTTCTCATCTGGGCTGGTGACTCCGGGTCATTGCAGGGAAATTTCAGTTACTGTTCTATTTTGCTCTGTTCAAGAAAAACAGGAGCAGCAGCTATTCGTCCATCAGCAAGCCAAGTTGAACAGGTACAGAGCAGCTGGCAATAAAAGATCCCTGGGTTATCAAGCTGTGATTGCTCTAACCAAGAGCTGAAAGAAAGAGAATCATTGAACGCAGTCACATTGGCAGGCTAGTGCGCTAACTGGAATAAGCAGAATGGTGGGCAGAGGAAGCGGGTGATGGTCATGGTGAGGATCACGCCAGGAGAAGGAAGCTAGCTTCTCTTTAAGGTTTCCCTGAAGTAAAAGTAAAACACAAACTCAAGCCTCAAATTTCATTGCTTTGCCTCTATGACTTGACCTTTTTGGAGGGTGATTATTTTACTATATTTCTGATTTTCTACTCACTGTTAAAACCAATTAAAAAAATTCTAACAATTGTTTGCTGTGTTAGATTTTCCTTCATTATATTTCTTCCTAAGACTCAAATATATAATACACTGAAAGAATTAAGAGACGTCCACTAATTTGGACTTAAGTAATTTAGGATATATCATTAAAATCAACCAGAGGTTGAATTGAAATTTATCTGTCATTACAATTACAGAGTTCTGGAAAGAGGATGATATTATTGAAAAACAAAATGGTGAACTCAACTCACTTAAGGGAATTAGTTACCTGTTACCGGTAAGGAGTTTTACACTTACTTCATCTTTACTATTTCAGTCTGAATCCAAACAAAAACAGTTGAGTTCATCAGTAAGTAAGAGTTGAGTGATTCCCTAAGGGAATACCGCACGGGTTTAGACCAGCTTGTCTGCGGACATGGAAGTTAGAGGCTTGAACACATTTTTAAGGGATTTCAAATGCCCAGTGAAACAGGAGAATTATGGTTTAGAAAACGAGTGGAATTGACACAAAAGAGGTTTTTTGGTGACACCAACAGGTTAGTTTTGGTAGTGAGCGATGTAGGAAAGCAGAAATGTCAGGGCTTTTAAGAATGACTAAAGAATTTTTTAAAAGGTGGCTTTCCGTAGCCAATCCATTCAATTACTTGGTAGGGCAATAAAAGAGACAGGGACAGTAGCCATGGTGGGGACCAATGCAAACGCAGGCATGATTTTTGCAAAAAGCGGGAGCTCCTTACTGGCCTAAAGGCAGTGAGAGAAGAGGGTTGGAGAGAGATGTGAAAGAATGAGATTAAGGGGCTGAGTCTCTAAACCTCCAAACTCTCGGCCATGGAATCAATGCTGATTCATAGCGACTCCCTCTGGTTTCCGTGTAACTGTTGATGGCAGTGGGAAGACCGGTCTTTCTCCTGCAGAGCTGCTGGTGGTTTCAAACTGCCAACCATGGGGACGTCAGCCCAAGGAGCGACTTAACCATTACACTATCAGGGCTTCTACAAAAGGCTGGGTAGGAAAGAAAAATAAATAAATTAGACTTTAGAAAAAAAACAAACTTTTGTTCTTTGACAAACCTTGATCAGAAATGAAAACAAATATACAAAATCAGCCACAAACTGGGAATATTTAAAAACAACAACAACATACATTGCTAATGTGTACAAAACAGAAAGATTTCTCCCAACTTGTCTCCCCCAAATATATGCCAAACTGAAGCCGCTGCCTGCTACACATGGTAAATGACTGTACACTAGGAGGGCACTGAAAGTAGGTCAGAGGTTCTTCTCCTTAAGGGTGTCTAGAGCAACCAGACGGACTCACCCTAAGTAGGGCCCACTCCCTTCTGATATTGTTCCCTTGAAGGAGAGCCCGAAGGCAAGCCTGGGAGCACTCAAGGATGACTAAGGTTAGGCTACTATATTGAGTCTAGGGTCTGCCCATATTGCCACATTTGTACCCCTATTCCATCCCTGTACTATTGGGTGTACACCGCTAGGGCATCCCCCTCCTATTGCTTGTATTGCCTATGCTACAACCCCTTCCTATGACGTAGATTGCTATCTGCAATCAGAGGGCTTGCATGCCCCCAAAGATACATAAGCTTTGGTTAGAAATCAAACCTCACGAGAGCTCTCTCCTGCCCTCTCATCCCCCACCTCCACATGCACCACCAAGAGGAGCTAAGGTGAGCATGCTACCAGGAAATGTGTCTGACTTTTTTATTTTACTACCTCTCCCATCTCCCTATGACTTTACTATATAATCTTTATATTTCTTAACCGTACAAATGCACCTATCAAACCTGTGATTAATTGTGGGGGGCTGGTTACCCCCACACTAATGAAGTATTAGTAAACGGAATCTATAAAAAGACCTTCTAAATACAATAATAACTCACTGCCATCGAGTCGCTGCCTCCTTATAGCGACCAATGGGACAGGACCGAACTGCTCTGAGTTTCCAAGCCCGTGACTGTTCACGAGAATAGAAAGGCCCATCTTTCTCCTGAGGAGCGGCTGATGGCTTTGAAAGGCGGACCTTGCGGATCCCAGCCCAAAGTGAAACCACTACACAATTAGGGATCCTTAAAAACAATAATAAGAAAACAAACCTCTGATGAAAAGAAAGTTCACAACAAAAGATATGCAGCTGACAAAGCAGCATAGGCAAAGTTCAATATCGGAAATCATTAGGAAAGTGCACACGAGACTGTGTGGCACCATTGCGTGCCTAGTTGAATGAGTCAAATGAAAACACCCTGCAACATTAAATGCCCGCCACCATGTAGAGCAAGGGGGCTCTCCCACATTGCCGGTGGGAGTACAGATGCTACACTCTGGAGAACAGCTGTGCAATTTCCATAAAAGTGGAATGTACATTTACTGTGTGGACAAATACTACGACACCTAGGTATTTAAAAATCAAACCAAACTCACTGCCATCAAATCGATGCCAACTCAGAGCTGCCCTGTGACTTTTTGAGACTGTACCTCTGTCAGTCTGGGTAGACTAGAGAAAAAAAATCCATGGACACACATATGTGTATAAGAAAGAGCTTTATATACAAGAGCAATTGAACATTGAGAAAACATCCCAACCCAGTCCAGTCCAAGGCCATAAGCCTGACATTAGCCCATATGTCCGATACCAATCTATAAAGTCCTCTTCAGACTCACGAAGCACATGCAATGAAACCAAATGCAGGACGATCACAAACCAGTGGGTAGAAAGTCTTTGTGTCCAGTGGCGTTGTAAGCATCTCAGCGCTGGCAGGGGTCTCTCTGTGGCTTCTCAGGCTTCTGAGGTCTGGTTCTGTCCATGAGGCTTGTCTTCTGCAATGTCTCCCAGGGAGTAGCAGAGAGAGAGAGAGAGAGAGAGAGGTGTCTTCCGCCTCTAAGGAGGAAGTACTAGATTTCCCAGAATTCTCAGGAGAAGGCCATGCCCACACAGAAGTCTCATTGGCTATCTCCAGATTGACAGACTGGACTCCACGCCTACACTCTTAATCCTTAAATTGACACCAGATTAGGTGACTCCCACAGTACCTCTTATGTGGAGTAGAACATCTTGTCTTTCTCCCGAGGAGGAGCCGTTGGTGGTTTTGAGCCCAATTCACAACCACTAAACCAGCAGGGCTCCTCCTTGTACTTACCCCAAATAAGTAAAGACAGGAGTAGACATTCAAATATCTTTAGAAATGTTTATGATATCTTGATTAATATTTTCCAACAAGGAAAAACCCAAAGGTCCACCAGCAGGGAATACTATTGTGTAAGTTTTTAGTACTTGAACAATAAATGACTCAAAAATATTATGCTTTATGAAAGACCAGATTAAAATGGTTACCTACTTAGGAAGCAAAGCTATGGATAGAGGTATAAGCATAGGTGTATACATATGTAAATATATTAATTCATAAAAACAGAGGTACTGGCCTATGTACATATATTCATACGTCAATAAATTAAGGTAGTGGACAGACTTTGGGCCTCTGCTCAAGCCCTCCCACAATGCAAGAACACCTTGTTCTAACAACCTGGTATTCTGTGATGCTCACCCTCCCAGCACGATCGCTGAAGGCACAATGGGCACATAAGAAAATGTGGTGAAGAAAGCTGATAGTGCTCGGCTATAAAAAGATATAGTGTCTGGGGTCTTAAAGGCTTGAAGTTCAACAAGTGGCCATCTAGCAGAGAAGCAACAAGCCCACACAGAAGAAGCACACCAACCTGTGTGACCATGAGGTGTCGATGGGATCAGATAACAGGCATCTTAAGACAAAAAAAACACGCAAAAAAAAAACAAACAACACAACCACCCCAAACTCATAATGTTGGGATGTGTGTGGGAAGAGCAGAGACTTCAAACCCATCTGTAGACAATGGGACATCCCCTCACAGAAAGGTCACAAGGAAGGGATGAGTCAGCTAGTATAGAACCAATGAAACACACAATATTCTGCTGTTTTCTTGAGGCTTCCCCCACACCCCAATATCATGACTTGGGTCTGCCTTTCACTTCGGGCTAGATCAGAGTAGGTACACTGGTACAGATAATAACTCACGACCCACAGAATCCAGGTCAGATAACCCCCTCAGAAACTGAAATGCGAGTAGTGATACCAGGAGGGTTGGGGGAAGGTGGGCAGAGGAGGGGAGAAGGGGGCACCAAGCACAGGATGGACACATAACCATATCCCCCCACCCCTTCCAGGAGGAGGAACAGTAGAAACCATGGGGGAAGGGAGACAACAGTCAAGGTAAGATATGAAAATAATAATAATTTAAAACTTATCAAGGGGTCACAAAGGTGGGAAGGGGGAGGGAGGGGAAAAAGAGGAGCTGATACCAAGGGCTCAAATAGAAAATAAATATTACATATGAGAAAGTGCTCCCTTGCCATAAGAGAAATGCAAATCAAAACAACCATGAGATACCACCTAACACCCCTGAGGCTAGCCCAGATCAGTAAATCAGAGAGCAACAAGTGTTGGAGGGGCTGTGGTGACGTAGGAACCCTCCTCCACTGCTGGTGGTCGTGCAGATTTGTACAGCCACTGTGGAAAGCAATCTGGCGATACCTAAAGAAAATGGAAATTGATCTACCTTATGACCCAGCCATCCCTCTACTGGGCATATACCCGGTAGAAGCAGCAAATAAAACACGACCAGTCATATGCGCTCCAATGTTTATTGCGGCACAATTCACAATAGCAAAGACTTGGAAACAGCCTAAGTTTCCATCGATAGACGAGTGGATTAGCAAACTTTGGCACATACACACAATGGAGTATTATGCAGCACCGAAAAGCACCGATGAGCACATGAAACACATTATTTCATGGGAAGAGCTGGAAGGAATTATGTTAAGCGAGGTAAGCCAGACCCAAAGGGACAGGTACAACATGAGTCCCCTGAGGTAAGTACAATCAGCATGACAGAAATAGAAGAATAAACATCCATCCCACAATAAACGGGAGGAAGCATAGATAGTTGGAGGGAGGGCAGGCCACACCTAGGGAGGTACATGAGAGCCCAGCATAAAGAAGAAGTAGTGGGGTAGGGAGAGGGAGAACCGGGAGGGGGAGAATCCAAATGGATGGTATGGGGGGGCAGGGTACTAACCCACCCGGGGGAGAGTATCGGTTGTGTCCCCACAGATCTGGAACATGCATATGGACCCCAACACGACACACCAAACAAGGAGGGCAACGCAAAGTACAGAGGTCTACACAAAGAGGCTGGACGACAAGCCGGCCCAAACCAGAATTAGGCCGACCCCCACACTCGAAGGGAATACCACAGAAAACAAAAATAGATCGTCTGGAGTGGGAAAGGAACTGACCCACCACACCACATCCAGAAGGAAGCTGAAACAAAAGAAGGAGAAAGGACGTAGTGGAGTACACCTGGGTCCACCAAGCCCAAAGTCGATAGACCAGCTAGAAGGGCCCATCATACAGAGAGGACCATTCAGCTGACCACACTACGAGATGCGACATCCTGCACCAACACATGGCCCTACACGGGACAGCACCTGAGACACAATGGGGGATGGGCGACTGAGCTGACCCCGCCACACTGAGGCAAACACTGGGGCCGTGCAATGGAGCAGCGGAGGAAGCAGAGCAAAGGGATCCCGAGGGAGTATAAAGGATGGTCTTCCGGGCCAGGACGTGGCGCCTCACAAGCTACACCTAGAAAACACTCCTAAAGGCCAATGAACTGACCTTGAACTACTAGCAATTTTTCTTTTAATATTTGCTATCTTTTTGTTTAGTCTTTTTAAAATTTGTTTTGTTTTTTACCTTGTAAATTTTGTATGTTAGTGGCTTTTCTGCTTATCAGCGTGTCGATGTTGCTTCTGTCAAAGCCATGTTCTTATGGTCCACTTGGGCGCAGTCAAAGTCATATCCATTTGTATGCACATATTAGTATGTCAGCAGGTCCACCTAGACAAGATAGGCTGGACAAATAATGAGAGAAGAAAACAACAGGACCAACGGTCCTGGAGGGACATGAGAGCATAAGAGGTAGGGGAAGGGAGGAGGTGTCGCCCAACACAGGGACAAGGGAACAGTGAGTGGTTCAAAACCAGAGGAGGGAGGAGAGGGGAGGACTGGAAGGGAGTGACCAAGAGCAAGGTAACTGAGAGGAATTACTGAATCCAGAATGAAGGCTAAACATGGTAATGGGTCGGGAGGAAAGCGAAAGGAAATAGAGGAAAGGAGTAGGAGGCAAAGTGCATACAGAGAAGCCTAAATACAGACATGTACATATGTAAATATATTTATGATTATGGGGGCAATAGATTTATATGCATATATTTATAGGTTCAGTTGTAGGGTAGCAGATGGACATTGGGCCTCCTCTTGCATAATCCCCCAATACAATAGCACCTCGCCCTGCTAAACAGCCATTGCAGGATACCCATCTTCCCGACATGATCACTGAAGACAGACGTGTGTGCAAGCAAATGTGGTGAAGAAAGCTGATGGTGCCCGGCTATCAAAAAGATATAGCGTCTGGGGTCTTAAAGGCTTGAAGGCAAATAAGTGGCCATCTAGCTCAGAAGCAACAAAGCCCACAGAGAAGAAGCACACGGCCTAAGCGAATACAAGATGTTGAATGGACCATGTAGCAGATACAAAGGAACAAAAACAATCATTGTGTGATCACCTTCCTCACATAACTGCTGAAGACGAAAGTGTGCATAAGCAAGTGTGGTGAAGAAGGCTGATGGTGCCCGGCTACTGAGAGATATAGCGTCTGGGGACTTAAAGGCTTGAAAGCAAACAAGCGGCCATCTAGCCCAGAAGCAACCGAGCCCACACGGAAGCAGCACACCAACATAGGTGACCATGAAGGACAGAGGAGACCAGGTCTCCAACAACAAAGGTGGGGTGGTGGTGAGAATCACATCACCGTGAAAGAGGAGGAGTGCATGATGGGGACCCAATGCCCACCTGTAGACAGCTGGACACCCCTTCCAGAGGGGTAGTGAGGAGGAGATGGGCCACTCAGGGTTCAGTGTAACAACAATGAAACTAAAAACCTTCCTCTAGTTCCTTAACGCTTCCTCCCCTCCCAATCATCATGACCCCAATTCTACCTTGCCTTGCGGACCTGGTTATACCAGAGGATGTACAGCGGTGCAGTGGGGATCTGGAGGCACAGGGAATCTAGGACAGACGAACCCTTCAACACCAGCGGTGGGAGAGGCGACACCAGGAGGGAAGGACATGTAGAAAGGGAGAACCGATCTCGGAGATCTATGTGTAACCTCCTCTCTGGGAGATGGGCAATGGGGAGGCGGGTGAGGGGAGACGCTGGGGAGTGTAAGATAAGATATAATAATTATTTATAAACTATCAAGGGACCAGGGGTGGGATCGGGGAGGGAGGGGGATGGGGGGAAAAAAAGGGAAACCGAGTTGATTCCAGGAACTCAAGTGGAAGGTGAATTATGAGAGTGACAAGTGCAATGAATGTATAAGGGTGCTTTGTTCAATTGATGTATGTACAGACTGTGATAAGAGCCTTATGAGCCCCAATAAAAAGATTTAAAAAAAAGAAAATAAATGTTTAGAAAATAATAATGGCTACATATGTATAAATATGCCTGATACAATTGATGTATGGATTGTTATAAGAGCTGCAAGAGCCTCCAATAAAACTATCTTGAAAAAATTGGTTACCTTCTGTATGATTCCTGTTACATGACATTCTAGAAAAGGCAGCACTTTGGTGACAGAATCCAGTGATGAAAGTGAGGGAGACTGAGAAAAAGGAGGCAGAGGGAGACTTTCTAAGGACATGGAAACATTGCATATCTTAACTGTTGTCATGATCACAGCCTGTATATGTTGGTTTTACAAAACTTTACATCTTGTTGTTGTTATGCCATCGAGTAGTCTCCGACCCACAGTGACCCCTGAGAAAAGAAGGAAATACTGCCCGGTCGTGCGCCGTCCTCACAATTGTTCCTGCGCCGGAGCCGTTGCTGCAGCCAGTGTGTCCGTCCATCTCCTGGAGGGCCTGCCTCGTTTTCACTGTCCCTCCACTTTACCAACCATCATGTTCTTCTCCAGGGACTGGTCTCTCCTGACAATATGTCCAAGGTAGGTAAGATGAAGTGTTGTCATCCTTGCCTCTGAGGAGCACTCTGGCCGTACTTCTGTCCAAACAGATCGGCTTGTCCTTTTAGCAGCCCTGATACTTTTCAATATTCTACTCAAGCTCCACAATCCAAATACATCGATTCTTCTATGGCCTTCCTTATTCAACGTCTAACCTTCGCAGGCACGTGATGCAATGGAGAAGACCAGGGCTTGGGTCAGGTGCACCTTAG
Source organism: Tenrec ecaudatus (assembly GCF_050624435.1). Lineage (NCBI taxonomy): Eukaryota > Metazoa > Chordata > Mammalia > Afrosoricida > Tenrecidae > Tenrec > Tenrec ecaudatus. The sequence goes on along the minus strand of NC_134531.1, from coordinate 146,348,648 downwards.
TCTTCAAAGAAACATCCTTGTTCTTCAATATTCTAAAGAGATGTTGTGCAGCAGATTTACCTAATGCAATGCATCCTTTGATCTCTTGATAGCTGCTTCCATGAGCATTGATTGTGGATCCAAGGAAGATAAGACCCACCATTTGGTCTGTCAGTCTGTTGTACTGTGTAGCTTGTGTGTGGCTGTGGTGCTGGGAGCTGTGTCACTGGTATTTCAAATGCCAGCAGGCTCACCCAGAGTGAACAGGTTTCAGCAGAGCTTCCAGACTGGCTCCCCATTTTGGATGAAAAAGCCACCGAAAGCCTTTGCATGGCTTCGAAGAATTTTCAAATACCAAAAGCCTAAACTTTACACCATAGAAGTGTGAATTTTATTACACATAAATTATAAGTTGGTTAAGTTGGGGGGATTTTTAAATCATTTTATTAGGGGCTCATACAGCTCTTACCACAATCCATACACACATCAAGTGTGTAAAGCACATCTGTACATTCATTGCCCTCATCATTCTCAAAACATTTGCTCTCCACTTAAGCTCTTGGCATCAGGTCCTCATTTTTTCCCCTCCCTCCCCGCTCTCCCCTCCCTCATGAACCCTTGATAATTTATAAATTATTATTTTGTCATATCTTGCCCTGTCCGACATCTCCCTTCACCCACTTTTCTGTTGTCCAACCCCCAGGGAGGAGGTCACATGTAGATCCTTGTAATCGGTTCCCCCTTTCTAATGCACTCTCCCTCTATGCTCCCAGTATCGCCACTTACACCACTGGTCCTGAAGGGATCATCTGCCCTGGATTCCCTGTGTTTCCATTTCCTATCTGTGCCAGTGTACATCCTCTGGTCTAGCCAGACTTGCAAGGGAGAATTAGGATCATGATTGTGTGTGTGTGTGTGTGTGTGTGTGTGTAGGAAGTATTTAGAAACTAGAGGAAAGTTGCACTTTTCATCAGTGCTACATCACACCTTGACTGACTTGTCTCCTCTTCTAGACCCCTCTGTGAGGGGATCTCCAGTGGCCAACAAATGGTCTTTGAGTCTCCACTCTGCATTTCCCCCTTCATTCACTATGGTAAGAACTTTTTGTTCTGATGATGCCTTATACCTGATCCCTTCAACACCTTGTGATCACACAGGCTGGTGTGCTTCTTCCATCTGGGCTTTCCCCGGCCCTTGAGACCATGTGAAGTTCTCCTCTGTGTACTCCTGGAACACCCTCACTCGATTGTGGGGTGTATCACATGCCATTACAATTACTTGCTGCATTGTCTTTCTCTCTTTCCATCTGTAAGCTCCCTGCAGGCAGGAAGAACATTGATCTTAGTCAACTAGCATATGGCTGCAACTAGCCCAAAGCTTGAAGAATGAGAAGAAGAAAGAAGGTGTGGAATAGCTCAATGTGGAATTAAATATTACATTGATACAAGATGAACATATATATAAAATATTCCCCAAACTACTGGTCTCTAAACTATGTCCCAGCGTCATACCTCGGGATGCCCTGCTGCTATTTCAACCTTGACATTCCTAAACACAAATAATTATTCCCTTCACAATGTCATTCAAATCATCTTCTTTTCCCATTTTTCTATTTCTCCAAGTGGTACCTCTGCTCTTACAGTCTTCCAAAGGAAAACCCTTAAAATTTACATTGACTTTTTAATTTCTATTTTCTCATTCATCTAATTCAAAAACATGTAAAGCCTTCTTTCAAAGTGTTTCAAATTCACATTTGCGTTTCCATTCCCATGAATGTCCTCATGGAGCCGAGTCCAAGAGGCAGGGACAAAACAAGGAAAAACACATTTGGATATATCAATGTGACTTGTGGTAAATACTAAGGAGGAAACAAACAATATTATTATAGAGAATTATGGGATGGAGGAGGGCCCGATCTAGATAGAGTGTTAAAATAGAACTTCTTTGAGAAGATCACATTTATGCTAATGCCTGAACAATAAGAAGGAGCCAACAGTGGGAACAGCGGAGGAAGAGCACATTGAACTGAAAGAAAAGGATGTGTGCAGGCTTTTAGGTGGGAAAGGGACTGGTGCTCAATTACTACCTGTTCGAGGGACTCAAAGAAGACCATTGGCAAGGCAAGGAGTGAGCAAGGGGCCAGAGAGGCAGGAGAGGAGACTGGAGAAGGAAGCAGACCTAGATCATACTGAGCATTATATATGACGGTAAAGGGTTCGGACATTATCTTTACTAGTTGAAAGACACTGGGGATTTCAATCCAGAAAATAAAGCCATGCAAAAAGTTATGGTAATCAGGCAATTGCTGAACATGTGAAGGTATCAAAATAAGGACTATTAACCAAGGTAATAATGTCTAAATTGGGAAGAGGTTAAAACTAAAATACTAGATAACCATAATGAACAAGACGGGAGTGAGAGTGGTTGGAGAGAATGTTTCCTAAGGCTTTCGATCAGCCAGGAAGAATATAGGTCGGTTGAATAGATTTTGTATATGTTTAAAAAAAAAAAGGATAGTAATCACTGAAGAAATCGGACCCAAACCCACTATTCTAGAAATGATTCCAACTCTCAGTGACCCTCGAACAGATTAGAACCGCTCTTTAGGGTTTCCAAGTTTTTAAATCTTTAGGGAAGCTCACAGCTTTGTCTTTCTCTCCTATGGCAGGTGGTGGCTTTGAACTGCTGACCACATGGTTAGCAACCCAATGCTTAACCCAATGCACCACCAGGGTTCTTTCCCAAAGGGATAGAAACAGAAGTCATCTAAGTCAATAACTGGAAAGAAAAGGGCAAAAAAAGAAAACTAGATTAAAAAGTATAACAGTTACCACAAAAAAGATGCCGCAAAACAGCATTATAAATTATCACATAATAGGATGATAGAAATAAGTCCAAAGAGGTCAACAATTAAAAATATTGATAGATTAAACTTGTCATTAAAAAGTCAAAACTGAGAAAAAAATTTAAGTCAAAACAGCTCAGATTCAATACAAATTAAAAAGAAAACCAAACAATATATCATTACCACAGACAAAGTAAATAGATCAAACCGATAGTAAGGTTGAAAGTAAATGAACGGAAAAATACATTGTGGTTGTTGGGTGCTCTGGAGTCAGTTCCAACTTACAGCAGCTCTAGGTTCAAAACCAAAACCAAGTGCCCCACCAAAGTGCCCCCGAGTCACCCTGCCCCTGGGAGTGTCCAGGACTGCAACTCTTTATGGGTAGAGCGTCCAGTCTTCCTCCCTCAGAGTGGCTGGTGCTATGAAACTGCGGACCTTGCAGTTAGCAGTCCGACACATAATCTCTGCCATCAGGGCCCCCTTTGTACAACAGAATAAAGTACTGCCTGGTCCTTGGGCATCCTCACAGTCACTTGAGCCCATTGTTGTAGTCGTGTCAATCCGTCTGGCTGAGAGTGTTCTTCCTTTCCTCTGAAAGTCTAGTTTATCAAGCACGATGCCCTTCTCCAGGGGCCCAGGCCTCCTGATAGCTTCTTTAAAGCCTGCTCATCTTCTCTTCTAAGGACGTTCTGGCTGTACTTTCTCCAAGACAGGTTCGCTCCTTCTCCAGGGTACATTCAAAATATCCTTTGCCAAAACCATAATTCAAGGGCATCAATTCTTCTCCAGTCTTCTTTAGTTTTTGTCTAGCTTTTGCATGGAAGTGATTGAAAATTCCATGGCTTGTACCAAGTGCACCTTAGTGTGTGAAGTGATTGATATCCTCACCCTTCGACGCATTAAAGAAGGCTTGTGCAACAGATTTGCCCAATGCCAGATGTTGGTTGATTTTTTGACTGCCTGCTTCCATGGTTGCTGATTGTGAATCCAAGTAAAAGGAAATCCCTGACAAATTCAATATTCTTCCCCTTTTGTGTGTGTGAGGTCCAAAAGATTAAAGCAATGATGCCATTGACAAAATTGGGAGAAAGTGACAAGCCCACAAAACCAATCTGTCTTGAGAGAAGTACAGTCAGAATGCTCTTGGAAGAGAGGATGGTGAGATTTGTTACATGTGCTTTGGACTGGCCCCTGAAGAAGGACATCGTGCTCGATAAAGTAGAAGGTCAGTAAAAAATAGCAAAAAGTCCAACTATATGGAGTTGGATTGACACAGTCACTGCAACAGTAAGTTCAAACATAGGTCTGACTGTGAGCTTAGTTGTATTAGGCAGGGTTCACTACAGAAACAAAACCAAGACACTTATGACTATAGATAGATAGATAGATAGATAGATTTCTACATCAAGAAGGGATATAACAGCTAATTAGTCCACACAGCAGTACAGAGGGCTCAGTTCAACTCACTTTCGTAGAACAGTTAATATACTGAAAGTCCTTCAACTCATGAAGGCTGCTGGTCCAAGGTCAAGGTAAGCAGACAGTAGAGTCTTCCCTCAGGCAAGACAGGCAGAGTCTGCCGCAGGCAGCAGATAGCAGGGTGTGACCAGCAGTCCGTTAGCTTGTAAGCTTAGTGAAGCAGGCCTAGATGGGATATTGAACGCAAGCAATGAAAGGCGACAGGAGGATCCACCAGCCTCACACTCAAGGTATGCATGCACCAGCATCATGGAAGGAGCATCAAGCTCTAGCTACACGATCCATGGGTTGGCTCAGCCCACAGGTAGTGCAGCACACAGTTGAGGCAAAGAACTAGTTTAAGCAGCAGCACGCTGGTCTGATCACCAGGAAGGAAGAGAGAAGGGGGCAGGTCTTGAAAAGTCATTTATCTCCTTTCCCTCCAATCAAGGTTTGACCTCCGCCTACATGTTCTCATTGTCCTAGTTGGCACAATAAACCTAGCTATCACCATAGTGTAGAACTTGCCAATGTTTTTGTTCTGTTGTAAGTATGTAGGGTGGCTCTTAGTTGGAAATTACTTGTCCACAACCACAACAACTCCACAACCTCATGGGGGATTTTTTTGAAGCCATGTCTCCTTCATAAATCAGCTGATCAAAATTAATCAGGATATAGAAGACACGAACACACAATCAGCTTGGTTTAATGGACAGAGCCAGAATCCTTCATCTAATAGAAAGCATATGTCTTCTTACAAACACACAACACACATACAACCCCAACCAACCAAATAAACAAAAGGAAACATTATACTTTTAGTGGGTTTTTTTGGGGGGTGTGTGTGTGTGGTGTTCTTCTTAAGTAGTTTAAAAAATTATACAATTTTACTACAAAGCCAGTATCAAGAACTATCACATTGTTTACCACAATACAATAAAACTATAAATCAATAATTTAAAGTCCCACACTTCACAATAGAGTGGCTGTTAGTTTATGGCTTAAGAAAGCAGGTGAACAGTACATTTACTGGGATTAAAAAAAACCGGAATAAATGAAGAGCTTTTAAGCTGGGTGGATATGGGGTCAAAGGAAAGATTAATAAGGAGCTTAGATGTAGGTAGCAGTTTGACCAACCTAATACCTGATAGAGTATTGAGACAGATATACCTTCCACTGGTTAATACCCTGTGTTAGTCTGGGTAGACTAGAGAAACAAATTCATAGGCACGCATATGTGTATCAGAAAGAGCTTTATATAAAGAGTAATTGCCCACTAACAAAACATCCCAGCCCAGTCCAGATCAAGCCCAAAAGTCCGATATTAGCCCATATGTCCGATACCAATCTATAAAGTCCTCTTGAGACTCATGAAACATATGCAATGATGCCAAATGCAGGACGATCACAGGTCAGTGTGGGAAGTCTTGTGGATCCAGTGGCGGTAGAAGCATCTCAACATTGGCATGGGTCTCTAAGTAGCTCCTTCTGATCCAGAGGTCTGGCTCCATCAGCCCCTCTCCATGTGTCTTCTCCATAGAGATTCTCACAGGGAGTAAGCCTGCATCCAGCCTCCAGTGATCTAGTTATCTAGTTAGCACCTCCAAATGAGGTCATCAAGCTGCAACCTGATTGACAGGCTAAACTCCACCCCTTCACTCTTAATACTCTCAAATTGACAACAAATTATATAACTACCACATATCCATAGATTTAATATATCTGATATTACTGCATTTATTTCCAAGAAAGCTTTCTAATTTGGATTTTGTTAATTTTAGTTAGAAAAATCTCTGATTAAAAAAATTGGCAATTAATTGTTATGCTGCCACCTTGTGGCACATTTTAGAATAGCAGGAGATATATTTTTGCATATTAAATGAAATCTTGTACATATTTTTTAAAAGAAATAGAAGATGATAAGATAATTTATTCCATTGATCAGAATATTGCCATTATTATCTAAAACTTTTACATATTGCCAAAATTTCCCATATTTCCAAATACCAGTGTTACCTTTTGTGTTAGTCTGGGTTGACTAGAGAACCAAATCCATAGATTCTCATATGTGTATAAGAAAGAGCTTTATATACAAGAGCAATTGAATACTGAGAAAACACCCAAGCCCAGATCAAGTCCGTAAGTCCAATATTAGCCTATATGTCTGAAACCAATCTATAAAGTTTTCTTCAGACTCACGCAACACATGCAATGATGCCGAATACAGGAAGAGCACAGGCTAGTGGGTGGAGAGTCTTGTGGATCCAGTGGCAGTGGAAGCATCTCAGCACTGGCAGGGGTCTTCACGTAGCTCCTTCTGCTCCAGGGCTCTAGCACACCTCCACATGTCTTCTCAACAGGAATGTCACACAGGGAGTGACCATGTGTCCCACCTCCAGCGAGCTATTGATCTCCCTAGGGCCTCCAAATGAGGTCATTAAGCTTCAACCTGACTGACAGGCTAAACTCCACCCCTTCACTCTTAAGTCGCAAATTGTCAACTGTTATATTATATAACTACCACACCTTTATATCCAAATACTCAATATTGCCATTCTATATTGAATGATACAGGAAGCACCAAAACCCAATAAAAGGAAGACACAGTCACTGCACCTCAAAGAATTTGTTGACATTCAGCCATTTCAGGAGCTATCAAATGATCAACAGTCAACGGTCCTGATGAAGTCCACGCTGTGCGGAAGGCAGTAGTGACTCACAAAGCTCCAGGAATTGACAGATTATCGAGTGAGACATCTTAACAAACGATGCAGAGCTGTTTGGAAACTTGGAGGACTGCTATCTGGCCGATCAATCGGGAAAGATTCATATTTGTGAACATTCCAAAGAAAGATGATCCAACAGGACACGGGAATGATCAAATAATATCGATATCACACGCAAGTGAAAGTTTGCTGAAGATAATTCAGAAAGGCTGCGGTAGTACATAGACAGGGAGCTGCCAGAAATGCAAGTCAGATTCAAGAGGATGTTCAATGAAGGACATTATTGCTGATGTTGGACGGATCTTGGCTGAGAGCAGGAAATACCAGAGAGATGTTTGTGTTTTATCGACTAGGAAAAAGGCATCAAAGTGTGTGGATTATTATAAATTACAGATAGCATTGGGAAGGGATGAGAATTTTAGGACACTTAATTGTGCTCATGCAGAACCTGCACACCGACCAAGAAGCCATTGTTCAAACAGAGTTAGGAAATACTGTGTGGTTTGCAATCAGGAATGGTGTGTGTCAGGGTAATATACTTTCACTGTACTCGTTCAATCTGTATACTGAGTCATAATTGAAGAGGCTGGCCTATATGAAGAAGAATATATCATCAGGATTGGAGAAAGACTCATTAACGACTTGTAATAAGCATGTTGACTTGCTAAAAACTTACAAGACTTACTGATCAAGTGCTGACTGATGAAGATCGATGGCTACATAGTTTCTTTAATATGGATCACACCTCAACATTAGAGAGAAAGAAATCCTCACAACTGGGCCTGCATGATAAACAGAGAAAGCATTGCAGTTATACAAGATTTTATTTTATTCAGTTTCACAATCATCAGTCATGGACATAGCAGTTAGAATTCAAATTTGTGCAGCAAATTTGCTGCACAAGACCTATGTGATGTCTTGAAGAGTAAGGCTGTCACTTTGAGAACTAGAGTGCCCCTCTCCCAAGCCAGGGTATTTTTAGTTGCCTCATCTGCATCAGAATAAGGCATAAGGATTTAAGGAAAGCTTATTGACAACCATGATAGGCAGATAAAATAACGTTGCTTGCTGAACGTGGGGAGGACTTGAAGCACTTGCTGATGAAGACCAAGGGCGGCAGCCTTCAGTCTGGATTACGACCCTCTGTCACGAAGACCAAATCCTCACAGGCAACATCATGATAAGCGAAGGCAAGGTTCAAGTTGTCAAGGATGTCATCTCGTCAATGCTCATGGAAGCAGCAGTCAAGAGATCTGGAGACACACTGCATTAGGTAAAGCTGCTGCACAAGATCTCTCTAGAGTATTTGAAAAGCAAGGACGTTACTTTGAGGACTGAGTCGCAACGGACGCAGGCCATAATATTTTCCCTGGCCTCACATGCACGTGAGAGTCGGCCACTGCATAAGGAAGACTGAAGCAGAGTGGATGCATTTGAAGGGCAGTGCTGGAGGAGGAGATTGGCAGTACCACACAAGGACAAACGGATCTGCCTTGGAGCTTGGTAAGGTCAAAGTGCCCTTTGGAGGCCACAATGGCGAGCCTTCGTCCTTACACACATTGGACACGTCAGGAGAGACAAGTCCCTGGAGACGGACGTCATGCTTCGTAAAGTAGAGGGGCAGTGAGAAAGAGGAAGGCCTTAAGAAGCTAGATTGACAGCGGCTGCAACAGTGGACTCAAACCTGGGAATACTGGTGAGGAGGGCGCAGGATAGGAGCGGTGTTCATGCTCTGGTGCATAGGCTCACTATGGGCTGGAACGAACTCAATGGCATCTGACACCACCAACAGCAGCACACTGCCCTTTTAAACATGTTTAAGTGTGCAATTCACTAAGAGTAACTTTACTCACCGTGTGATGCGGTCATCACAGCTATCCACTTCCAAACGGTGCTGTCACCCTAAAAAGAAACACAGTGTCCCTTCCTTATAACTCCGTGCTCCCTTTGCCAGCTCCCGGTAACCACTCGTACACTTTGGTCTCTTTATTTACTTTTTCTAAATATTTCATTTAAGTGGGATCATACAATATGAGTGCAAATAATTTAACTGAGGATAAAGTATTCAAAGTTATCCCTATTGTAGCTTGTATCAGAACTGTTTCTCTGTATGGCCACATAATATCCCAGTGTGCGGGTTTGGTATACCACACTTTGTTTATCCATTCCTCTGTTGAGTTGTTTCCATCTTTTGGCCATTGTGAATAATGCTACAATAGCAACTGGTACACAAGTTATTTATTTGGATCAGTGCTTTCCCTTCTTTTGGGTATTTACTTAGAAATGATATTGCTGAGTCATATGAGCATTCTGTTTCATATCTGGGGATCCACCAGACGTTTCCACAGCAACTGCATCATTTTACATCCCCATCAACAGTGCATAAGGATAACAGTTTCTCCACATCCTCACCAACACTCATTTTATGTTTTTCTGAGAATGGTCATCCCACGGGGCATATAGTTGTATCACATTGTGGTTTTGATTTGCATATCCACAATATCGAATGTGCTATTGGCCACTTGTATGTTCTTTGCCCATTTCTAAATTGTGCTCTTTGTCTTTTTGTTCTTGAGTTATAGAAATACTTTAGAAATTCTGGAAATTAAACGCTTATGTAGTTCCCAAATATTTTCTCCTATTCTGTGGGTTGCTTCTTCATTTTCTTGATAAAGTCCTTTAATGGACAAAAGCTTTAAGGTTTATCTTTTGTTATGCGTGTTTTTTTGATATCAGATCTAATGACCTGTTATTAAGAACTAAGACTTCCAGCAAGATGGTGGACTAGGCAGCTATACTACTCAGAACCTGTACAACAGACATGAGAGACAAAACTGATACAGACAATAATCTTGGAATCCTGAGCTTCAGAGTAAAGGATAGAGAAGTAGATTAAACATTGACGAGGAGACAGACAGGACAGGTGAATTGTCAGCTGGCCTGCAAACAACTACAATGAAAGTGACCTGATAGTACAGACATCAACACTGGTGGCTGGTAACCATAAAGGTGCAATACATCCAAGATTTCGTGTCTTCTTTGACTGGACCAAGATTCTCAGTAGTTTGACAAGTAAGATGTAATAGTCCCCCAATGATGAGATCTAACATGTAATCTTATGAGATGTGGTCTGCTTCCAATATAAGTGGATGCTGTGGGAAAGCTTGCTTACATTTTGCTGCACCTGTATCTGGCTTGTCATCTGGCCTTTGGTGCTTAGGACTCAAGAAATCTGCTGTACTTCCTGCTCATCCTGGGAGTAGTCAGCGGCCTGCCTTCTTGGATTCGTTCAACTTTGCAGCCAGAAGGAAGTTGTCTGACCTGTCAATCCTGGGTTAATCAGTTCCTACAGCTACATGAACAGTAGAAGTCTCCAGCCCGACATCTGACTTATCATTTGGGACTTGCCCACCTCCACAACTGTGCGAGCCATCCTTTTGATATAAACATCTGTCCACATATACATATAAGCTTCACTGGTTTTGATTGTCTGCAGAACCCAGCCAAAGACACTCCCATTTTTCTCTATTCCCCTCCTGGTAACCAGAAGCATGGCCACTTTCATCTGGCCAGTAACTAGTGACCCTCTCCCCGACAGCCCCTGTTCTACCTGAGGACATAGTCATGTTCTTGTGAAGGGCACTTGGTACACCATCCCTGCAGCTGGAAATTCATGAATTCTGTCTCAGCAGATCAGCAGATGAGGTCAAGTTGCTCATTCCTGGAAGAAACTCTTTCAAGCTCAGAGCTTGAAAGCTGATTGCTCAGAGCAGGCTTAGAGCACAGCGCACTTTCAAGTGCAGAGCGCAGCGGGGGCAGGATTGACTATGGAAGGAATTCTTGCCCACCCAGGGGTGCCCAACCATAGTTTTCTCATCTGGGACTGAAAATTCACCAACATCATAATTTAAATGCATCAATTATTATTTTCTAGTCTTCCTTATTGTCCTAATTTCATGTGCATATGAGGTGACTGAAAAGTCTATGGCTTTGGTCAGGAAATCTTAGTCCTCAAAGTGAGATATTGGCTCATTAACACTTTAAATAGGTCTTACACAATAGATTTGACCAATGCAATATATTGCTTACTTTCTTCACTTATGAACATGAAAATGAAAAATTTCAACAAAATCTTAACCAACAAAACATAACACACTGTAGCCAAGTGAGGTTTATACCAGTAATTCAAAGATGGCTTCACATTTGAAAAATATCAATATAACCCACCCCATAAATAAAACAAAGGAAAAGATCCACAGGATCATATCAATCAATGCAGAAAGGTATTTGACAAAATGCAACACCCATTCCTGATAAAAACATGCAAAAGTAGAAATAGAAGGGAGATCCCTCAAATAGAAGCTAAACTAAGGACTTATAGACAAAACCAAGGGCCAATATTACTCTCAATGAAGAGTAAGTGAAAGCACATTCCCCTGGAGAATGAGAAGCAGACATAGATGCCCTTTACCAACATTACTCTTCAGTACCGGGTCCAGAAGTCTTAGCCAGAGTTGTGAGCCAAGAAAGGGAAATTGAAGGCATCCAAATTTAAAAAGAAGAAGCAAAATTCTCCTTATTTGCTGATGTTATATGAGCCTATGCATAGAAAGTTCCAAAGATTCAGTAAGAAAATTATTGGATATGATTGAAAAAGTCAGAAAAGTATCAAGGTAAAAGATCAACATACAACAATCAGCTGTATCCCTCTACACTAGCAAACAGAACTATGAAAAAAGAAATCAAGAAAACAATATTATTTATACTAGTCACCCGAAAACATGAGATATTTAGGAGTAAATCTAACCAGAGAAACAAAGATCTAGACAATGATACTTAGGAAAACACCACACAAGAAACCAAAGGAGCCCTACACAATGGAAGAAGATATCATGCTTATGGATAGGAAGACTTAACATTGTAAAAATGCCAATGCTGCCTAAAGCAGTCTACGGATCAATGCAATCCTGAGCTATAGCCAACATTATTCTGAAAGATATGGAAAAGATAATCACCAGCCTTATATGGAATAGAAAGAGACCCCAGGGGACCAATCACAAGGATCTGCATATAATCCCCTCCCTGGGGGACGGACAAGGGAAAAGTGGGTGAAGGGAGACATCGGACAGTGTAACACATGACAAAATAATAATAATTTATAAATTATCAAGGGTTCGTGTGGAAGAGGGATGGGAGGGAGGGGGGAAATGAGGAGCTGATACTAAGGCTCAAGTAGAAACTGTTGAGAATGATGATGGAAATAAATGTACAAATGGGCTTGACACAATGGATGGATGGATTGTGATGAGTTGTATGTACCTCCAAGAAAATGGTTTTTAAAAAGAAAATAAAGAAGCTACAACAATGAGTTCAAGCATGACAATAGTTGTAGCAATAAGTGACTGATCAGGCAGTACTTCGTTCTGTTAAACACAAGGTCACTCGGTCTGGAGTGACTCAATGGCCCCTAACAACAATGACTGAGGATTTCCAGAATTTCTTCAGAGGGGTGTTTTCACCTGCATGCTTTCTTCTGTAAAGTATCTATTTTTGTTATAAGTATGATGAAAGGATACAGCCTCAGTTGATTCTGATGTTTGGAGACATGGTCAGGTATACATATATATGTAGATATGGAACTCATCGGTTCTTAGATGTATTTAGAACCATGGACTGAATGAGATTACCTAAAGAATAATGAATGTCTTAAAAAAAAAGAGTGCAGATGGGGAAAAGAAGGGATCTATCTCTGTACTAAACTCTGGGGCATGTCAACCATTTGTGGTTGATCCTAGGAGAAAGGGTCAGAAAAGGGATTGCCAAAGAAGTAGCACAAGATGAGCATTGGGAGATGTAGCGGAGAACAAGATACAAGGCTGTTTCGAATAATGAGTAGGGTTGAATACTGCTGAGAGAGGGAGGAAAATGAGGACAACGGATTGCAAATTTGGCAACATGGAACTCACTGGTGACCTTGACTAGACCTGTTTAAGTTAAGTGGCGTGAATGGATGCCCAGTGGGCCTTGGTCAAGAGAGGGATGGGAAAGTGAAGACAGGCACCATAAGTCACTAATTCAGGACGTTTTTCTGTGAGTTATTGTTGTTCATTTCCATGCAGTTTGTTCCAAATCATAGCTGTGTACAACAGAACAAAACATTGCCTGATCCTATATCATCCTCACAATGGTTCTATTTCAGCTCATTGTTAATCCATCTAATTGAGAGTCATCCTCTTTTTCATTGTTCTGCTTCACCAAGCATGATGTCTCTCCTGATAACATGTTCAAGGCACATGAAATAAAAGCTTGCCATCTGCCTGGTAGTCCAGTGGACTTTCAATGTTCTCTGCCAGCACCCTCATTCCAATGCACCAGTGTTTCTCCAGTCTTCCTTATTCAGTGCCCAGCTTTCACACGCATGGAAGCCTATGTGTTGAGAGTAGGAGCTGGAGAGTGAAATAATAAGTGAAACAAAGTCCTTACATTTAAAAGTCCATAAATACAAAGATGTTTATGATTTTATTTTATTGTGGTAAAATATATATAACAAACATTTTGCTATCTTAGCCTTTTTTAGCTGTACAATTTTGTAACATCGATTATATAATTATATTCACTTTGCTGTGTAACCATCACCACTATCTATTTATAATTTTCTTTCACCCTGAGCAGAAACTTGGTACTCCTTAAGCAATAACTAAGGAAGAGGTCTTTTCTTTGTTTATTTTTAAGTAGATGATATAAAAGCATGTCTAATTCTGATAGTAATGAGTCAAAAGACAGGAAAAATGGATATCGTCGCAGAAGGAAGAGCTAATTGAGTAAGTCTTTGAGATATCAAGAACTGGTGCGTCTGGAACACAACCAGAACTGTTGGCTTTTGACCCATCAGGAGCAGTTCATCTAATGACGTAAAGAAAAGGGAGAGAGAGCAAATACAGGCATATTTGGTCGTGGGAAGAGAAAGGAATGTCTGTCTGATTTTCCCTTCCCCAGATCACAACATAGTTCCATTCACCAAAACATAATATATGCTTATCAATATTATCAATAGGATAAGGCCAAGGGCCGACTACAAGACAGACCATCAATTGTGCACATGCAAGTTGAAGTTGACCAAAATTAAAACAAATCCACTAGAATCTAAGTACAAAAACTAAACAAAACTCTATGCCACCGCATCAGTTCTTATAACAGCCCTGTGAACTCACCGCCACAGAGTCCGCGCTGACTCATAGTGAACACCTGTGGCTCCGAGGGCTTCTAAGATCGCACCTGTTTACAGGCATCGAAAACCAAGTCTTACTCCTGCAGAGGGCTACCTATGATCTCGGGTCCACCCCACATAGTTAGAGACCCTCTCAAGATAGGTCTGACATGTTGAACGCTAATGGACAAGAGCAGGTGGACTGTGGAATGAAATATTAAGGATATTGTGCATGATGAAAACAAAAAGTCAATAAAAAAAAAGAGGCAAGAAAAGACCCAAAGTAGATGTCAGCAGAGACGCGGAGACTTTCTCCTGAAGATACAATAAATAGCTAAGGGAAGGGAATAAATAATGAAGCAAAAGAGCTAAACAGAAGACTCTGACGGGCGGCTCTAGAAGATACACGGAGTATGATAATGTAATGTACAAGGGCCAGAGTTAGAAAATCAAAAGGGAGGAATGTGCTTGGCATTTATCAAGTTGAAAGAATTGAAGAAAAAAATGTAAGTCTTGAGTCCCAATATGGAAGGGTTCTATGAGCAAAATATTGAACAATGCAGGAGGATGAAAGGAAACATAGAGTCAGTCACTGTATCAAAAAGAATGGATGTCAACCGGTAGCCGTTTCCGGGCGTAGCTTAGGATGGCATTGAAGGAAGAAGCGCAAGCGGCGCTGAAGGCATTGGACAGGCTATCAACTGAAATATTTCAGCAAACAGGCAAACTAGAAGGCACTTACCAACACCAATCATTACGTATAAGCTTTATAAAGGAGGTAAGCTGGATGGTCTTTCCTAGGGCGGTGTGTAGGTATCTACTGAAGTTTAACAGTGGCTTAAACATGAACTCATCATTTCTCGTAATGCTGCGGCTTGACCAAGCGGTTCTTCTTCAAGTCGGAGGGTGTGCAGAGGATGGTGAAAATCCCCCGGGGCTTTGTGTTCATGACCAGCAGTTGATGCTGCTGCTAGCTGGAGGCTCACATTGGTTTTCCACCACATAGGTCTTTTCACATGAACGCGTAGGCTTCCTCACAACATAGTGGTCTCAGGGGAGAGGATCTCTTCGATGCCAGTCAGCTGGGTTGATTGGCGAGGATTTAGTATTAGGATAGTCTCTGCTCTGCAGACCACTTCTTTAAAAAAAAAAATCTACCCACACAGTTTATAACTCTGAGCTCATCTCCATACTTTGCCTTACTAATTTACACTGTTAACAATTCTTAACAACATCAAGAAACTTGTGAGTTTTCTTAGACCTAGACAGTAAGCAAAGCCCCATTTCCCCTTTGGTGATTTGATCTCTTTTTTAGGTAGAAAACTGCTATTTGTCATTAAGCTAATTTAATTTATGTTTTCTGTGCATATTTACATTTATCCTGCACGCAAGAGTCTTAAGGTCCATGCCCTCCCCCATACTAGTTGCAGCACTTTCCTGATGCGCTGCCAGAGCCTTTTCGCTGTTGTTAAAGGAACACTGAAAGAATGAAAGAATGCTTGCGCACAGGGACCCGAGGACCCCCTCTTTCTAACTCCACGGTTGTAAACACAGTCAGTGTGAAATTATGCTCCAAGGTTTACACTCCTGAGAAAATGGAGGAAAGGAAACCTGCAGGAGTGGAATGCTCAGGAGTAAGAAACGCTGGACTCAGAGAAATATGAACAAGAGCTAACTACTAGGTTTTTTCCCAAATAAATTTCAGCTTCTGGAGAAAATTACTTGGCCCATACAGATGCCCCCATCATTTTCTATTTTAAAAATGTTAAATTATAAACTTTATAATGGTGCAAAGTGAATTTTGTTTTCCTCTAAACTTAGATCACAAAATTGAAAAGTAAACCACACCCTGAGGTTGCGTATAAAGTTCCGTAGGAAAGATGTATCTTTGCTGCGTTCCACACAAGCAACCAACCACCACGTGATAGTGTGGACCGGTCTTACCCTGGCAGCACTATGTCTCTTAGGAAGTATGGCGTCCAGGTGGCAAGCTTTACCTTTGCCCGGTCGTTGCACTTTATAGCAGATTCCATAATTTTGCCCACCATCACCCCTCCAGACCCTGGCGGTTCCTTTCACACCCGAGCCTCCTCCGCAGGACTGTCCAACAAAACCTGCCTCAGTGATGGCAGCGCTTCAGATTTTTGGACTCTAGCCACATAGGCCTGCGGAACTTGAAATGTGGCTATGCATGAGCGAGAACCAGCATTTCAATTTGTACTCAGTTTTAATTAGTTACATTTTTAACGGCCACACGTGCCGAGTAACTACCATAATGGACAGCACAACTTGCCCTCTCCTTTTTAGCTCACTAAATTCTTTTTTTGTTTTTAAAACGTTTTATTAGGGCTCATACCACTCTTATCACAACCCATACGTACATCAATTGTGTAAAGCACATCTGTACATTCGTTGCCCTCATCATTCTCAAAACATTTGCTCTCCACTTAAGCCCTTGGCATCAGGTCCTCTTTTTTTCCCTCCCTCCCCGCTCCCTCATGAGCCCTTGATAATTTATAAATTATTATTTTGTCATATCTCGCCCTGTCTGACGTCTCCCTTCACCCCCTTTTCTGTTGTCCATCCCCCAGGGAGGAAGTCACATGTAGATCCTTGTAATCAGTTCTCTCTTTCCAACCCACCCTCCCTTTACCCTCCCAGTATCGCCACTCACACCCCTGGTCCTGGAGGTATCATCCGCCCTGAATTCCCCGTGCCTCCAGCTCCTATCTGCACCAGTGTACATCCTCTGCTCTATCCAGACTTGCAAGGTAGAATTCAGATCATGACAGTGGGGGGTGGGGAAGAGGAAGCATTTAGGAACTAGAGGAAAGCTGTATTCTTCATCGGTGCTACATCGCACCCTGACTGACTCATCTCCTCCCCTAGACCCCTCTGCAAGGGGATCTCCAGTAGCTCACTAAATTCTGTTCGTTTTATTTTCTCACAAATGTCTGAAAAACAGCCGCAGTATCACAATTCACTGGTAGGCACTCTCCTACCATAAAGTTTAAAAACAGTTTAATGTAGTTTGGATGAAAATTTACAGAGCGACTGCTTCCTCTGCTCCCTGTCGCTGCCCCCCGTGCCTCTCTCCGCGTCTGCCTGGGTCTCACGGTCTTTCCTGTCATGCCAAGACTCATCCGACCACCAAAAACGAAGAAAGGGAAAAAAACACACAAAAGAAAACCAAGATAGATGTCAGAAGAAACTCTGAAACTTGCTTTTGAAATAGCCAAGGCAAATGAAAGAAATAATGAAGTAAAAGAGCTGAACAGAAAAATGTCAAAGTACAGCTCAAGAAGACAGAGTATTATAATGAAATGTGAATTTAGAAAGCCAAAAAGGAAGAGCCCTCCTAGCATATCTCAAATTGAGAAAATAAAAGAGATAATTCAAGCCCTGGGTTGCAATATTGATCTCAAAGATTAATTCTATGGACAAGATGTTGAATGAGCAGGAAGCATAAGAATGTACAGAGGCACTGTACCAAAAAGAGTTGGTTGAAGAAGTTGTATGTGATGAAGAACTGATAGTACTGAAAGAAGCCCAAGCTGCACTGAAGGGATTAACAACAAATAATGCTGCAGAAACGGATGGACTACCAACCGAAATGTTTCAACAAGCAGATGGAGGCCTGGGATCTTTCATGAATCTGTGCCAAGAAATTTGCAAGACAGCTACCTGGCCAACTGATAGAAGAGATTCATATTTGTGCCCATTCCACAGAAAAGCAACTAAACAGACACCAGAGATTACTGAACAATATCAATATCACATGCAAGTAAACTTTTCCTGAAGATGATTCAAAAGCTGCCAGAAATTCAAGCCAAGACAGAAGGATGGGGAATGAGGGGAAACATTATTGAAATCAGATGGATCTTGTCTGAAAGCAGAGAATACCGGAAAGATGTTTGTTTGTATTCTGTTAACTGTGCAAAAGCATTTGGCTGTGTGGATCATAAAAAACTTTGGAAACTCCAGAATATTTCATTGTGTTCATGAAGAATCTTTATATAGACCAAGAGATAGTTGTTTGAACAGAACAAAGAAATGTTCAGTGCCTTGGAGCCGGCTCTGACTCATAGTGACCCTAGGCACAACTGAAGGAAACATTGCCTGGTCCTGCACCACCTTCACAATTGTTCCTGTGCCTGAGCCCCTTGCTGTACCCCCGGGTCAATCCATCTCATTAAGCCCCTTCCTCTTTTTCACCACCCCTCCACTTTACCAAATATGATGTTTTGCTCCAGGAACTAGTCGCTCCTGACAATATGTTCGAAGGATGGAAGATGAAGTCTTGCCATCCTTGCCTCTAAGGAGCACTCTGCCCTTACTTCCTCCAAAACAGATTGGGTTGTCCTCCAGGGGCTTTCCAATATTCTTCTCCAGCCCCACAATTCAAATGTATCGATTCTTCTACGGTCTTCCTTATTCAATGTCCAGCTGTCACATGCAGGAGATGTCATGGAGAATACCATGACTTGGGTCAGGTGCACCTTTGTCCTCAAAGAAACATCCTTGCTCTTCCATACTCTAAAGAGTTTTGGGCAGAAGATTTACCTAATGCAATGTATTTTTTGATCTTTTGATTATTGTTTCCATGAACATTGTTTGTGGATACAAGTAAGACAAAACCCTTGACAACGTCAACCTTTTCTCTATTCCTCATGATGTCACCTATTGATCCAGTGTGAAGATATTAGTCTTCCTTACAGTGAGTTGTCATCCACACTGAAGGCTGCAATCCTTGATCTTCATCAGCAAGTGCTTCAAGTCCTCCTCACTTTCAGCAGGCAAGCTGGTGTCATCTGCACACCAAAGGTTGTTAATGAGTGTTCTCAAACCCCGATGCCGCATCCTCTCTCATATCGTCCATCTTCTCGGATGATTTGTTCGGCATGTAGATTGAACAAGTATGGTGAGAGGATAAATCTGTCTCACACCTTTCCTGATGTTAAACCATGCCGTATTCCCCTGTTCTGTTCACACAACTGCCTCTCGATCCATGGACAAGTTCTGAATGAGTGCGCGAAGTCTTCTGAAATCCTTCTCAGCAGATTATCCACATTTTCCTATGGCCCACGTAGTCGAATGTCCCGGCCGAATGTTTACACAGGAGGCATCTTTCTTGTACTCTCTGCTTTGAGCCAAGGTCCATCTGACACCAGCAATGACACTCTGAACAAGGACATACTGCACAGTGTACAGTCAGAAAAGGTGCGTGTCAGAGTTATATCCTTTCATCGTGTTTAGTATATCTGTATGCTGAGCAAATAATCCAAGAAACTGAGTTGCATGAAGAAGAATGCAGCATTAAGGGTGAAGGAAGGCTTATGAACAATCTTCAAAATGCAAATGATATCTTTCTTGCTGAAAGCAAGGAGGAGTTGAGGCACTTGCTGATGAAAGTCAAAGATTGCAGCCGTCTGTCTAGGTTGCAACCCACTGTAAAGAAAACAAAGCTCCTCACACGGAGACCAATAAACAACATCACAATAAATGGAGAAAATATTGAAGTCAACATTTAACTTGAATTCACAATCAGCGCTCGTGGAAGTAGCAGTCCAGAAACCAAACGCTGCCAGCATTGCTCAGATTTGCTGCACAAGACCTCTTCAAAGTATCAAAGAATAAAGATGTCACTTGGAGCACTAAGGGGCACCTCACTCAAGCCATGGGATTTTAAATCACCTCATCTGCATTTGGAAGCTGGACTCAAGACAAACTGATGCATTCGAACCCTGATGTTGGCAGAGTATTGAATGTCTTACATGGACTGCCAGAGAATGAACAAACTTCTCTTGGAGGAAGTACACGCAGAATGCTCCTTAAGAGTGAAGATGGCTGACTTTGTCTCATATTGTTTTTTAACCTGTGTGTGTGTGTGTTTGAGAGAGAGAGAGAGAGACAGAGACAGACAGAGACAGAGAGACAACACATGTGAATTGGGTTGGGATTTAAAGTGCACATCATAATTTTGCATTTAACAATTCATACACATTCTGATTAAACTCATCCATTTCAATCCCCTCGTTGTACCACCAAGGAGCCCTGGTGGTATAGTAGTTAGTAGTTATGCATTGGGCTGCGAGCCACATGGTTGGCAGTTTGAAAGTTTGAAACCACCCGCAGCTCCTCGGCAGAAAGACTGAACTTTCCACTCCTGTAAACAGGTACAGCATTGGAAACCCACAGGGTATACATAGAGAGGCCTGTTGGCGCCGTGGTTGTGCGATGGGCTGCTAACCTCATGGTCAGCAGTTTGAAACCCCCAACCACTCCAGGGAAGCATGATGAGCCTTTCTACTCCTGTAAAGCATCGCCTTCAGAGGCATGTCCACCCTGTTCTATGGGGTCGCTATGAGTCACAATAGACTTGATGGCAGTGACTTTGCTTTGTTTGCTTGTATGTATCTAATTAGTAAGATTAATGAAAGCTAAAAATTACTAGAATCTTATTGTGAACTACCTGATTGTATCTTTCTCATTCTTTCATCTCTACCACATCTTTAGGACTCCATGTATATTTCATAGATGATATTCCTCTTAAATTGTGATTTTCATTGTTTCCTGTAAGAAGATCTAATTTTCTGGCACGAATCACACTCAGTTTTTCCTTCAGTCTCCAGAACTCCTCCCCATCCTTCCCTGACCTCTGAACCCTGAAGCACTGACCTCAGCAAATGGTATCTCCTCGGGTCCGTTGCCCACTGTCTTCCAATGGCGCGCAGCAAGGGATTCCCATGAGCGTAGGGGGAACAGCAGGAGGGCAGACCGCGGCACGTCTCCCCACTTTCTCCCAACTTTGGTGCCATCTTCTTGCAGGAACGGCCTGGCTCGTGCCCTCATTACGACCCAGGAGCACCATTTCTCCACCCTGCCATCGCTTGTCCAGGAAAGGAAACGGTTTCTAGGTTTTTTCTTTCCTGTTGCTAGTTCCTGGGTACCTCTATATACCTGTTGTTGCCCCTACCGTGCCCATGTCTTTGTAGACAGTGTTTAAATGAGATTATTTTCAGGCAACTTTTGAGGAGAAGAGGGTTCCCGTTGACTCCTGTCTGGTGCCTCATCCATCCGTCTAGCAGCCTTTGAAGTGAAAAGCCGGGATGCTCCTTGCAGCCGCCTCAGACACCTGTAAGAGTTGGACTAGGAATAAGGGAGACCAAAGGCGAGCCGGTGCATTCGAATTGTGGGGCCGGGGAGGAATTTTCAAAGCAACAGCGTTTGCCAAAAGAACAAACCACTCTGTCTTGGAAGAAGGACAGCCAGAATGCTCCTCAGAGACAAGGATGGGAGACTTGGGTTCATGTCGCTTGGACATGTCAGGAGAGACCAGTCCCTGTAAAAAGACATCATGCTTGGTAAAGAGGAGGGACAGCAAAAAAGGAGGAAGACCCTGGACGAGATGGAGTGGCCAAGTGTCTGCAACAATAGATTCCAACATAAGAACGACGGTGGGGATGGCACAGGACCTTCTACGGTCTATAGGGGCACTACGCGTAACAATGACATTTAAAATTACTTAACGTTATGGAAGAGGGCGAGACTTCCAAATAGAGGTAGGACTAAATAGGCCTCATATACATTGTCCCATAAATTGGAACATGGGAAATGAAGCCTTTCCCAGACAGTTCAGGGGCGAGAACCTCTGTGACAGGCAGGCTCTGTGACAGGCGGGCCCTACTCTGCTCCCTCTTAGCAGCAGGTCACCAGTCTCCAAGCTGGAGTACAGGTTTCTCGGAGACTTTGATTGCCACCTAAGTTGTGACTACTCAATTGCTCTCCTGAGAAACTTGATCCAGAGAAAGGGGTATTTTGGAGGGTGGACACCAACATACCAACCCTGAGAAAGGATAGTCTTCACTGTCGATCAACCCAATGGGATTGTTGTGCTCAAAAGAATGAAAAGGGGGGACAAAGTACAAGTCACCATTTCCCTTCCACACACATACTACCATTTCCTTTACAGCTTTCTAATAACTCTTTAATTGTGCACCTTTTGCTTCTTTATTTAATTTTGGTTCAATGTCTTCAGTCCTGTGTTCACATGCAGTGTCTATTATCCAGATCTCTAAACAAAGCTGCGTCTGCTCTCTGATACCCTGTCTCTTCCTATTGCAACACAAGACCAGCTCCTCCGTTGGCTCTCATATGCCATCCTCCTTCTTCTCTGAGGCGCCCTGGGGATAGCCTCCTTATGCAAGGCGAGCGGTTGGAAACTCCCGGCCGCCCCACAGGCGATGGCAGGCTTTTTGCTTCCGTACACGTCCTCTCTGGAAGCACAACAAAGCGATGCTACTGTGTCTGGCAGGGTTGCTATGCGCTGACATCAACGCGATGGCAGGGAGTTTTTTTTTTTTTTTAAATAACAATTTATTATGATCGCTCTCAATTCTGCCAGTTAACGGGCTCATCTGGGTGTTTTTTTTTTCTTTTACTAATAAAACTTTTATTGGGGGCTCTTACAGCTCTTATAACAATTCATGCATCAATTGTATCAAACACATTTGTACATATGTTGCCATCATCATTTTCAAAACATTT
The DNA here is from genome assembly GCF_050624435.1 of Tenrec ecaudatus. Lineage (NCBI taxonomy): Eukaryota > Metazoa > Chordata > Mammalia > Afrosoricida > Tenrecidae > Tenrec > Tenrec ecaudatus. The sequence continues at coordinate 146,325,886 of NC_134531.1, read as the reverse complement.
TCTTTCTGCCTGAGTCTTCTTTTTCCAGCTCCTCTTTTTTCCCTCTTCCCCACCTTCCCATCCTCATGGATGCCTCATAAATTTTAAATTGTTATTATTATTTTTTTTCAATTCTTTTAAAAAAAATTTTTTTAATTTTAACAATTTATTAGGGGCTCATACAATTCTTATCACAGTTCATACATATACATACATCAATTGTATAAAGCACATCTGTACAGTCCCTGCCCTAATCATTTTTTCTCCTCTTTTCTTTTTTTACATTTTATTAGGGACTCATACAACTCTTATCACCATCCATACATATACATACATCAATTGTATAAAGCACATCCATACATTCCCTGCCCCAATCATTCTCAAAGCATTTGCTCTCCACTTAAGCCCCTTGCATCAGGTCCTCTTTTTTTTTCCCCTCCCTCCCCTTTCCCCCCTCCCTCATGTGCCCTTGGTAATTTATACCTCATTATTTTGTCATATCTTGCCCTATCCGGGGTCTCCCTTCCCCCCTTCTCTGCTGTCCCTCTCCCAGGGAAGAGGTCACATGTGGATCCTTGTAATCAGTTCCCCCCTTCCAACCCACTCACCCTCCACTCTCCCAGCATCGCCCCTCACACCCTTGGTCCTGAAGGTATCATCCACCCTGGATTCCCTGTACCTCCAGCCCTCATATGTATCAGTGTACAGCCTCTGTCCTATCCAGCCCTGCAAGGTAGAATTCGGATCATGGTAGTTGGGGGGAGGAAGCATCCAGGATCTGGGGGAAAGCTGTGTTCTTCATCGGTACTACCTCGCACCCTAATTAACCCATCTCCTCTCCTAAACCCCTCTATGAGGGGATCTCCATTGGCCGACACTTGGGCCTTGGGTCTCCACTCTGCACTTCCCCCTTCATTTAATATGGTATATATATACATATACACATATATACACATACATACACACACTTATATCATTTTCGGGTTTTTTTGCATGATGCCTTATACCTGGTCCCTTGGCACCTCGTGATCGCACTGACCGGTGTGCTTCTTCCATGTGGGCTTTTTTGCTTCTGAGCTAGATGGCCGCTTGTTCACCTTCAAGCCTTTAAGACCCCAGACACTATCTCTTTTGATAGCCGGGCACCATCAGCTTTCTTCACCACATTTGCTTATGCACCCATTTGTCTTCAGCGATCCTATCATGGAGGTGTGCAGTCAATGATATGATTTTTTGTTCTTTGATGCCTGGTAACTGATCCCTTTGGGACCACGTGATCACACAGGCTGGTGTGTTCTTCCATGTGGACTTTGTTGCTTCTGAGCTAGATGGCCGCTTGTTTATCTTCAAGCCTTTAAGACCCCAGTCACTATCTCTTTTGATAGCCGGGCACCATCAGCTTTCTTCACCACATTTACTTATTCACCCACTTTGGCTCCAGCCGTTGTGTCGGGAGAGTGAGCATCATAGAGTTCCAATTTAATAAAAGAAGGTATTCATGCATTGAGGGAGTGTTTGAGTAGAGGCCCAAGGTCCTTCCGCCACCTTAATACTTGACCTATAAATATAGACACATAGATCTATTTCCCCATCTTCCTATATATATTTGCATGTACATGTCTTTGTCTAGATCTCCATGAATGCCCTTTGACTCCTAGCTCTTTCCTCCATCTCCCTTGACTTTCCTCCTATGGCAGGGAGTTTTTTAAAGAACTTCCCTTCTTCAATTATCCCCTCCTCTAGTGGTGGGATTCAAATAATTTAACAACCAGTTTGCTGCCCTAATGATGGTTTTAGATATAAAAAAGATATGCCAAAAGGCGGTTTATTATTTCACACAGTTGCTACTTAAATAAGAACAACAAAAGAGGTACACAAAACTAGATTGTGTTAGAAGAAAGTTCTAAAATATTTACTAAAAGTATTAAATAATATCTGACAATACCCCCCCCTAAGAAACTGTTGTTTAAGATATTTCTATATTGCTTCTTGATTGGCACCTTCACTTAGAGTATGCTCTGCTGTTATCAGAGCATCATCGGCTGGCTGTGCGATTTCTCCTTAACCATCTTTTCACTGTAGAGGTCGGGTCCCACTTCTTCTGAGGTAGGCCAATTAGGTAATGGTCATGTGTTGGATAGACTGGAAACCAACAACTTCTCTTCTCTGAACATAGTATGTTCATTTTTGAAAACCCCCTTTAGAAATAGAGGAAAGAACTAGGAAGCAAAGGGCATTTATAGAGGTCTAAATACAGACATGTACATATGTAAATATATTTATATAGGATAATGGGGAAATAGATCTATGTTCATATATTTATAGGTTTAGTATTAAGGTAGCAGATGGACATTGGGCCTCCACTCAAGTACTCCTTCAATGCAAGAATACTTTGTTCTATTAAACTGGCATTCCATGATGCTCATCTTCCCGACACGATTGCTGAAGACAAATGTGTGCATAAGCAAATGTGATGAAGAAAGCTGATGGTGCCCGGCTATCAAAATATATAACGTCTGGGGTCTTAAAGGCTTGAAGGTAGACAAGCGGCCATCTAGCTCAGAAGCAACAAAGCCCACATGGAAGAAGCACACCAGCCTGTGTGACCATGAGGTGTAGAAGGGATCAGGTATCAGGTATCACCAGAACAAAATATCATATCATTGTGAATGAGGGGGAGTGCAGATTAGGCACCCAAAGCCCATCTGTGGGCAACTGGATATCCCTTTACAGAAGGATAGTGGGGAGGAGACGAGTCAGTCAGGGTGCAGTGTAGCAATGATGAAACATACAACTTTCCTCTAGTTCTTAAATGCTTCATCCCCCCACGCCACTATCATTATCCAAATTCTACCTTACAAATCCAGCTACTGGTACAGATAGGAACCAGATGATCCCTTCAGGACCGGTGGTGAGAGTGGCGATACAGGAGGGTGGAGGGAAGGTGAGGTAGAAAGGGGGAACCGATTATAAGGATCAACATATAACATCCTCCTTGGGGGACGGACAACAGAAAAGTAGGTGAAGGGAGACATTGGACAGTGTAAGATATGACAAAATAATAATAATTTATAAATCATCAAAGGGTTCATGAGGGAGGAGGGAGTGGGGAGGGAGGGGATAAAATGAGGAACTGATACCTCAAGTACAAAGCAAATGTTTTGAGAATGATGGTGGCAACAAATGTACAAATGTGCTTGACATACAATGATGTATGTGTGGATTGTGATAAGCCCCCAATAAAATTATTAAAAAAAAAAAGAAAGAAAATGGTGATGGAAGCATATGTGCAAATGTGCTTGACACACTGGGTGAATGTATGGATTGTGATAAGAGATGTAAGAGCCCCCAATAAAAGTATTTAATAAAATTAAAAAATAGAAACCCTCCTTTATGAGTCTGCTGAATGTACAGCAACTGCTCTGACAATATCTTTAGCTTTTTGAACACTTTCAGGAATTGCATAATTCACTTGTAATATCTCATGGGTATTTGGGGCATAAATGAAACTGAAATGATTGACAGTGTGTCACCCTCTGGCTGTTTGCCACTTTTTCTCTTTACGTTCTGTATTTGTTTCTGGAAGCAACAAACACAGGGAATAAAAATGTAATATTTCATCAAAAGTATAATGAGTTTATGAAATGAATAAATAAATAGTACAAGCATCGTTCTATCTAATTTTTATATCTATGGACAGAATGAACACTGCGAAGGGTGCTCAGAATGTACTGTTGCACAGACGAACATGATAGAGCAAGGAATGTGAATTTGATTTCCACATTGGGTGGCTGCCCAGCCGCCCACCTTAGAGAGAACCCTGATTTGAAGTGCCATTTTAACGACCCGTGCGCTGAACTCAACGCAACATTAGGCATGGGTTCTGCGGGACTGGTGTGAACTGGCTGAATCCCACCACTACCTTCTCCCATGTTTTCTTCTGAGAGCATGCAAGAGCGCTCTCTTGTTGCTCACCGCTGCCAGGTGGCTACCCATGAAGAGCCACTCCGTCCGTGTTGGGCAGCAGAGCTGTTCCATGCGGTTTTCAAGGCTCTTTCCTTGTGGAAGCCAGGCCGGTCTTCTGAAGAATGTCTTCTGGTAGGTTCCACCTGCCCAAACTGAGTCTAGTAGGTGAGCGCTTAATTGCTGATGTGGCATTTTAGTGAAAATCCATCTGCAACAACTGCTTCATTCTCTGCTCCTCTGCAAAGCAAAACTTTTGAAAAACATTGTGCACACTGGCTCTCACCACTTCCTTACCTTTCTTGGACTCCAGCCTGGTTTCCTGCCAGGAAGCCATCGCCCTGATGAAACAGCTGTAGTCAAGGTCATCGGTGACCTCCACGTTGCTGAATTCTATTGCTACATCTCATCTTACTCAGCCTCTCATACACCCTGGATACTGTTGACCAGTCTTTTAAAAAAAATAACCCCCCCGATCCCTTGGCTTCCTCCTTTTGGGGTTCTCCCTCTTTTACTCCCCCTCTAAATGGTAGGTTGCTGTTCATCTGTGGCTCTGGAGAACTTGAAATGTGGCTAGTGTGGATGAGATATGCTGTAATCATAAGACACAATATAGATTTTAATAGAGTTAGTATAAATAAAATAATGTAAAATGTTCATTACTGTTTTATGTGCATACATGTTGAAATAGTAATGTTTTAGATAGCCCTCTCTCAAAAAACAAAAAACACCCACTGCCACCGAGTTGATTCTGACTCACAGCAAGCCTATAGGACAGGATAGAACTGCCACAGTGGTGTTCTGAGATTATAAATCTTTATGGATGCGGAAAGCCTCATCTTTCTCTCAAGGTGCGGCTGGTGGTTTCAAACTGCTGACTTTGTGGTTAACAGCCTAATGCATGACTGAGTGTGCACCAAGGCTTCTCAGTTTTGACATACTGGGTTAAATATTTAAATAAATTTCACATTATTTAAAAATTTTAAAACATGCTAGTAGGAAATTTTAAATTACATATGCGGTTCATATATATATAGCTCACATATATTTCTATTGGACGGTGCTGTTTTAAACTCTTTCCTATCAACCTTCTCTTTCCTTCATCAGAGCTACAAACCAGTGATCTGCTGACGCCCTAGTGCTGTGACTTGCTGAGCTTCCATCTCAAGCCATGGCATCATCAGCTGCCAAGCCAAACTCTCGAGTCATCCTTGATTACTTGATTTTCTTCATCCACTTCATTCAGTCTTCCAGGAAGTGTTGTTTGTTCTACCTTCAAATTTTATCTGCTCTTCATTCTTTCCTTTCCTCAGATCCATCGTTACTACCCTAAGGAGTCCTGGTAGAACATCAGTTAAGCCCTTGAGTTAGCAGCCAGTCTGTGGGGGAAAGTTTGCTTCCATAAGGATTGCAGCCATGGAAACCCTATGGGGCAGTTCTACATTATCCCATAGGGTGCTATCCATTGAGATCTACGCAACAGCAATGGGTTGGTTTGGGACACGAGTCTAAACCACCTAGAAGACTGCCAGCACGCTCTCGCTGGTCTAACCCACTCTTGCCCTTTCTGTTCCACATCTCAGAATGGTCTCGTAGAAGCAGCGATCACATCACGTTGCTCTTCTACTGACATCCCCCAGTGACTTCCCATTGTACTCATCCAAACCTTTCATAGTTTACAGCGCCCAGCGTGAGTCTGATGCCTACTCTCTCTCCAGCCTCATGCCAGGCCATTAGTCCTCTTTGGTATACCAACGCTGGGCTTTCTTTCGTACTTCGGCTGTGTCAACTTTGTTCTTGCTTCGGGCCCTTTTCATGGTCTTCTCCCCTCTACCTGCTCCCAGATTTTTAAAAAAGATGAATGACTTTGTAATTGGTATATAATTCATGTATTACACAGTTCAACAGTTCGGTCCTCTTAAGACGGGCTGTGCGCTCAGCACCACCATCAATTTGAGAACATTTTCCCCTTTCTCACGCTCATTGTTTTTTGGCTTCCCACCTCCCCATCCCCCCTGCCATGTCCCTGGCAATTACTAACCCAGTTAGTGATCTTACAGTTACCTATCCTGGATCTCACATACTGAAGAAGCATATGAAACACACCAACAAACAAAACCCCCCTGAACAACGATAAAAAATAAAACAGAGAAAAACCTCAATTGAAAAGAAAGCAGAACACAACACCACCCCCAGGGGGACAAAACGACAGAACAGTGGTTGAAGGGAGACAGTGGATGATGTAAGATATGAAAATAATAATAATTTATCAAGGGTTTATGAGGGAGGGAGGGAGGGAGGGAGGGAGAGGTGGGGAGGGACCAAATGAGTGGCTGATACCAAGGGCTCAAGTAGAAGGAAAATGCTTTGAGAATGATGATGGCAGCATACGTACAAAAGTGCTTGACACAATGGATGCATGTATGGATTGTGATATGAGCTGTAAGAGCCTCTAATAAAATGATATTTTTAAAAAGAAAGCACAGCATATTAAAAACTGGAACAAATAAAAACTAGATCAAAAGAGAGATCACATGTTAAGATGCTGCGTTTGAGCCTAACTGCGCCTTCCATCACTGGCTTTGCAGTGCTCACTATTCACGCCATTAGACGTGTTAGAGGCTTGATCTTCCTGGGGATCCTGTACATAGGTTTCAGTGCTCCATAGCCTTCTGCAAACTCGGTGTTCAGCATTTAAGCTCTGACACTGTTCCTTCCTTCAGATATGGGTTGTATTATTTATAATCATTGGCTCACACAGGCTAGTGTGCCTCTTCTGTGTGGACATAAGTTGACATGTCACTTAGCTGGCTGCTTGTTTTGAAAGAAGCCTTTAAGACCTCAGGCTCTATTCATCCTGCTAGCCGGCACCATCTGATTTCTTCACTACACTTTGCTATAGCACCATATCTTCAGTGATCTCCTCACATGGATAAGTATCAAGTAGAGCCACATCATAAGAACTACTTGTTCCTAGATTAGAGCTACCATTAATTGTGAGCCCAAAGTTCATTCATATGTCCATGGCTTATATGTGTCCCTGGCTCATTTCAGGGCAGCATTAGCATTTTGTTGAAGAACATTATAAGCCATCCCCATGTGACATAGGTAACTCTATTGATAGTGTGGCAGTCACATAATCTCCTGTCAACTTGTGAAGGGGTAGAGTCTAGCCTGTCAATCAGGTCACAGCTTGATGACCTCATTTAGAAGCTTGAATGAAATAAATATTTCACTGGAGGACAGATCCACACAGACACTCGACTTGTCTTCCTGCTGACAAGCCACATGGAGACCCCTGATGAAACCAGAGCCCTGGAGCTGGAGGAGCCACATGGAGACCCACGCTGGCGCTGAGATGTTTCCCCCGCCACTGCATCCACAAGACTTCCCACCCACTGGCCTGTGATTTTCCTGCATCTGGCATCATTGCATGTGTTGCATGAATCTGAAGAGGAAATTATAGACTGGTATCAGATATATGGGCTAATATTGGACTTATGGACTTGATCTGGACTGGGCTGGGATGTTTTCTTAATATACAATTACTCTTTGATATAAAGTTCTCCATTACACACATATGAGTGTCTAAGAATTGGTTTCTCTAGCCCAGCCAGACTAGCACAGAGAGTATTAGTAGTTTGGCCAGTGGTATAGAATGTTGAGAAAAGGAAATTATACATGTATAAACCATCTTTTTAGATGACACTATGTGAATTGTTAATTTGTGCAGATTAAAAGCTTAAGCGACTGGACACTATCTATAACAACAGTGAGGATTGGGAAATAGGGCAAGACTCTCAATAACACTCACTCACAAAGGGAGAACCATGTCCCATGGACTAACACCGGTCATTTTTAAAAAGCAGAGGGAGGATGAAAATAGTAAATACATGGCAGACCCAGGTCGCCAGACACTGGGCACCTCCAAGCAAGAGCTTCCAACCGAAGTCCAGCTGCCGCTGATTCAGGAACTTGGGGTAGAGGCCATCTGCCTCCTCCACACTGTTTTAGCCTGAAGTCCAAGGGAGTATTGAATTCAGTCCCTTAAATCTGTTATGGGTGAGTTCAGGGTAAAGTCCAGTTTTCTTAGTGGGGTTTCCAAATCAGATCCTCTGGTATGGCCTATGAAGGATGTTGTGCGCCTTGAAAGTCTCAGTTGTCTTTAGCGTGTGACCTGAGCCCAGGCTGGATGGCAGTAGAAGAGGAAAACTGTATGGGGGGTAGGTGCTAGGGCAACCCGTAATGACATACCTGATTCTAATTTTGCGTATATTTTACTCCTAGCAGGAACAATTAGTTACTATTTCTTTAGCATCTCTAGACAAATGCTATGCATAGTAGGCTTTCCATAAATGCTTTTTGGTAGAACGCATACATACATTATAAATTATAAAGAACAATCAGGAAAAGTGAAAGCTTCAAATGACTGACCTCAGGTGAAATTGCAAGTCTCTAGGAATCAAATGCAAAAGAAGGCACATGATCTGAATTATGAGGTAGAAACTGCACAAAAAAATGCAACACTCCAAGGTCCACTAGCCTGAGGATTTGGGAATACGAGAATCATTTCTCCTGCTCATCCTGCCTCACGCCCACAGAGTTGAACCAACTGCAGAGTTCCTGCTGACCTCAGGAGTGGTGTCTAAAGACACACACCAGCAAAACAGAGTACGGATCTCAGAAAAACCAGGCAACAGCATCCTGCCTGAGGACGTGCCCACTGTTTCCCCACCCAAATTAGAGCTATTGCAACATGTAGAGGAAAACTAATGATAGTGTCAAACCTGAACATATGCCTGGATTTGATGCTACCGGACAGATACATCTGTGTCCTGATTGTACTTAGGCAGGCTGTCGTCTATTTTGGGGAGCTTCTGGATTTGAATCTAAAAGTGGGATCTGGAGAAGAGATACTACTGCCTGCTTACATAGCACTTTTCATCCAAAGATCCCAAAGCACTTCACAGAAAGCGAAGGATTATCATCCCAGATGGAGCAACAGAGGCAGGGGCTGCTGCGCCGGTCAGTAAATGGGGCTAATGTGGGGGGGAGAAGTCCCCGGACTGCAGACCCAGCCCACGCTCTGTCCTCTCTGGGAGCTGGGCTGCCTATCAAGAGCCAGGTAGGAAGCAGAAAATCAGGCTCTATGACAAATTTCAGCACGCGTCCCAAACATTTGAAAATGGGTGATTCCAAAAATGCTGGATTTTGAGCAATGTTTGGCTACGAAGCAACAGTTACTATAGTCGGACTGATAATAGCTCAGTCTCTGGGTGCCACAAGTGGTCTGTGGTCAGTTGGCAACCAGAAGATTGACGGCTTGAACCAAGCCAGGGTTAAAGTCCTGGTAATCTGCTTCAGTCAAGAATACGGCCACGAAAACCCTGTGGAAAAGTTCCACTTTGTAAAACACGGGGCCACCATGAGCCAGGGCGGACTCAACTGCTACAAGCTAATACGTAATCATAGCAGCTAACATGTGCCAAGCATGATTCCGAGTGGCTTACATATATTATTCGATTTAACTCACACCAATGTTAGTGCCACGAGGGTAATTATGATATCTATTTACAGTGCCGGAAACTGAGACACAGAGAAGCTAAGTCCCTGGGCCAAGCCGCCAGCTCAGTATATAGCAGAGCGGGAGCTCCACCTCAGGCTCTGACTCTGTTGCCCAAACTCTTAGCCAGTCCCCTTTCTCCAGCCGTTCTCAACTTAGGGGTCGTGGCCCCTTTGGGGGTCGAACGACCCTTTCACAGAGGTCACTCAATTCATAACAGTAACAAATGACAGTGGTTGGGGGCTCACCACCACATGAGGACCTGTATGAAAGGGTCACGGCATTAGGCAGGTTGAGAACCACTGAGCTAGGCTGTGTGTGAGGCATTTGGAATGAACAATCTCACTGGTTCCTGATGGAAACCCTAAGAGACAGCTACTGTATATGATTAGCCTGATTTTACTGGAGAAGAAACTAAAGTTTGAAAAGACTAAGGGACTTGTTGGGGCCTGCATGCCAGTCAGGGTTGAATCGGGCTTTGAAAAGTGAGGGGAAAGGGCTCTAGGTAAGAAGTCTGGGAGCCCTGGTGGCATGATGGCTATGCACTGGGCTGCTAACCCGGAGGTCAGCAGTTCGACACACCAGGAGAAATATGGGGCTTTCTCCTCCTCCAAGAGTTACAGTCTTGGAAACTCACTGTCCTATCGGGCTGCCAATAGTCAGAATCAACTCCATGGCAGCGAGTTTGCTTGTTTGAATTGAGAAGTCGGGTTTCAGGCTGTTCCGCCATTAGCTAAGCTGTGTGATTTTGTACAGATGAAGTCTTCTCTGGGCTCGGTGTCTTCATCTCTAAATGAGAGCACTGAACGACATCCATCCGCACCGCTGTCGTGTCCAGGCCTCAAACTCTCAGCTCCCCAATATCTGCTTCCTGTCTGGCCTCCTTCTGAAATATCCTTGGAGGAAAAGAAATTAACCACACTGACCCTGAGAGTGACTCTGGAAGCCAAATTTAGAAAACAGATCTCAAAAACAAAGTTTCTAACAGTTCTTTACTTAGCAAGCAAGAGGGTCCTTCGAGTGGTTTGACGTGCTTGGCGAGCCTTCGGGACCACACGCAGGCCCTCTCCAGCCCTGGGGCAGCAGGTCCTGGACAGAGG